>NC_086445.1:998489835-998829002 GCF_028390025.1 Pseudophryne corroboree
CCTGTTACTATCTGGTTAGTATAGATAAAAATGGGTCTGAGGCAAAGTAGCAATTTGTAGACTTGCGAAACAATGCTCCCCCCATATTGTACTTTCCCCTCGTTTCTGCCCTCAGAAACATTACCAGGGGTGAGCAGAGGGGCTCCCACTAATAGGACGTCATGGGTGTTTATAAGTCATAGGGGTATATGCAATTCCGGACGAATTGCGTCTTTTTTTCGCCCTTTTTTTAATTCGACACAATTCGACCGTCGAATCCCGGCCGGCGGGTGCCGGAATTCGACATATTCAATTAAAAACGGATTCAACAGTCCCGCTGTCGAAAAACGGACCAATTGACGGATAAGTGCGTCCTGGATTCGACTTTTCGGACAGCACAAAAATGGTTAAAAAACCCTACAAAAAATTGCGTGGGGTCCCCCCTCCTAAGCATAACCAGCCTCGGGCTCTTTGAGCCGGTCCTGGTTGTAAAAATACGGGGGAAAAATTGACAGGGGATCCCCCGTATTTTTAGAACCAGCACCGGGCTCTGCGTCCGGTCCTGGTGCAAAAAATACGGGGGACAAAAAGCGTAGGGGTCCCCCGTATTTTTAACACCAGCACCAGGCTCCACTAGCTGGAGAGATAATGCCACAGCCGGGGGACACTTTTATACTGGTCCCTGCGGCCATGGCATTAAATCCCCAACTAGTCACCCCTGGCCGGGGTACCCTGGAGGAGTGGGGACCCCTTAAATCAAGGGGTCCCCCCCTCCAGCCCCCCAGGGGTCAAGCCCGAGGCTGTCCCCCCCATCCATGGGCTGCGGATGGGGGGCTGATAGCCTTGTGTAAAATAAAGGAATATTGTTTTTTGTAGAAGAACTACAAGTCCCAGCAAGCCTCCCCCGCAAGCTGGTACTTGGAGAACCACAAGTACCAGCATGCGGGGGTAAAACGGGCCCGCTGGTACCTGTAGTTCTTCTGCAAAAAAAATACCCAAATAAAAACAGGACACGCACGCCGTGAAAGTAAAACTTTATTACATACATGCCGACACACACATACTTACCTATGTTCACACGCCGACTCTGTCCACGTCTCCAAGTAGAATCCGGGGTACCTGAAAATACAATTATACTCACCTAAATCCAGTGTGTCCTGTTCTGTTTTTGTAATCCACGTACTTGGCAAAAAAACAAACCGCATACCCGATCCACGCACTGAAAGGGGTCCCATGTTTACACATAGGACCCCTTTCCCCGAATGCTGAGACCCCCCGTGACTCCTGTCACAGAGGGTCCCTTCAGCCAACCAGGGAGCACCACGTCGTGGCACTCTCCTGATTGGCTATGCGCGTCTGAGCTGTCAGACAGCGCATTGCACAGCCGCTCCATTATGTTCAATGGTGGGAACTTTGCGGTCAGCGGTGAGGTTACCCGCGCATTTTTTTTTCTTGATTTTAACCCATTCCCACCCCTTCCCACTGAAACCCATGCTCTCTCTATTTTAGTCAGTTAAAAAAAAAATATTCTTTTAAAAAATATATAAATATTACTTGTGTCTCCTAATAGACAAACCAAGTACATAATCCCTTCTAATATAAATAGATTAGCAATAAAAAAAAACCCAAAAAAAACATGTTTTAAATTTTTTTTATTAGATTCCGCCAGCAAAGTGAGGCGGAATAAAATTGACGAAATTACTGTCGAAAAGCACTGTTGTTGAATCGACATTCTTCAATTGAATATACTTTTGTCGAAAAGCCGCATTTTAAACAGTGCAGACATGTCGAAATTGACAACTGTCGAATTTGAAAAAGTCGAATCTGAAACGTCCGTTTTTTTTGTCGAAAAGTACTGTATTGCATTGTTGAATCCAATTCGACAGTTTTTTTTTGTCGAAAATGCCCCGTTTTTCGACTTTTGCTGCAATTCGACCGCAATTGCATATACCCCATATAGTGCAAATCATATAAGCTATTGTTGTATTTGTCACGATGTGTCGCTAACAGACAAATCACATAAAGGGTTCTTGTTTATAAATTCAACATAGAAAATGATCTGAAAGGGTGAGAGCACTAAAGCCTCCTTACCCCTTAAACCCCCCCGTGTTATATTGTTATGTAATACAAGTGAAGGAGGATTCTTTCATACCTCGTCAGCACCAAATCCCCAGGCAGTAAACATTTGGGGCATTATATGATTTGTGCTATTAAAACCATCGCTGAATTATAATATTATTATTCATTATACCATGTTCATGATAATTTAACGACATGGGCATTCAGTGGTATTCTGTAACAATCTGTCTCACGCCTGTCACTATAATATTACACACAGGGGCACTACCTTCGTAATGCTGAGACTGAATGTACAAAAGAAACTCATTATTTAAAATCCACAAACTCTTATTTTTGCGAAACTGTAAGCTCTTTCGCACAGGCCACTCTGAACCATATTGCGCCAATTTTGCCCATTATTTCTCAAGTACGACCTGTGTGAAGCACAGGAAAAAGTCTGAAAATCATTCCACCTCCCAGAAAGGGACAAATAAGATAACAGACAGTGTAGGAGGCTGTTAGTGGCCATGTGCAATGTACTGGTGTGCAGTGGATGCTTATTACAACTTTTATTAATAAAGGAAAAAAGGCAGAAAGTGTATTTATAAAAGGCTTAGAGCCCTGGTTCCCAAACTGGTTGGGGTGACACCCTGGGCTGCCTCAGGGTACTTGCAGGGGTGCCTTGGATTGGTGATCCAGGACCAAATCAAATTATTTATGGCCAATTGTAATAGGGAAAACCAGTACCGGTGGCTGACAAACAGAAGCAAATCCTGCTCCTATCAGTACAACACCTCACATACACACTCCACATCATTACACACCCTCTCCCATCAGTACAACACCTCACATACACACTCCACATCATTACACACCCTCTCCTATCAGTACAACACCTCAACATATACACTACACACAGAGGCAGAACTCTGGGAGGCAACGGAGTCATCTGCCACCGGGCTCCTGCTCTGAAGGGGGGGCACCTCTCCTCCCATTCTGTGACACCATTCAATTAAGTTAATTGATAGCTGTCGCTGCCTTTTCAGTGGCCGACTTCCTCACTGGTCCCTGTACCTTACAAATCACACCCTTTTTATTATACTGTAGATACACATTTTACAAGTGTCATACCCAGGATTAGAAACCACAACCTATTACACTTAAAGCAGACACCTTACTGATGAAGCTATTTGCTCCTGTATAGAAAATATAACAATTCTAACTATATGAAGTTACTTCTCTGACAATTATTACACGTAACTTCATATAGTTAGAATTCTGGGTATGACTGGCAAGAAATGTGTGATTTAAAATAAGACAATTAAATGTATATATACACAGTACATACATTTTTTCAGAACACTCGATAAACACACACACACACACGCATGCATACATACATACATACATACATACATACATACATACATTTATCTTAATATAGGAAATATGGGGGCACAAATATTTATCTTGCCTCCGGGCAACTGGGACAAACTTACGCCACTGACTACACATCATTACACACCCTCTCCTATCAGTACAACACCTCACATACACACTCCACATCATTACACACCCTCTCCTATCAGTACAACACCTCAACATATACACTACACATCATTACACACCCTCTCCCATCAGTACAACACCTCACATACACACTCCACATCATTACACACCGTCTCCCATCAGTACAACACCTCACATACACACTCCACATCATTACACACCCTCTCCTATCAGTACAACACCTCAGCATATACACTACACATCATTACACACCCTCTCCCATCAGTACAACACCTCACATACACACTCCACATCATTACACACCCTCTCATATCAGTACAACACCTCACATACACAATCCACATCATTACACACCCTCTCCTATCAGTACAACACCTCACATACACACTCCACATCATTACACACCCTCTCCTATCAGTACAACACCTCAGCATATACACTACACATCATTACACACCCTCTCCTATCAGTACAACACCTCACATACACACTCCACATCATTACACACCCTCTCCTATCAGTACAACACCTCAGCATATACACTACACATCATTACACACCTTCTCCCATCAGTACAACACCTCACATACACACTCCACATCATTACACACCCTCTCCCATCAGTACACCACCTCACATACACACTCCACATCATTACACACCCTCTCCCATCAGTACAACACCTCACATACACACTCCACATCATCACACACCCTCTCCCATCAGTACACCACCTCACATACACACTCCACATCATTACACACCCTCTCCCATCAGTACACCACAGCAACACACTCCACATCATTACACACCCTCTCCCATCAGTACAACACCTCACATACACACTCCACATCATTACACACCCTCTCCCATCAGTACAACACCTCACATACACACTCCAAATCATTACACACCCTCTCCCATCAGTACAACACCTCACATACACACTCCACATCATTACACACCCTCTCCCATCAGTACAACACCTCAGCATATACACTCCACATCATTACACACCCTCTCCCATCAGTACAACACCTCACATACACACTCCAAATCATTACACACCCTCTCCCATCAGTACAACACCTCACATACACACTCCACATCATTACACACCCTCTCCCATCAGTACAACACCTCAGCATATACACTCCACATCATTACACACCCTCTCCCATCAGTACAACACCTCACATACACACTCCACATCATTACACACCCTCTCCCATCAGTACAACACCTCACATACACACTCCACATCATTACACACCCTCTCCCATCAGTACAACACCTCACATACACACTCCAAATCATTACACACCCTCTCCCATCAGTACAACACCTCACATACACACTCCACATCATTACACACCCTCTCCCATCAGTACACCACAGCAACACACTCCACATCATTACACACCCTCTCCCATCAGTACAACACCTCACATACACACTCCACATCATTACACACCCTCTCCCATCAGTACACCACAGCAACACACTCCACATCATTACACACCCTCTCCCATCAGTACAACACCTCACATACACACTTCACATCATTACACACCCTCTCCTATCAGTACAATACCTCAGCATATACACTACACATCATTACACACCCTCTCCCATCAGTACAACACCTCACATACACACTCCACATCATTACACACCCTCTCCTATCAGTACAATACCTCAGCATATACACTACACATCATTACACACCCTCTCCCATCAGTACAACACCTCACATACACACTCCACATCATTACACACCCTCTCCCATCAGTACAATACCTCACATACACACTCCACATCGTTACACACCCTCTCCCATCAGTACAACACCTCACATACACACTCCAAATCATTACACACCCTCTCCCATCAGTACAACACCTCACATACACACTCCAAATCATTACACACCCTCTCCCATCAGTACAACACCTCACATACACACTCCACATCATTACACACCCTCTCCCATCAGTACAACACCTCACATACACACTCCACATCATTACACACCCTCTCCCATCAGTACAACACCTCACATACACACTCCACATCATTACACACCCTCTCCCATCAATACAACACCTCAACATACACACTCCACATCATTACACACCCTCTCCCATCAGTACAACACCTCACATACACACTCCAAATCATTACACACCCTCTCCCATCAGTACAACACCTCACATACACACTCCACATCATTACACACCCTCTCCCATCAGTACAACACCTCACATACACACTCCACATCATTACACACCCTCTCCCATCAGTACAACACCTCAACATACACACTCCACATCATTACACACCCTCTCCCATCAGTACAACACCTCAGCATATACACTACACATCATTACACACCCTCTCCCATCAGTACAACACCTCACATACACACTCCACATCATTACACACCCTCTCCCATCAGTACAACAACTCACATACACACTCCACATCATTACACACCCTCTCCCATCAGTACAACACCTCAATATACACACTCCACATCATTACACACCCTCTCCCATCAGTACAACACCTCAACATACACACTCCACATCATTACACACCCTCTCCCATCAGTACAACACCTCAACATACACACTACACATCATTACACACCCTCTCCCATCAGTAAAACACCTCAGCATATACACTACACATCATTACACACCCTCTCCCATCAGTACAACACCTCAATATACACACTCCACATCATTACACACCCTATCCCATCAGTACAACACCTCACATACACACTCCACATCATTACACACCCTCTCCCATCAGTACAACACCTCACATACACACTCCACATCATTACACACCCTCTCCCATCAGTACAACACCTCACATACACACTCCACATCATTACACACCCTCTCCCATCAGTACAACACCTCAACATACACACTCCACATCATTACACACCCTCTCCCATCAGTACAACACCTCAGCATATACACTACACATCATTACACACCCTCTCCCATCAGCACAACACCTCACATACACACAGTACACATCATTACACACCCTCTCCCATCAGCACAACACCTCAACATACACACTCCACATCATTACAAACCCTCTCCCATCAGTACAACACCTCAACATACACACTCCACATCATTACACACCCTCCCATCAGTACAACACCTCACATACACACAGTACACATCATTACACACCATCTCCCATCAGTACAACACCTCAACATACACACTCCACATCATTACACACCCTCTCCCATCAGTACAACACCTCAACATACACACTCCACATCATTACACACCCTCTCCCATCAGTACAACACCTCAGCATATACACTACACATCATTACACACCCTCTCCCATCAGCACAACACCTCACATACACACAGTACACATCATTACACACCCTCTCCCATCAGCACAACACCTCAACATACACACTCCACATCATTACAAACCCTCTCCCATCAGTACAACACCTCAACATACACACTCCACATCATTACACACCCTCCCATCAGTACAACACCTCACATACACACAGTACACATCATTACACACCATCTCCCATCAGTACAACACCTCAACATACACACTCCACATCATTACACACCCTCTCCCATCAGTACAACACCTCACATACACACAGTCCACATCATTACACACCCTCTCCCATCAGTTCAACACCTCACATACACACAGTCCACATCATTACAAAGCCTCTCCCATCAGTACAACACCTCAATATACACACTCCACATCATTACACACCCTCTCCCATCAGTACAGCACCTCACATACACACTCCACATCATTACACACCCTCTCCCATCAGTACAACACCTCAGCATATACACTACACATCATTACACACACTCTCCCATCAGTACAACACCTCAATATACACACTCCACATCATTACACACCCTCTCCCATCAGTACAATACCTCACATACACACTCCACATCATTACACACCCTCTCCCATCAGTACAACACCGCAACATACACACTCCACATCATTACACACCCTCTCCCATCAGTACAACACCTCACATACACACTCCACATAATTACACACCCTCTCCCATCAGTACAACACCTCACATACACACTCCACATCATTACACACACTCTTCCATCAGTACAACACCTCACATACACACTCCACATCATTACACACCCTCTCCCATCAGTACAACACCTCACATACACACTCCACATCATTACACACCCTCTCCCATCAGTACAACACCTCACATACACACTCCACATCATTACACACCCTCTCCGATCAGTACAACACCTCAACATACACACTACACATCATTACACATCCTCTCCCATCAGTACAACACCTCAACATACACACTCCACATCATTACACACCCTCTCCCATCAGTACACCTCAACATACACACTCCACATCATTACACACCCTCTCCCATCAGTACAACACCTCACATACACACTCCACATCATTACACACCCTCTCCCATCAGTACAACACCGCAACATACACACTCCACATCATTACACACCCTCTCCCATCAGTACAACACCTCACATACACACTCCACATCAATACACACCCTCTCCCATCAGTACAACACCTCACATACACACTCCACATCATTACACACACTCTCCCATCAGTACAACACCTCACATACACACTCCACATCATTACACATCCTCTCCCATCAGTACAACACCTCACATACACACTCCACATCATTAAACATCCTCTCCCATCAGTACAACACCTCAGCATATACACTACACATCATTACACACCCTCTCCCATCAATACAACACCTCACATACACACTCCACATCATTACACACCCTCTCCCATCAGTACAACACCTCACATACACACTCCACATCATTACACAACCTCTCCCATCAGTACAATACCTCACATACACACTCCACATCATTACACACCCTCTCCCATCAGTACAACACCTCAATGTACACACTCCACATCATTACACACCCTCTCCCATCAGTACAATACCTCACATACACACTCCACATCATTACACACCCTCTCCGATCAGTACAACACCTCAACATACACACTCCACATCATTACACACCCTCTCCCATCAGTACAACACCTCAACATACACACTACACATCATTACACACCCTCTCCCATCAGTACAACACTGCAACAACACACTCCACATCATTACACATCCTCTCCCATCAGTACAACACCTCAACATACACACTCCACATCATTACACACCCTCTCCCATCAGTACACCTCAGTATACACACTTCACATCATTACACACCCTCTCCCATCAGTACAACACCTCAACATACACACTCCACATCATTACACAACCTCTCCCATCAGTACAACACCTCACATACACACTCCACATCATTACACACCCTCTCCCATCAGTACAACACCTCAGCATATACACTACACATCATTACACACACTCTCCCATCAGTACAACACCTCAATATACACACTCCACATCATTACACACCCTCTCCCATCAGTACAATACCTCACATACACACTCCACATCATTACACACCCTCTCCCATCAGTACAACACCGCAACATACACACTCCACATCATTACACACCCTCTCCCATCAGTACAACACCTCACATACACACTCCACATAATTACACACCCTCTCCCATCAGTACAACACCTCACATACACACTCCACATCATTACACACACTCTTCCATCAGTACAACACCTCACATACACACTCCACATCATTACACACCCTCTCCCATCAGTACAACACCTCACATACACACTCCACATCATTACACACCCTCTCCCATCAGTACAACACCTCACATACACACTCCACATCATTACACACCCTCTCCGATCAGTACAACACCTCAACATACACACTACACATCATTACACATCCTCTCCCATCAGTACAACACCTCAACATACACACTCCACATCATTACACACCCTCTCCCATCAGTACACCTCAACATACACACTCCACATCATTACACACCCTCTCCCATCAGTACAACACCTCACATACACACTCCACATCATTACACACCCTCTCCCATCAGTACAACACTGCAACATACACACTCCACATCATTACACACCCTCTCCCATCAGTACAACACCTCACATACACACTCCACATCAATACACACCCTCTCCCATCAGTACAACACCTCACATACACACTCCACATCATTACACACACTCTCCCATCAGTACAACACCTCACATACACACTCCACATCATTACACATCCTCTCCCATCAGTACAACACCTCACATACACACTCCACATCATTAAACATCCTCTCCCATCAGTACAACACCTCAGCATATACACTACACATCATTACACACCCTCTCCCATCAATACAACACCTCACATACACACTCCACATCATTACACACCCTCTCCCATCAGTACAACACCTCACATACACACTCCACATCATTACACAACCTCTCCCATCAGTACAATACCTCACATACACACTCCACATCATTACACACCCTCTCCCATCAGTACAACACCTCAATGTACACACTCCACATCATTACACACCCTCTCCCATCAGTACAATACCTCACATACACACTCCACATCATTACACACCCTCTCCGATCAGTACAACACCTCAACATACACACTCCACATCATTACACACCCTCTCCCATCAGTACAACACCTCAACATACACACTACACATCATTACACACCCTCTCCCATCAGTACAACACTGCAACAACACACTCCACATCATTACACATCCTCTCCCATCAGTACAACACCTCAACATACACACTCCACATCATTACACACCCTCTCCCATCAGTACACCTCAGTATACACACTTCACATCATTACACACCCTCTCCCATCAGTACAACACCTCAACATACACACTCCACATCATTACACAACCTCTCCCATCAGTACAACACCTCACATACACACTCCACATCATTACACACCCTCTCCCATCAGTACAACACCTCAGCATATACACTACACATCATTACACACACTCTCCCATCAGTACAACACCTCAATATACACACTCCACATCATTACACACCCTCTCCCATCAGTACAATACCTCACATACACACTCCACATCATTACACACCCTCTCCCATCAGTACAACACCGCAACATACACACTCCACATCATTACACACCCTCTCCCATCAGTACAACACCTCACATACACACTCCACATAATTACACACCCTCTCCCATCAGTACAACACCTCACATACACACTCCACATCATTACACACCCTCTCCCATCAGTACAACACCTCACATACACACTCCACATCATTACACACCCTCTCCCATCAGTACAACACCTCACATACACACTCCACATCATTACACACCCTCTCCGATCAGTACAACACCTCAACATACACACTACACATCATTACACATCCTCTCCCATCAGTACAACACCTCAACATACACACTCCACATCATTACACACCCTCTCCCATCAGTACACCTCAACATACACACTCCACATCATTACACACCCTCTCCCATCAGTACAACACCTCACATACACACTCCACATCATTACACACCCTCTCCCATCAGTACAACACCGCAACATACACACTCCACATCATTACACACCCTCTCCCATCAGTACAACACCTCACATACACACTCCACATCATTACACACCCTCTCCCATCAGTACAACACCTCACATACACACTCCACATCATTACACACACTCTCCCATCAGTACAACACCTCACATACACACTCCACATCATTACACATCCTCTCCCATCAGTACAACACCTCACATACACACTCCACATCATTAAACATCCTCTCCCATCAGTACAACACCTCAGCATATACACTACACATCATTACACACCCTCTCCCATCAATACAACACCTCACATACACACTCCACATCATTACACACCCTCTCCCATCAGTACAACACCTCACATACACACTCCACATCATTACACAACCTCTCCCATCAGTACAATACCTCACATACACAGTCCATATCATTACACACCCTCTCCCATCAGTACAACACCTCAGCATACACACTCCACATCATTACACACCCTCTCCCATCAGTACAACACCACAGCAACACACTCCACATCATTACACACCCATTCCTATCAGTACAACACTCAGGGTGGAAGCTGCACAAGATGGCCCAGATGTATGAAGCCTTGGAGAGTGATAAAGTACCAGCCAATCAGAGCCAATGTTACAGACTGTGTTTGAAAAATGACAGTTAGGAGCTGATTGGCAGATGCTTTATCACCTTCCACTTTATCACTTTACCTGGCTTAATACATCTGCCCCATAGTACCTTGAAGCCCACACCGCTGCACATTGTGCACGGCACCAAAATGTCTCCAATGGGAGCTTACGTCACATTAAGCAGACATCTCACTAGGTCATTACCAGGGATATTGACGCCAAAGGGTATTTTTTATAGCAGCCAATTTTTTAAAATACTTTTCAGGGAGACCTAGGTGCTGAACAAGTGTATCTAAATATCTTATGTGCAGCGTGGGTAGATTACAATCCCCGATTCCCCATCATGGCATGTTTGGTTATAATGTCATTTATTTTCAAATTCTCCTATGCAAAACATATAAAGCATGAAGAATAGCACAGTATAGTACATTCCTGCAGTATGCAGACAGAGCTATGATTAATTTGGTCCTCTCTAGTGCCTGGAAGATTTAACTGAGAGGCAATATGATACCAATCTCTCCAAACCGCCAGTGATCATTTACAACAAACCACAATTTGATTGTCACATCTGGAACAAAGTCCCAGAGAGAAGGAGCGAGAAATGGTTGTGTTTTAATGAAGTGTTATCAGCGCATCTTGTTAGCGTCTCATCTAAGGGCTGAAGTGCTGGGACTGTGCCAAGAGGAATGGTCCTGGGGACACGGAACAGAAACACACACAAGATCGCAGCGAGCGCTTTTACAGGGACTGAGACTGGGAAAGTGTGCGGCTTTCCAATGAATACAGAAAATCATCTTCTGTCATGTACCCTTCCTCTATAGGGAGAGGACGCCTCATCTGGATGATGCAGTAAATCGCTCCAGCCCAGGGGGTCATTTACCATAGGGTTATGTGTTCGGCAAGCTCGGTTTGCTTCCAAAACAATTGTTATGAGAAAATTAAAAACATAAACTGCTGTATTTTAATTGTTGGCCGACCCGTGTGTTATGTGTTATTTGCTTTTTTTACTAAATTATTATTTATTTGTCATGTTTGTCCCACACACAGGCGTGTAGTGACAGCAAAGTCTCTGGCAGAGTTTTTGCTATATGCTGGCTGCCGCCATCTTTCCGGTGACATTACTCTGTGATATGGGAACACTATGTGGCGTTACTTTGTTATATGGGAACACTATGTCGCATTACTCTGTGATATGGGGACACTGTGGCATTACTCTGTGATATGGGGACACTGTGGCATTACTCTGTGATATGGGGACACTGTGGCATTACTCTGTGATATGGGGACACTGTGGCATTACTCTGTGATATGGGGACACTGTGGCATTATTATGTTATATGGGGACACTATGTCGCATTACTCTGTGATATGGGGACACTATGTGGCATTACTCTGTGATATGGGGACACTGTGGCATTATTATGTTATATGGGGACACTATGTCGCATTACTCTGTGATATGGGGACACTATGTGGCATTACTCTGTGATATGGGGACACTGTGGCATTATTATGTGATATGGGGACACTGTGGCATAACTCTGTGATATGGGGACACTGTGGCATTACTCTGTGATATGGGGACACTGGCATTATTATGTGATATGGGGACACTATGTGGCATTAATCTGTGATATAGGGACCCTGTCATTACTCTGATATGGGGACAGTATGGGGCATTACTCTGTGATATGGGGACACTGTGGCATTATTATGTGATATGGGGACACTGTGTGGTATTACTCTGTGATGAGGGGAAGCTATGTGGCATTATTATGTGATATGGGGACACTGTGTGGTATTACTCTGTGATGTGGGGAAGCTATGTGGCATTATTATGTGATATGGGGACACTGTGTGGTATTACTCTGTGATGTGGGGAAGCTATGTGGCATTACTCTGTGATATGGGGACACTGTGGCATTACTCTGTGATGTGGGGACACTGTCGCATTACTCTGTGATATGGGGACACTGTGGCATTACTCTGTGATATGGGGACACTGTGGCATTATTATGTGATATGGGAACACTATGTGGCATTACTCTGTGATATAGGGACACTGTGGCATTACTCTGATATATGGGGACACTGTGGCATAACTCTGTGATATGGGGACACTACGTGGCATTACTCTGTGATATAAGGACACTGTGGCATTACTCTGATATGGGGACAGTATGGGTCATTACTCTGTGATATGGGGACACTGTGGCATTGTTATGTGATATGGGGACACTGTGTGGCATTATTCTGTGATGTGGGGAAGCTATGTGGCATTATTATGTGATATGGGGATGCTATATGGCATTATTCTATAATATGGGGACACTATGTGGCATTATTCGGTAATATGGGGACACTATGTGGCATTATTCTGTAATTTGGGGACACTATGTGGCATTATTCGGAAATATGGGGACACTATGTGGCATTATTCGGTAATATGGGGACACTATGTGGCATTATTCGGTAATATGGGGACACTATGTGGCATTATTCGGTAATATGGGGACACTATGTGGCATTGTTCTGTGATATGGGGACAATGTGGCATTATTCTGTAACACAGGGACACTGTGGCATAATTCTGTAATATGGGGACACTATGTGGCATTATTCTGTAATATGGGGACACTATGTGGCATTGTTCTGTGATATGGGGACAATGTGGCATTATTCTGTAATACAGGGACACTGTGGCATAATTCTGTAATATGGGGACACTATGTAGCATTATTCTGTAATATGGGGACACTATGTGACATTGTTCTGTGATATGGGGACAATGTGGCATAATTCTGTAATATGGGGACACTATGTGGCATTATTCGGTAATATGGGGACACTATGTGGCATTATTCAGTAATATGGGGACACTGGCATAATTCTGTAATACAGGGACACTGTGGCATTATTCTGTGATATGGGGACACTATGTGGCATTATTCTGTGATATGGGGACACTATGTGGCATTATTCTGTGATATGGGGACACTATGTGGCATTATTCTGTGATATGGGGACACTATGTGGCATTATTCTGTGATATGGGGACACTATGTGGCATTATTCTGTGATATGGGGACACTATGTGGCATTATTCTGTGATATGGGGACACCATGTGGCATTTTGTGTGATAAATGGGAATACTATGTAGTGTTATTAAAATAATGCTAGATACCGGTGCTAAACAACCACATAGGCTACGCCAAAAGAATGCCCCTCCACATACTTACCTACTTTTAATGTCTCCTCACCAGGCTTCTCCTGGAGAGGAGACCATGGTGGTCATTCCGAGTTGATCGCAGCCAGCAACTTTTTGCTGCTGCTACGATCAACTAGTACACGCCTATGGGGGAGTGTATTTTAGCTTAGCAGGGCTGCGATCGCTTGTGCAGCCCTGCTTAGCTAAACATTTTTCAAGCAGAACAAGACTAGCCCTGGACATACTTACCCTGTGCGATGATCTCAGCGATGCTGGGGCCGGCTTTGATGTCAGACATCCGCCCTCCGTTCTCCTGGACACGCCTGCGTTTTCTTCTCCACTCCCCGAAAACGGCTGGCAACGGTCCGGATACGCCTTCTTGCGGTTGGCTCTGCGACTGCTTTCTTCGTTGAGCGCGTCGTAACCCGGCGACCCCTGTCGCCGGACAATGACGCGCATGCGCAGTGCAGCCGCCACGCATGCGCATTCCAGACCTGTTCGCACCGCAGCGACAAACCGATGCGTGCGAACGGGTCGGAATGACCCCTCCATGAAAGGATATAAGTATGCTGGCCACTTCGGGCTGTCACGTCATTAGGCCCCGCCCCTGTCGTGTCAAAATGCGTGATTCCTGGATCCACGAGGATGGGGTGGGGCTAAAATGACAGAAATTCACATAATTTCGCCCCCCTTCTCCCTTCAAACAGAGCTGCAATTCCCATTTTACTCTCCTCATCCTCCCTGGTAAGTCTCTTTCAACCACTTGGAGAATGGCCAAGTGTGGCCCTCCAGCTGGGCACACCTTAATACAATGTGCTGCTCACACCTATGGAGGTATTGCTATAATATAAGGATGCAAGTTATCCAATTTCGGGTAATGGGAAGGGTTTGGGGTATTGCTGTCCTCTGGGAGTATTGCTGTTGGGTGTGGTTCGTTTTATCGACAGTGTCTAGGTCGACAATGTTTAGGTCGACCACTATAGGTCGACAGTCACTAGGTCGACATGGATGGAAGGTCGACAGGGTTTCTAGGTCGACATGTGCTAGGTCGACAGGTCTAAAGGTCGACATGAGGATTTTTTTTTTTTTGTGTCGTTTTCTTCGTAAAGTGACCGGGATCCCAAATTAGTGCACCGCGTCCCCTCGCATGGCTCGCTTCGCTCGCCATGCTTCGGGCATGGTGCCTTCGCTCCTCTACCGCTTCGCTCGGCACACTTTACCGTTCCAATAGTAGTCCACGTGGATCGTTAAGTATGAAAAAAATAAATAAATAAATAAAAATGTGAAAAACTCATGTCGACCTTTAGACCTGTCGACCTAGCACATGTCGACCTAGAAACCCTGTCGACCTTCCATCCATGTCGACCTAGTGACTGTCGACCTATAGTGGTCGACCTAAACATTGTCGACCCCAGACACTGTCGATCTTCAGACCGGATCCCATTGCTGTTATGTGAGGGGTACTGTATTGCTGACCTCTGTAATGTGGTTGGATTGCTGTAATGTGTAGGGTTGCTGCAGTGCATGTAATTATTTATGTCATTTAGCTGCAAATAATGTATTTACATGTTGATATTTACATTTTTAAACACATCCATCTTTGCTGCCCCTGACTGTATGATGTGCATCCCGACGCCGAGAGGTGACCCCCGTCCTTTCGTCATATTATCCCCCCCCCCCCCCCCGGCATACTTGCCTAGTGACAGCAAGCGTGTCCTTCCTCCTCTGCGGTGCCATCTTTCCAGTGACATCTTAGGGAAGATGGCACCACGCAGTGAAAGCAAAGACTCTGGCACTGTGCACTCTAATGCACATATGCCATTTTTCCCAATATCACCGGGAAAATGAAGCCACAGAGGAGGAAGGAACCGTTTCCGGGAGCAAGGTAAGATGCGGATGTGCGCACCCCCTGGTTCTGCCCCTTTCTTTGCAGACCCGCAATTACTATTTTATGATGATGCTCCCCCAGATTATTGCATGCTCCCCTACAGTACCCGGGCCCGGAGCTGCTCTCTATGGCCCTGGCTGTGTACCCTAACTACAGGGCCGGTAACCAATCATTGGTCCTTGGATTTTAATAGTAGCCAGTGGAAGTCCAGTGATTTTGAACGGCAGGATAGCATAGGGGAGGCAGGCATGTGGCCTGGAGCCCCTGGTGTCCCATTCTTTGCCACTGCAGTAGTTTGCCACCAGGCACGTCATATTTCTACAATTTACTATATACTAGCTAATGCATGGTCATGACCTGGGCCAGACTGGCCATCTGACACCTCTGGCTATTGGGGGTAATTCTGAGTTGATCGCAGCAGGAAATTTTTTAGCAGTTGGGCAAAACCATGCGCACTGCAGGGGAGGCCGATATAACATGTGCAGAGAGAGAGAGATTTGGGTGTGGTGTGTTCAATCTGCAATCTAAATTGCAGTGTAAAAATAAAGCAGCCAGTATTTACCCTGCACAGAAACAAAATAACCCACTTAAATCTAACTCTCTCTGCACATGTTATATCTGCCACACCTGCAGTGCACATGGGGGGTCATTCCGAGTTGTTCGCTCGGTAAATTTTTTCGCATCGCAGCGAATTTCCGCTTAGTGCGCATGCGCAATGTAGTTTTGTAAATTTGCTATGCAGTTAGGAATTTTACTCACGGCTTTTTCATCGTTCTGTTGATCGTAGTGTGATTGACAGGAAGTGGGTGTTTCTGGGCGAAAACTCGCCGTTTTATGGGTGTGTGTGAAAAAACGCTACCGTTTCTGGGAAAAACGCGGGAGTGGCTGGAGAAACGGGGGAGTGTCTGGGCGAACGCTGGGTGTGTTTGTGACGTCAAACCAGGAACGACAAGCACTGAACTGATCGCAGTTGCCGAGTAAGTCTCGAGCTACTCAAAACTGCACAGAGATGTCTTTTCGCTATATTGCGAATCTTTCGTTCGCAATTTTAAGAAGCTAAGATTCACTCCCAGTAGGCGGCGGCTTAGCGTGTGTAAAGCTGCTAAAAGCAGCTTGCGAGCGAACAATTCGGAATGAGGGCCATGGTTTTGCCCAACTGCTAACAAAAATCCTGCTACGATCAACTCAGAATTACCCCCATTGTCCTGATAGACTGGACCAGACACACACAGAGATATGGGCTGGCCGAACAGCACAGGCTCCCATCGCTCTGCTCAGCTGCCCGGCATACAGAGATACGGGGGCGTGCTGCAAGGCATACGCCCCATGAGCCATGACCACGCCCCCTGTTCAAGCACGCACCCACTACTATGCCATGGCTCATATACAGCCCAGTCTGTCCCTGGTCGTGCCCCAATGTATACTGGTCCTGGTGGACCTGGTTGTGGGTCCCTCCATGATTGTACTATTAGAATAAATATGTTTTTTAGGAATTGTACTTTAATGTACAAATATGTCTGTCATATATGAATACTGGACATGCATCAGCACCCTAATGGTGCCCATACACTTGTGAGATGCGACGCGACATCGCGGGGCATCGCACCGGCAGTTCAGGTGCGATCAAATCGCACCTGAACTGCCAAAGTGATTACCATGCAATCATGCGATAGATCGCATGGTAATCACGTGAAGGGCACGTCACCGCCGAGTGGGAGTGGCCTCCGGCCGCTCCCGGTGGGTGCCCTTCGCACATCGCAGTGCGATATATAGCATGTGTTTTAGAAACACATGCGATCGCACTGCGATTCGATAAATATTAAGTGCAGCACATACTATCTTGAGACGTGATATTAGAGCGGTGTGCCCGCGTATCACGTCTCAAGGTACCTAAAATGTGCATACAATCCTTCGATTTCTCTCACAGATGTGGTCGAAATCGAAGGTTAGCACCGATTATCTCACAAGTTTATGGGCATCATAAGCCCCTGGCATGGGAGACCTCTCACCATTTACACAGATGGCCCTGTGTCCGGGTGTGTATGTTCTTCTTATTACATACATACAGCGCCCACTTGTATGTACCTCAGACACAAAGGGAGACCCGGGAAATGCAATAGTCGCTGACCACAAGTCCTCACCACACACTGACCATACGCACAGCGAGCACAATGCATTACACAAAGAGCAACACTAACCCTAGAGAGAGCGGATTCCTTTATCTCTGCGGTATCGAAGATAAGTCAAGATACTGTACAGACACTTTCTCTATTGGTTTGCTAACTCTTGGAGTGATGACAGCGCGGGGGTTGCAGCTACCAGAGTCATGAAGATGTATAATGGAGAAGAGAATGCACAGCATGGCCCCTATTCCTTTGTCTGTGTTAAAAATCCATATGGCAATATGAAAATGACGCAGAGAGCATGCTTCAGCTGATCACCTGGCCATTTGGGTGTGCACGGGACGTGCGACCCACCAGCAGGCTGTCACC
This sequence comes from Pseudophryne corroboree, assembly GCF_028390025.1. Classification (NCBI taxonomy): domain Eukaryota; kingdom Metazoa; phylum Chordata; class Amphibia; order Anura; family Myobatrachidae; genus Pseudophryne; species Pseudophryne corroboree. Next base: position 998,509,292 of record NC_086445.1, read on the forward strand.
TCCCATCACGGCCTCAGCACCTGGAAGCAGGAGATAATATTGTTTCCATGTAGACGGGGAAGTCCTTGTATGCAAAGGACAGAGTTTATTGAGAGAGCTGTCCTTTGTGATCTGCTTCAAGCATACAGTGTCACTAAACGCTGATATACTTGTGATGAGTGGCAGGATACATGCAATGCTTCATGCATGCTGCCCTAAGACTGAGAAATGTCACAGGGACTGTTGCATTAATGAAAACTAGTACACAGGAAAATAGGGGGTAATTCTGAGTTGATCGCAGCAAGAAATTTTTTAGCAGTTGGGCAAAACCATGTGCACTGCAGGAGAGGCAGATATAACATTTGCAGAGAGAGTTAGATTTGGGTGGGGTGAGTTCAATCTGCAATCTAAATTGCAGTGTAAAAATAAAGCAGCCAGTATTTACCCTGCACAGAAATAAAATAACCCACCCAAATCTAAGTATTTCTGCACATGTTATATCTGCCTCTCCTGCAATGCACATGGTTTTGCCCAACTGCTAAAAAAAATCCTGCTGCGATCAACTTGGAATTACCCCCATAGTGGTGTTGCCTGCAGCGACCAATCAGATTCTGGTTGTAATTGCGTAGTGCAATTTGGAAACTGAAAGCTAACTTCTGATTGGTTGCAGCAATAAAGTTTTGTTATGCACTAGCTCTCATAAATGTCTACTTTATAACAGTATTTCCGCCGACCCATCGCTTTGACCCTCCCTTCTCCTAGGCGCCTTGTCCTGGTTTATTTTAAGTGATTATTTAACGTAAAAATCTTCTTTATTAAGTAATTAAGGGGTCTATTCATGAAGCAGTGAAAAGAGTGGAGAAGTGAGCTTGTGGAGAAGTTACCCATGGCAACCAATCAGCTGCTCCGTACAATTGTATAGTATGCAAATTATAAATGTTACTTCAATGCTGATTGGTTGCCATGGGCAACTTCTCCACACTTTTCACTGCTTCATGAATAGACCCCTAAGTAATGTACGCTGGTTCAGTTTAGGCAACTGCACATCTCAAAGGGGGATATATATCAAAGTTTGGGGTGAGATAAAGAGATATACCAACCAATCATCTTTTAACTGTCATTTTACAGTTTTTTTTATCTCTCTCTACTTTTTCTTTCTCCAAGCTTTGAGTAATCTCCCCCAAAACAAGTAGACGGGCCATGATGAAACGATTCACCGTAAGTCATATTATCATTCTCCCCTGGAACCCAGGATGCTGTACTACTCTCCCAGGAGTGCGGGAGGGTTCTGTAAGTCATATTATCATTCTCCCCCGGAACCCAGGATGCTGTACTACTCTCCCAGGAGTGCGGGAGGGTTCTGTAAATCATATTATCATTCTCCCCCGGAACCCAGGATGCTGTACTACTCTCCCAGGAGTGCGGGAGGGTTCTGTAAGTCATATTATCATTCTCCCCCGGAACCCAGGATGCTGTACTACTCTCCCAGGAGTGCGGGAGGGTTCTGTAAGTCATATTATCATTCTCCCCCGGAACCCAGGATGCTGTACTACTCTCCCAGGAGTGCGGGAGGGTTCTGTAAGTCATATTATCATTCTCCCCCGGAACCCAGGATGCTGTACTACTCTCCCAGGAGTGCGGTAGGGTCTGTAAGTCATATTATCATTCTCCCTCGGAACCCAGGATGCTGTACTACTCTCCCAGGAGTGCGGGAGGGTTCCGTAAGTCATATTATCATTCTCCCCCGGAACCCAGGATGCTGTACTACTCTCCCAGGAGTGCGGGAGGGTTCCGTAAGTCATATTATCATTCTCCCCCGGAACCCAGGATGCTGTACTACTCTCCCAGGAGTGCGGGAGGGTTCTGTAAGTCATATTATCATTCTCCCCCGGAACCCAGGATGCTGTACTACTCTCCCAGGAGTGCGGGAGGGTGCTGTAAGTCATATTATCATTCTCCCCTGGAACCCAGGATGCTGTACTACTCTCCCAGGAGTGCGGGAGGGTTCCGTAAGTCATATTATCATTCTCTTCCGGAACCCAGGATGCTGTACTACTCTCCCAGGAGTGCGGGAGGGTTCCCCAGAGTCTAGTGAGTCTCCCGGACACTGTGTCTCCTGGAGCTGGTTGTGTACGTCCGTATAGCACTGGGGTGCAGCAGAGAGTAACGGGCCATTTGTGCATGTTGGATCTAGCTGTCGGACCATTCTTATTTTTATAAAGTCTCTGCAGGGGAAACCGAGGTCCGAGGAGGAGAAATTGTAGAAAATCTAAAAGCTGACTAATAAATGTTTATGGAACATGATCACCTCCAACAATAAGAGAGACAGCTGACTGCGGTAAATCACTAGATATATAGCAACATATAAGATATATGGTGCTTCTATAATTACTCTTCTCCCCACCTCCTTTATACCACCAGGAGTATTCTCTGCCCAAAAGATGCATTATACTGTATCAATTCCTTTACATGGCGGCCTGCTATGACATCATCCTTGCTATAATGTAACGATGTAGCTAATCAGCTCATAACTGCCATGTCACAGGCTGGGTTTGAAAAATGACAGTTAGGAGCTGATTGGCTGCTACTTTATCTCTGGCCACTTTATCTCCATGCAATGCTTAGTAAATAGACCAGGGCTGGCCAAACCGGTCCTCGAGATCTACCAACAGTTCATGTTTTCCAGGCCTCCTGGAGATCTGTAGAATTGTCAGTTAGGAATGAATGCAGCACATCTTAATTAGTAATGACTACACCTGTGCACCAGCTAGGTGGTCTGGAAAATGTGAACTGTTGGTAGATCTCGAGGACTGGTTTGGCCAGCCCTGAAATAGACCCTGTCGAAGTCAAAAAATATTGCAGTACACACACCACGTACAAACTACACACAGATGGCCTCCGTGCGCGTAGTTCTGCAGTGCGTGCACATGTTCGCAATTTACGTATGATCGCTCCCGCGATCCTGCGTATTAGCGCGTGGTATGGGTAATTACGGTAGAGTTTGTGATCGCATGAAAAAGCCATAAAAACACATTACATATTTAATCCAAATAGTGCACATTGTACACATAGTCTCCCTGCACCACACCAGCAAGTTACAATAGTTTAAATGGTATCAGAACAAAGGGATTCACCTTTACAGGATAGGAGGGGACAGAACAAGGTTATAAGGTGGTGTTTGGTATCCAGCTGTAGGGTATATTAAGGGAAATATTCCGGTGTTGGTTTGCAGAAGATCGCACGCTCCTGCGAATAGTTATGCGCAGGAGCAGAATATAAATATTAACTGTATTTACTGTACATTTGGTATGTGGCGGGAACCCAGAGGAGATCACCTGCAAGTGCACCTGGAACAGACATCGCCCACTTATTCAAACCGACCTATGACCTCTCCTGTACTGTAAATGACCATCCCTGTGTCCAATGGACAAAGAGATTACAGTATCCATTGTGTTAGGTTTTGGACTATTGTATAAAAGAGCCAGCTGCATGCCCGGTCACACACAGACTCTGAAGGTCATCTCCCTTGATGACTGAGGACTGGCCGGGAAGCGCAGGCGAAACCAAAAACGTATGTACCATTGACTGTAACCATTATTGTATTGTTATTGTAACGCCCTTTTGGTAATTATATGTTGGTGTGTCGGAACCCGGCATTTTAAATACAATCTGGTGTCGTGTCTCCTTTCCCTGCTAAGGTTATAAGTGTTTCTCTTACGTCCTAGAGGATGCTGGGGACTCCGTAAGGACCATGGGGTAGAGACGGGCTCCGCAGGAGACATGGGCACTATAAAGAACTTTTAGTATGGGTGTGCACCGGCTCCTCCCTCTATGCCCCTCCTCCAGATCTCAGTAAGATTTTGTGCCCAGAGGAGATAGGGTGCATTACAGAGAAGCTCCCCAGAGTTTCTCTAAATAAAGAATTTTGTTAGGTTTTTTATTTTCAGGGAGCACTGCTGGCAACAGGCTCCCTGCATCGTGGGACTGAGGAGAGAAAAGCAGACCTACTCAGATGATAGGCTCTGCTTCTTAGGCTGCTGGACACCATTAGCTCCAGAGGGAGTCGGAACGCTGGTCTCACCCCACAGTTCGTCCCAGAGCCGGGCCGCCGTCCTCCTCGCAGAGCCAGAAGATAGAAGCCGGGTGAGTATAAGAAGAAAAGAAGACTTCAAGGTGGCAGAAGACTTCAGATCTTCAGTGAGGTACCGCTGCGCGCCATTGCTCCCACACAAGACACACACACGGAACAGGCACGGATGGGTGCAGGGCGCAGGGGGGGGGGGGCGCCCTGGGCAGCAATAAACCTCGGGTATGGCTTTTCTGGGTACATTAGGCTGCAGAGTCAGTAAATGTAAAGATCCCCCACCATTTTTTACACATTGAAGCGGTACCGAAGCCCGCCACTGGAGGGGGCGGAGCTTGATCCCTCAGCACTAACAGCGCCATTTTCTCCACAGAACGCTGCAGAGAAGCTGGCTCCCCGGAGCTCTCCCCTGCTGAACTCGGTGACAGAGGGCTAAAAAAGAGGGGGGGGGGGGGCATTTTCTAGGCGTAGTGAGTGTTTTACACATTGTTGTGAATAAAAAGCGCTATCTGGGTGATTTTCCAGTATTTCTAGGTGCTGGGTGTGTGCTGGCATACTCTCTCTCTGTCTCTCCAAAGGGCCTTGTTGGGGAATTGTCCCCTTATAGATATATCCCTGTGTGTGTGGGGGTGTCGGTACGTGCGTGTCGGCATGTCTGAGGCGGAAGGCTCGTCCAAGGAGGAGGTGGAGCGAATGAGTGGTGTGTCACCGTCGGCAACGCCGACTCATGAATGGATGGACATGTGGCATATGTTAAATGCAAGTGTGGCCTCATTACATAAGAGACTGGAACTGGCAGAGTCCAGGGAAAAAGCTGGGAGTCAATCCACAGATTGGTCTAGGTCACAGGGCCCGTCTGGGTCTCAAAAACGTCCCCTATCCCAAATAGCTGACACTGATACCGACCCGGATTCTGATTCCAGTGTCGACTACGATGATACAAGATTGCACCCAAGGATGGCTAAGGGTATTCAGTGTATGATTATTGCAATGAAAGAGGTTTTGCATATCACAGATGACCCCTCTGTCCCAGACACGAGGGTGCGCATGTATAAGGAGAAGAAACCTGAGGTCACCTTTCCCCCTTCTCATGAGCTGAACTAGTTGTTTGAAAAAGCTTGGGAAACTCCAGATAAAAAACTGCAGATTCCCAAAAGGATTCTTATGGCGTACCCTTTCCCTGCTCAGGACAGGGTGCGTTGGGAATCCTCTCCCAGGGTGGACAAGGCTTTGACGCGCCTGTCCAAGAAGGTGGCGCTACCGTCTCCGGACACGGCATCCCTCAAGGATCCTGCTGATCGCAGACAGGAGACTACTTTAAAGTCTATTTATGCACATATGGGTGTTTTGCTCAGACCGGCAATAGCATCGGCATAGGTATGTAGAGCAGTTGCAGCATGGACGGATATCTTGTCAGATGGCCTTGATACCCTAGATAGGGATACCATTTTATTAGCATTAGCTCACATTAAAGACGCAGTCTTATTTATGAGGGACGCTCAAAGAGACGTTGGGCTGCTGGGTTCCAGAGCCAATGCCATGGCTACTTCTGCGAGACGAGCTCTATGGACCCGCCAATGGACGGGTGACGCAGACTCCAAGAAACATATGGAGGTTTTACCTTACAAGGGTGAAGTTTTGTTTGGGGAGGGGCTCGCGGACCTGGTTGCCACAGCTACCGCGGGTAAATCTACCTTTTTACCTTTTGTTCCCCATCAGCAAAAGAAAACTCCACAGTATCAGATGCATTCCTTTCGGTCGCATAAGGCCAGAAGAGGTCGGGGCTCCTCTTTCCTTGCCAGAGGTAAGGGTAAAGGGAAATGAACACCTGCGTTGGATAGCACCCAGGAGCAAAAGTCCTCCCCGGCCTCTACAAAATCCACCGCATGACGCTGGGGCTCCTCTAAAGGAGTCCGCACCAGTGGGGGCACGTCTTCGACTTTTCAGCCGAATCTGGGTTCTTTCAGAAGTGGATCCTTGGGCAATCGAAAATGTTTCCCAGGGCTACAAGCTGGAATTCGAAGAGGTGCCCCCCCCCCCCCCCCCCCGCCGATTTTTCAAGTCGGCCATGCCAGCTTCGCCACCGGAAAGGGAGGTAGTGTTAGCTGTAATTCAAAAGCTGTGTCAACAGCAAGTGGTGGTCAAGGTTCCCCTGGTTCAACAGGGAAAAGGGTATTATTCAAACCTGTTTGTGGTCCCGAAGCCGGATGGTTCGGTCAGACCCATTTTAAATCTAAAATCCCTAAACCTGTACTTAAAAAAGTTCAAATTCAAGATGGAATCGCTCCGAGCGGTCATATCCAGCCTGGAAGGGGGGGATTTTATGGTGTCATTAGACATAAAGGACGCATACCTTCATGTCCCCATATACCCTCCTCATCAGGGGTACCTGAGATTCGCTGTACAGGACTGTCATTGCCAGTTTCAGACGTTGCCGTTTGGGCTTTCCACGGCCCGAGGATTTTCACCAAGGTAATGGCAGAGATGATGGTGCTCCTGCGCAGACAGGGAGTCACAATTATCCCATACTTGGACGATCTCCTGATAAAGGTGAGATCGAGAGACAAACTGCTGGAGAGCGTGTCGCTCTCCTTGAAAGTGCTCCAACAGCACGGTTGGATTCTCAATCTGCCAAAGTCACAATTGGTTCTAACGACTCGGCTATCGTTCCTAGGCATGATTCTGGAAACGGAACAAAAGGGAGTTTTTCTCCCGATGGAAAAAGCCCAGGAACTCCAGAACATGGTCAGAGACCTGTTAAAACCGAAAAGAGTGTCGGTCCATCAATGCACTCGAGTACTGGGAAAAATGGTGGCAACCTACGAGGCCATCCCCTTCGGAAGGTTTCATGCGAGGACATTTCAGCAGTGGGACCTTCTGGACAAGTGGTCCGGGTCCCATCTTCAAATTCATCAGAAAATAAGCCTGTCCCCCAGGGCCAGGGTGTCTCTTCTGTGGTGGCTGCGGAGTGCTCACCTCCTAGAGGGTCACAGGTTCGGCATTCAAGACTGGGTTCTGGTGACCACGGACGCGATCCTCCGAGGATGGGGAGCAGTCACACAAGGAAGAAATTTTCAGGGACTATGGTCAAGCCAGGAGGCTTGTCTACACATCAACATACTGGAGTTGAGGGCCATATACAACGGCCTATGACAAGCGGAGAATCTTCTTCGGGGCCTCCCGGTTCTGGTTCAATCAGACAACGTCACAGCCGTGGCTCATGTAAACCGCCAAGGTGGGACAAGGAGCAGAGTGGCGATGGCGGAAGCCACCAGGATTCTTCGCTGGGCGGAAAATCACGTAAGCGCTCTTTTAGCTGTCTTCATTCCGGGAGTGGACAACTGGGAAGCAGATTTCCTCAGCAGACACGATCTCCATCCAGGAGAGTTGGGACTTCATCAAGAAGTTTTTGCAGAGATAACAAGTCTTTGGGGAATTCCTCAAATAGACATGATGGCGTCACGCCTCAACAAGAAGCTTCGACGGTATTGCGCCAGGTCGCGGGACCCTCAGGCAGTAGCAGTAGACGCCCTAGTGACACCATGGGTGTTTCGGTCGGTCTATGTGTTTCCTCCTCTACCTCTCATCTCAAAAATTTTGAGACTCATAAGGCAAAGGAGAGTGCAGGCAATACTCATTGTTCCAGATTGGCCTCGAAGGGCCTGGTACTCAGATCTTCAGGAAATGCTCACAGAAGATCCGTGGCCTCTTCCTCTCAGAGAGGACCTGTTACAGCAGGGGTCATGTGTGTTCCAAGACTTACCGCGGTTACGTTGGACGGCATGGCGGTTGAGCACCGAATCCTAGCGGAAAAAGGTATTCCGGAGGAAGTCATCCCTACTCTACTAAAGGCTAGAAAAGAGGTGACGGCAAAGCATTATCACCGTATTTGGAGAAAATATGTTTCTTGGTATGAAGCCAAGAATGCTCCTACGGAAGATTTCCATCTGGGCCGATTTCTCCACTTTTTACAGACAGGAGTGGATATGGGCCAGAAGTTAGGCTCCATTAAGGTACAGATTTCGGCCTTATCTATCTTCTTTCAGAGGGAATTGGCTTCTCTCCCAGAAGTCCAAACGTTTGTGAAGGGAGTGCTGCACATCCAGCCCCCCTTTGTGCCCCAGTGGCACCGTGGGACCTTAACGTGGTCTTAAACTTTCTGAAGTCTCACTGGTTTGAACCTCTTCAAACAGTTGAATTAAAATTTCTCACATGGAAGGTGGTCATGTTATTGGCCTTGGCATCTGCAAGGCTGGTGTCCGAATTGGCGGCCTTGTCCCACAAGAGCCCCTATTTGATTTTCCATGTGGATAGAGCTGAGTTGAGGACACGTCCTCAATTTTTTGCCTAAGGTGGTTTCTTCTTTTCACATGAACCAACCTATTGTGGTGCCTGTGGCTAAGGGGGACTGGGAGGACTCCAAGTCCCTGGATGTGATCAGAGCCTTAAAGATTTATGTAGCCAGGACGGCTAGGATTAGGAAAACAGAGGCTCTGTTTGTCCTGTATGCAGCCAACAAGGTTGGCGCTCCTGCTTCTAAGCAGACTATTGCTCCAGAGCCGTCTTAACAGCAGTATAGGCCCCTGGGCACAGCAATGCACTGGGGCCCCTACCCACCCATCAGCGGTAGTGGTGGGGGGTGCTATCAGTGGCAGCTTTGATGTCCCGCGGGTGGTAGGGGGTATTCTATCTTCCGCACAGCATTAAGGACCTGGAGAAATTATTTCTGCTAATTAATTACTCCTTTACTGCACAGATGGGGTGGGAGGGAGAACACTAAACTGTAGAAGGGGACATTGTGCTGAATGAATGGGCCCTGGTACATGACTTCCATGGTGGTCGGGGGTGTTTAATACACAGGGGAGGGGTGGATAGTAGAGTTGGCTTAATATTCATCATTTTCTGGTGGGAGGGCAACTTGCTTTACTGCAGATATCTCCAGTTCCTGGAAATAGATTTCTTAGCTTTAATGGGATAAAAAAAACTAGAGAGCCCCCCCTTTCAGCGGGTACTGGGTACTTTGGGATCAGACTTCAGGAGCCAGAGCAATCCACCAACAAAAATATAAAACTGCATATTAGGCGTGTGGAGCTGGTGCAGGGATCAGCTGCTGGAAGGCTGATATCTCTGGTTCTGGGCATAGTAGAGACAAGCTGCCAGTGTCCAATGAAAGGGGAGAGTCACAGCTTTTGGAGTATACCCTCATAAAAAACTCTAAGTCAGACAGAACCAGAGATATCTGTCTGGTAAGAGCAATTAACAGGCTTGGATGGGGACCACTGCTTTGAAGTCGGATATCTCCGGTTCCCCAGAGCCGATTTTCAAAAATCTGGTACCCCTGGAAAGAGGGGACCCTCAGCTATCAGCCTAGGGCCCTTTTACTCCTGGGGCCCTTGGGCAAGAGCCCATTGAGCCCATATGAAAAGACGGCCCTGTATTGCTCGCTGGATCTGTAACACGATTCAGCAGGCTCATTCTACGGCTGGATTGCCGTTACCTAATTCGGTAAAGGCCCATTCCACTAGGAAGGTGGGCTCTTCTTGGGCGGCTGCCCGAGGCGTCTCGGCATTACAGCTTTGCCGAGCAGCAACTTGGTCGGGTTCAAACACTTTTGCTAAATTCTACAAGTTGGATACACTGGCTGAGGAGGACCTTGCGTTTGCTCATTCGGTGCTGCAGAGTCATCCGCACTCTCCCGCCCGGTTTGGAGCTTTGGTATAAACCCCATGGTCCTTACGGAGTCCCCAGCATCCTCTAGGACGTAAGAGAAAATAAGATTTTAAACCTACCGGTAAATCTATTTCTCCTAGTCCGTAGAGGATGCTGGGCGCCCGTCCCAGTGCGGACTAAATCTGCAAGACTTGTATATAGTTGTTGCTTTCATAAGGGTTATGTTGCAGTTGGAATCGGTCTTTGACTGATGCTGTTTTTTGTTCATACTGTTGACTAGTTGTGTATATTCCAGGTTATATGGTATGATTGGTGTGGGCTGGTATGAATCTTGCCCTTAGATTAACAAAATCCTTTCCTCATATTGTCCATCTCCTCTGGGCACAGTTCTCTAACTGAGGTCTGGAGGAGGGGCATAGAGGAAGGAGCCAGTGCACAGTCACCCATACTAAAAGTTCTTTATAGTGCCCATGTCTCCTGCGGAGCCCGTCTATACCCCATGGTCCTTACGGAGTCCCCAGCATCCTCTACGTACTAGGAGAAAAAGATTTACCGGTGGGTTTAAAATCCTATTATTTCAGTCACACGTGTAGCTGCTAGTGCTCACGGAGTATCTTTAAGTGTGTACGCACCGCGTGTACTTTGTACGGCCAGCGCAGCATTTGTACGCAAAGTACGTACACGGTACGGGGCTTTGTACGCTAATGGTGTAAAAAGTACGTAAGCTAAGGATTGAGTACTGCGGCCGCAGCGGCTCCATTTACAGTGTATTAAATGTCTTTTTAAAGTGTTGTTTTTAGTCCTGTATGTAAACCGACGTTTACAACCCCTAAGTAAGTAGGCCCCTCAATCTCTATCTCTCTCCAAGCTTTGATTAATCTCCCCCTTTATTTGTTGGCCGAGGTGGCTGCATTTGCACATTGTACCCTCCGTATTGTTATTACAACCGCTAAGGTTTGAGTATAAAATTCCTGTTATTGTTGCACTAATAAGAAAAAAGCCATAACCGTTTCAATATGCGCATTTCGTGATTTAAACAGAGTCAGAACTTTAATTTTGAGTAATTATCCTTCCTATTGATTTCTTTTTTTTATACTGAGAAGCAAAATTGGCCCCCACCTCTCAGCCCACTCAACCCCCCCCCCCTCAACCTCCCCTACCCACCCTCACCACCACCAAACAAACACAAGTTAATACTCAGTTAATATAAGTGAATAGCTTCTAGCACAAGCCAGCTTCAGCTCTCTCCACTGTAGGTCTGGCTTTGAGCACTAATTGTTTTCAGAGATAAACGTCTTCAAGCCAAAATATTAGTCTCCAGCTTATTTTTATTATCCAAACCTTAAGTGGCGTATGAGCCCCCCACTATTCGAGGGTCTACACCCACACACACACACACACACAACACTTCCGTCAGATACATATTTGTAATCTTAACAGGGGAACATGTTTCTAATAAGTGCTGAAAAGTGTTTTATTTGAAACCAGGACACACATAAAACCTCCGGGACGCTTTAATGTTTATCTAATTAGTGCGCGGGATGGAAGGAGATGTAATCTCTCCTTTTCCTGCGTAGGGGAACTGTCAGGAGGAGTGAGGCTGAATTATTGGGAGATTTGTTGGATTATACATGGAAAAAAAGAAAAAAGTTTCCTTCTCCTCTACGGCGGTGTGGACACATACTACCACAGAAGTGCTCCGAGCGTGAGGTGCGGTCTGACCGCCGCACTTGCCCGGATGGCCAAAAAAAGAGAGCGTCACAAAGGCATAATGCTGGGTACACACTAGGACAATGGATCAGCCAGCCGACCGGTGACGATTGGTAAATGCATATACCAATAATTAGCCTGAGGTGTCGTGCCTGACATCACAACTGGTGAAAGCAATTATATGTGCCTGCCAAGTTGTGATGTCACTCACTGGTGTCCTCTGCAGCAACTGTCAGCAACGGCCCCTGCTCTGCAACTGCCACTGGCAAGGAAATCCAAGAACAGCATTTTGTCCCTCCTGGAATGGATCACGTTGGGAGGTATGGGTAAATTCAATTGATTCCGTTTTATTACTGGTTCAAATACACTTCTGGCCAGTTCACATTCCAACTGATCGCCCTTGTTTTTAGTATGTAATCTGCTACAGGCAGGTCCTTTCTAACTAGCTCATCCCTGGCACTGCCATTGCTTCCCTAGTCCCTTTTCATGTCTGTAAAATAGTAATACTCATCAATGAGGTGCAGTAAGGTCGGTGTCTGGGGAGGCACTGGCTGGTGTCAGAGCCAGATATAAGCACACAGACACATGATTTGATAGTGAGTTTTGACTATAAAAATGATTAGAATAATACAAAGATGATATGAATAATACAATTTTTTTTTTTAAAAGTTCTAAATATCTTCTTTGTATTATTCTAGTATTTTTATAGTCAAGACTCTGGCATGTACTGGAGTATGATAGGTGGCACTCCGGCTCCCCTGCCTCCCCTGACAGGTAACATATCAACATTATCAGAATGTCGACATTAGGTGGAGATGTACTAAGCAGTGAAAACAGTGAAGGTCCCCATGGCAACCAATCAGCATTGACGTAACATTTATAATGTGCATACTATAAAAGGATACAGAGCTGCTGATTGGTTGCCATGGGCAACTTCTCCACTGGCTCACTTCTTCACTCTTATCTCTGCTTAGTACATATGCCCCTAAGTTATGGGTGCGAGGGTTAGGGTGAAGCTGTGGAGGGAGGTTAGGGTTAGGCAGGGTGGGGTGGGAATTTAGGGTTGGGCTGCGGGAAGGGGGAGATTTTAGGTACCCAACCCCATTGTACCCCTAAAGTATTTCCAGAATTGAGGGTGAAAAGGTGTCAGTGAAGCTCTCCCATGTTTTAAAGAAACACTGATGGGACCTCTTTTTCTGCATGGGGGTCCTTCAGACTTTTAATTTTTAAAGGGACAGGGTTTCACCTGATCCAGGGCTCCGCATTAGTAAATGTGGGGATGTGAACATGAATAGACGTAAGAATGGCGATAAAGAGAAGTCTCATATGACATAATTGGGCGGTATTCAATTATTTTCACCCCCTTCCACACCTGTTCTGTTTCTGCTGGTGGGCGTGGCTTAATCCTTTCAGCTCGCTACCCCCTGGGGTACTGAGGGTGCCCGACCCTTTACTCAGCTAAGCCTAATTACTATGGGCACGATATGTGCGATAATGGGGATCACTTTAAAAAGGAGATTGGGCGTGATATATCATTTGAATACCGCCCAGTGAATGGACACTCTAATAAAATACGGAGCCACATTTTCAATGACGGAGTGCGCTAACGTCGCGTTACCTGGCTGTCCCAGTCTTTGTCCTGTGCAGAGTTCTTATAGAACTAAAAAAAATAGGGATCATTTCTCCTTCCCTGTGCCAGATGTTACATGCAGCACATCTGGCTGTCATGCGGCACAGAGGGGAGATATATATCTTTCTAACCCCAGGCCAGACAAAATAAAACAAATATACCAATATAAAAAAGCGTATTTATACCGTTAGTCCTGACGCATTAAATCAATTACAGTGTGTGCAGCGTTGTTCCAGTCCTACCATATTCTAAGCTGCTGCGTTTATTTATCCTACAGATTATGTAACACGGGCGCGGGTTCCCTTACAGGAGCAGAATGGGGGGGGGGGGGAGCGCTCGTTACTGAGCGAGAAAGGCCACGCCGAGTATTGCTTTCATAGCACCAGCTGCTGATTCTACGCAGGGCTGAGAATGACGGACCCATAAACTTCATTCAAGTCACTTACACCAGTGTATATATTTGTAGCTGCTAATGGTATGTGAGGCCTGCTATTAGGGATATAGGGTAGCATTGTGGCCCAGCGCTAATTTGTAACATGAGTAAAAATACTTTTTTGACCATTAGCAACTCAATAAGCCTCATTCAGATATGTCATTTAACACCGAGCCTTTATATAACGGCAAGGTGGAATAAATATATATATATATATATATATATAGGATTCGCAGGTCCGGCACTCCATGCTTAGATCAGCAGCTGCGGCGGTGCCCTCACAGGGGGAACAAATAGAGTTTGCAAAGGTGCGGCACTCGTACCAAATAAACAGACTTCAAAAGCAAAGTAGCTATTGCATCAACGTTTCAATATTTATACCTCAGGTATCCTGAAGACAATATATAAATATTGAAACGTTGATGCAATAGCTACTTTGCTTTTGAAGTCTGTTTATTTGGTACGAGTGCCGCACCTTTGCAAACTCTATATATATATATATATACACACACACAGTCATACACACACACATATATATGTATACAGTACATATATATTGTGTATGTATATATATATATATATATATACACACAGACACACACACACACACACACACACACATATATATATATATATATATATATATACATACAGGTTGATTATCCCTTATCTGGTTTCCCTAAATGTGGGATTTTGAATTTTGGATAAGGGATACTCAACCTGTATGTATATATATATATATATATATATGTGTGCAAAAAGGTGCAAACAGCGCTACAACCTGAATACAATATAACCAGATATCCCTAAATTGGGAGATCATATATTACACAAGTAACAGTGCACAACCGTATTATTAGTAACACTCCCAAATGAATGGTGTCGCAACCAGATTTCAAAATGTCCAATTCCCAAGGGAACTTAGTATTCAAATTTGTTCTAGTGATAAATCAGTTGCGCCTTCAGTGTTTGTGAATAAAACTTTGTGAATCCTTTAGTGGTAGTAAAAGTATGCGTACCAGACATATGTAGAAAATTCGCTTTGTTTAAAAAGTCTTTGCATCTGGATGTTCTTTATTCGCACTGTCTCTCCATTCCCATCCGTCCGGTCATTGGTGTGGAGTTTGTACGTATATGCAAAAAGACAGTGTGTCAATGTGCTGCTCTTTATAAGAGTGACTAAGTGCTGTTTTTGTGCAAAATTAGCAATAAAGTGAATATGTGCAAAGAGAGGTGCTGTGAGTGCTTTGTAAAAAGCATATAAGCAATTAAAGATGAGTTTTGAAACTTGCAGTGTGCTGATTCCCTTTTTCCTTAGGTAATGTGCTTATATACCATTTTTTAAAAGGTGCAGCACCAAGTATCTCAGTGTTTAAATGAGAGATATGTAAATATGAGGCACTTACATCTATAATTGCAATGGGTTAACAAGATGCTGCCATCATTCCGTCATCAGGTCTATAAACCTTTAAAAAAGTCCCATGTGGGAAGGAAAAGCCTCTGATAGTGCAGTATTATTTAAAAAAACATTTAATAATACATAAAACGACAGAAACACATAGATGGACTCGTACAATTTAAAAGTTCATATAAGCTTATCTGTATATTTCCTCAGATAGGAGCGGAGTGCCGGTGTATGCCCAACGCGTTTCGTCCCTTTAAATCATCTCTGGGACTTCCTCAGGGGTCAATGGTGGTCTGCTATGCATCCCCACGTCTTATATTTACCATTAATTAGGTCTAAATGACCGAAATGGATCGCGCTCGTGATTTGCGCGTGCAGCGCTACTGCGCATGCGCGAGATTTCAGGTCTCGCGTGATTGAGTTGCAGAACTACAGCTGGAAACTACAAATTACCCGTGCGCATGCGCGGCCATTTCTATTGCGCATGCGCACCCGGGACGTTTCCATGGTATTCCGATATTGCGTCTCTGGGTTCTGGGGGATGAGAAGCAGTTTTGTCAGTGTGCAACTGCGCACATCTGCTTGCTGTTATATCGTGGCTCTAGTTAGGATAGTGAGTGAAGGAATGAGTATAATGATAAATATAAATGTTGGATGCCAAGTCACATCACCATACATTATACTTGTGAGGGAGATGACATATTTCAATTGTTCAAATATATTCACAGGAGTAGTATGTATAACAGAACATATTGATTGTTTTTGCTTAATCACGGATCGCGTGATTACTATTGTCATATGGTTTCTATGTTGTTAACACAATGCTGCACTAGGACTCCAGCTCTTGATCCATACATGACGGCTACATATAATGGGAGTTGGAGCACCCCGTGCACCAGTCATGCACAACTCGAATTCTTACAGTATAAATGATAATTACCAACGTAGGCATATGTTGCATACATTAATAAAATATAAAAATGTAAATATATAAATATATAGGTACATTAAAACACATAAAAGGAACATGTGAGTGCAAATATCACGAATAAGCACGTTGGCATAAAATATAGACACGTTAGCATAAAATGTATATAGTAGGTATGTTTAAAAATATATAAATAAAAATATGTAAAAATATATAAAAATAAATACATAAAAAATGCATAAAAAATACTGGAGAAGGGGGAGGAGATTCTGAAATAAAATTTCCAAGTGGAAGAATAATTTAAAGGAAAGGGGTGAGTTCATAGTGTTCATTGAGACCCTCTGGCAACATTGTTCCAAGTGTTTGGATCCAGAACATTTCCCTCTGTGCCAGTCTTTTGTCTCTATCTCCGCCTCTCTGTCCTACTTTAATGTGTTCAATGGCTTTGAAAGTAATTTGGTCCGGATTAGAGTTGTGAGTTTTATTAAAATGTTTTGGAACTGAATGATTGTCCATTTTATTCTTAATTGCTCTGATGTGCTCCTGAATTCTCAGGCGAAGTGTTCTCTTAGTTTTGCCTATGTATTTTAGGCCGCAGGTGCACTCCAGGCAGTACACTACATAGTTCGTGGAGCAATTTATCAGATCCTTGATATTGTATATTTTGGATGAATCAGAGGTGCAGAATTTCTTTCCATCCTTATGAGCATACTTGCAGATGCAACAATGATTGCATCTAAAAAATCCGGTACGCACACAAATATGAGTTCCATGAGAACCACCCTGGGTAATACCAGAAATTTGATGTGTCAGCGAATATTCAATGAAGAACCAGTCGACAATGCCGTACACAGCACTAACGATCTTGATAAGAACTTTTGGGATCTGGAAAAATTACTTATAAAGGAAACAAAGGTGTGGTGGGATATTGCCGGTTTGGAGCAATACGTAAAGGTCGACAGAATACCAAGGGGCCTAAGACTAACCAAAACACCCACCTTCGGTCTTAATAATGCCGAATTCACTTCAAACTGGGATAAGATCCTTCATGACTGCTCGATTAAGCTAATACAGCTCATTATTATCGAAAAGAAGAGGGAACTTGTGAATATAGAATTGGAACTAGATATGAAGGAAAAGACCATGGAACCTTTGAAGAACGACGAAAACTACAGGATTAATGAAACAGTTCTGATCAGAAAGATAGAAAGAGTGGAAAAGGAAGTGATCCAAAGGAAGGAGAAAAAATTCCAGAGGGACAAACAGGACTATTGTAACGACAGGATCAAACAATGGAACAGGAATAAGAACACAATTGGAATTAGAAACAGAACATACGAACAGAACTACTACAGTAACAGACGAGAAGAGGGATGGTCAAACGTCCCTTTCAAGCCAAGGAGACTACCAACAAGAAACAACACACCTAGGAACAGACCAGTAACAACAAGGAATCGATACACAGCACTAAACAGACTAAATTCTGAAAGTGAAAGTGATTTTTTATCACCAACCACGCCCGCATGGAGGGACCGGTACAAGAGAAACTCCATCAAAGAGAGTATCCATACAGCCTCCCCCCTGAAAAGGTCCACAAGGGAAGAAGAAGAGGAAGAAGAGCAGGATACACTCAACGCAAGAAAAAGAAACCGACAACAAATGTAGACACAGGAGAAAAAGAAAAAGAAAAAGGCATTTTCAACATTTCTGATAAGAAACTAACAGATCCAGAAATAACACTATTAGGAAAGGGATTCTCTTTTGCCCCAACCGCAAAACCTAACAAGTTCCAAATATTTTTGGACTTGAACAAATTTGTTCGGAAATTAACTCTAAAGAGACACTTCCTCAAGAAGGAAACAGGTATGATGAAGAACTACGAGGAAACCATTAATAAATCGGGTCTGAAAACAAATTCGAAATTCTATCCCTTAGAATCGAAAAGTAGCCAAATAGATTTGTTCTACGAACTTGTGAAAAAAGACCTGTGTGAGGATGTCAATCAACTGAAGGTGAAGGAGAACCTTACCAACTTTGAAAAGAATGCACTTAAGACAATTAAGAATGATCCCAACATCGTCTTAAAACCCGCAGACAAGGGAGGAGGCCTAGTGATAATGAATAGAAGGGACTATGAGGAGGAGGCATATCGACTCCTGGGAGATGAGAACTCCTACAAGAAATTGGATAGGGATCCCACGGAATCTTTTGTGTCGGATCTAAGAACCATCTTGATAGAAGGCCTGAGATCAGGACTTATAAACAAAGATGAATACCAATACATGATCGCAAACAACCCCATCATTCCGATCTTCTATTTTCTTCCTAAGATTCATAAATGTCTCACCAAACCTCCAGGCCGTCCCATAATTGCTGGAATAGACTCAGTTACAGCCAACATCTCAGAGTATGTAGAAATATTTCTACATAAATATGTTATAAACCTGGAGTCGTATGTGAAGGACACTACAGCGATACTGAATGACCTGAAGGATGTAAGATGGGAAGATGATTACCTATGGGTAACCATAGACGTTCAATCTCTCTACACATCAATAGAACACACCAAAGGGATTGAATCGTGCAGAGAATTCCTGCAGACTGATATAAATTTGGAAGAAGGCCACAAGGATTTTATTTGTCTTTTAATAAGGTTCATCCTCACTCACAATTATTTTAAATTTCTTAATGACTTTTACCTACAGACCTGCGGGACCGCGATGGGTACGGTTTTTGCTCCCAGTTTCGCCAACCTACACATGGGAAGCTGGGAGAGAAACCAGATCTACAAATGCAGGGAGTACCATTCAAACATCGTCTTATACCGTAGGTACATAGATGACATCCTGCTGATCTGGAAAGGGAGTGAAGAATCCTTCATAAATTTTTTTAGGATGATTTCTGTTAACGATTACAATCTAACCTTCACATACAAAACACAGAAGGTAGAAATAGAATACCTGGATCTAATACTAACATTGGAAGGCGAACAAATAATTACCAAGAATTATATCAAAGCAGTAGATAAAAACAGCTATCTGCATTTTAATAGTGGCCACCTAGAGAAGTGGAAAACCAATATTCCCTTCTCGCAATTCTGCAGACTGAAGAGAAACTGCACAAGGGATGGAGATTTTCAAACCCAACTTGACACCTACTCACATAGATTTCTGGAAAGGGGTTATCCTCTGAAAACAATCAATAAAGCAAAAGAAAAGACAAATACCACACAAAGAGATGACCTACTAAAGTACAAACCTAAAGAGGAAGGCGCTTACGAAATGAATTTCATCACCACATTCAATGCCGGAGAGAAGAAGATTGAGGGAGCACTAAAAAGACACTGGCACATCCTTCAAATGGATAAAGTTCTCAATCCCATACTACCAGAAAGACCAAGAACCATCTACAGGAAGGCCAGAAATCTAAAAGACATATTAGCACCAAGCCTATTAAAACCAAAAGTGACGGAACCTACGGGTCCATGGCTTAAATCGACCGGATTTTTTAGATGCAATCATTGTTGCATCTGCAAGTATGCTCATAAGGATGGAAAGAAATTCTGCACCTCTGATTCATCCAAAATATACAATATCAAGGATCTGATAAATTGCTCCACGAACTATGTAGTGTACTGCCTGGAGTGCACCTGCGGCCTAAAATACATAGGCAAAACTAAGAGAACACTTCGCCTGAGAATTCAGGAGCACATCAGAGCAATTAAGAATAAAATGGACAATCATTCAGTTCCAAAACATTTTAATAAAACTCACAACTCTAATCCGGACCAAATTACTTTCAAAGCCATTGAACACATTAAAGTAGGACAGAGAGGCGGAGATAGAGACAAAAGACTGGCACAGAGGGAAATGTTCTGGATCCAAACACTTGGAACAATGTTGCCAGAGGGTCTCAATGAACACTATGAACTCACCCCTTTCCTTTAAATTATTCTTCCACTTGGAAATTTTATTTCAGAATCTCCTCCCCCTTCTCCAGTATTTTTTATGCATTTTTTATGTATTTATTTTTATATATTTTTACATATTTTTATTTATATATTTTTAAACATACCTACTATATACATTTTATGCTAACGTGTCTATATTTTATGCCAACGTGCTTATTCGTGATATTTGCACTCACATGTTCCTTTTATGTGTTTTAATGTACCTATATATTTATATATTTACATTTTTATATTTTATTAATGTATGCAACATATGCCTACGTTGGTAATTATCATTTATACTGTAAGAATTCGAGTTGTGCATGACTGGTGCACGGGGTGCTCCAACTCCCATTATATGTAGCCGTCATGTATGGATCAAGAGCTGGAGTCCTAGTGCAGCATTGTGTTAACAACATAGAAACCATATGACAATAGTAATCACGCGATCCGTGATTAAGCAAAAACAATCAATATGTTCTGTTATACATACTACTCCTGTGAATATATTTGAACAATTGAAATATGTCATCTCCCTCACAAGTATAATGTATGGTGATGTGACTTGGCATCCAACATTTATATTTATCATTATACTCATTCCTTCACTCACTATCCTAACTAGAGCCACGATATAACAGCAAGCAGATGTGCGCAGTTGCACACTGACAAAACTGCTTCTCATCCCCCAGAACCCAGAGACGCAATATCGGAATACCATGGAAACGTCCCGGGTGCGCATGCGCAATAGAAATGGCCGCGCATGCGCACGGGTAATTTGTAGTTTCCAGCTGTAGTTCTGCAACTCAATCACGCGAGACCTGAAATCTCGCGCATGCGCAGTAGCGCTGCACGCGCAAATCACGAGCGCGATCCATTTCGGTCATTTAGACCTAATTAATGGTAAATATAAGACGTGGGGATGCATAGCAGACCACCATTGACCCCTGAGGAAGTCCCAGAGATGATTTAAAGGGACGAAACGCGTTGGGCATACACCGGCACTCCGCTCCTATCTGAGGAAATATACAGATAAGCTTATATGAACTTTTAAATTGTACGAGTCCATCTATGTGTTTCTGTCGTTTTATGTATTATTAAATTTTTTTTTAAATAATACTGCACTATCAGAGGCTTTTCCTTCCCACATGGGACTTTTTTAAAGGTTTATAGACCTGATGACGGAATGATGGCAGCATCTTGTTAACCCATTGCAATTATAGATGTAAGTGCCTCATATTTACATATCTCTCATTTAAACACTGAGATACTTGGTGCTGCACCTTTTAAAAAATGGTATATAAGCACATTATCTAAGGAAAAAGGGAATCAGCACACTGCAAGTTTCAAAACTCATCTTTAATTGCTTATATGCTTTTTACAAAGCACTCACAGCACCTCTCTTTGCACATATTCACTTTATTGCTAATTTTGCACAAAAACAGCACTTAGTCACTCTTATAAAGAGCAGCACATTGACACACTGTCTTTTTGCATATACGTACAAACTCCACACCAATGACCGGACGGATGGGAATAGAGAGACAGTGCGAATAAAGAACATCCAGATGCAAAGACTTTTTAAACAAAGCGAATTTTCTACATATGTCTGGTACGCATACTTTTACTACCACTAAAGGATTCACAAAGTTTTATTCACAAACACTGAAGGCGCAACTGATTTATCACTAGAACATATATATATATATATATATATAAATAATTAATTTTCACAAAGTCATATATAAGGTATCTTATTTTAACTACATAATAGTCACTTTATACTGTATGTGCATTTGTATATTCAGGTTCAGTTTCCCATATTCGAAGATCCGATATCCAAAAATATCTGATAATCCAATATCCAAAATATTTTCCCAAATCCAAAATCTTTGGTTCAATGTATTCACACTTTGTTCATGCAGTTTTTTATTACAAATATTGTGTACAATCACTTTCAGGTTGTGTGTATAAGGTGTATATGAAACATAAATGTATTTCGTGTTTAGATTTGGGTCCCATTGCCATGATATCTCATTATGGTGTGCAAATATCCCAAAATACGGGAAAATCTGATATCCCAAATACTTCTGGTCCCAAGCATTTTGGATATGGGAGACAACCTGTATATGAAATGTAAATGCAGAGGCCGGTGTATATATTTTGGCAATGCTTTTAACGGCCGTATAACATTTCAAATGAATATTTTACATTTCTTACACCTGATATCTCTTCTCGCACCTGACTGTGGATAAATGCGCCACTTTACGCTGCTCTGAATCCCCGGATTTTCAGGCAAAAGATACAACAAATAGGTCATTGCTTATTTTTTTTTATTTATGGTTTACTTTTTTGCAGATATCTGTAAGATTAGCAGATATTTAATACAGTAAAATGCTGGATGGCTGAATTGTAGCATCAAATACGTGTTTATTATCATCATTAAATTGTCCTTGTTTCCCATATACCGGTTATAGTGTTATTATATAAACTATTTTATTTGGTATATTGTTGGGTTTAATCTGACATTCTACGGAACCATCCCATCAATACTGTCTGCTGATGTCTTGTATATAGCTCCAGACACTATTTATAGGTTTTTGAGACTACGTTATAAGACTGACCGGTTGTCCTGTGGAGAGTGGTGCTGGGAAGGGTGCACTGAGACCCCGTCACCTCCAGTGACTGTATCTCTCCAGTACCCAATTCCATACCTAACTTTGTGTTACCTGCTACAATTATTTTAGCCACCTTGATATATAAAGAAGTAGCTTATTTCATTATTATATTTTATTTAAAAAAAATACCAAAACTCTAAATACAGGGTATTCACATAATGCACACATGCATCTAACAAGTAGCTGTACTGTATATGTATCCATCTAGTTCATACAATGATACTATTAAAATAAAATGACTTATGGGGTTACTTACATACATTTTACTTTGACGTTATCTCCCAACAGCCAATAACAACAGCAGGTAATTAAAAAATAAAACTTTTTTTTTTCTATCTCCCAACTTTATTAGTTATTTGATCCCCAGATCTCCCAGGGTATGGTGCAGTGGACTTCCTGGTCAATCACCCCAGCATAGAGCAGTGATACCGTGGGCACAGACAGTACACTTGTAGACTTTCCATGCAATATCACCACATCACCCACCTGCCATTACTTTATTGGTATCTGGGCCATAAAATCCTTAAAAAATTATATATATATATATATATATATATATATACACACACACACACACATATATATATATATAGATATAGATAAATATATATATATGTATATATCTATATATATATATATACTACATGCAACCATCACACTCTCTCTTGGCTAGTGTTGAACCACTTCAAGAATAAATTGCATGGGGTATATAAAAGAACTATAGGTCCTGCTCAGCAGGGGTAATACATAAAGATCTTCTATGGGTAGCACCATGCAATGCAGACGTGCAATTAACAGGAATATACGTGTATAAGAGGAACATTACCAAAGAAGCCGGCATGAGCTCTGTTCTTTCTCATCAGGTACATGGCCCACGAAAGAGTTGATGCCACGCCAAACTGCCCGTGGTTCATGGTCACACCTGAGCCTCGCACAAGCACGGAGAACGATGGACTCCTACTAAGCCGAAGGCGTTTAAAGCTCCTCTTTTCACTTGTTAGCTGCCCCCGAGATCATTATTAAGAACAAGCAAATTGAGAAATGACAGGCAGGCAGGCTTATTTTATTTATTAATTTTTTTTTTCTTTCACAAACCAAACTCACTGGAGGATTTCTTTCTCGTTTTGCCCGAGGCGTCTTTAGGCCAAGATTTTTCATTTAGCTGCTCAAATGATTTTTTTTTTTTTTGTAAAAAAAAAGGGGACATTTGTCTGTATCATGCTTCACTTACTTTCTTAAGTCAAAACGTGTGAGAGAGAGAAAGCCAATATTGTTTCCAGTCATTGTTTCAGGGGGCAGGAGAAAGTGCCTAACGACCAGTCATTAGAATGTGGCTTCTGCCCAGTTCCTGCTAACAGTACAGAGAGTCACTAAGTCTATAAATGAGTAAAAGGCGTTTTTGTTTTAAAACGGCATTATTGAGCTTATTATTCTTTTGCAGCATAAGTCACCGTTACTGGTTCTCATAGCTGTGTCCAGAATGTACTGTAAACCGTTTTAAACAGGAATAATGTCAGCATTAGCCAGCTATGTCTGTAAAAGCGATTTCACAGGATTCTGTGCGCACTTGCAGTGAGTGTGTTATAGTAGGCAGGCCACCGGTATTATGGTACTATGGCCCTCATTCCGAGTTGATCGCTCGCTGACGTTTTTAGCAGTGCAGCGATAAGGTTACTACTGCGCATGCGTATGTACCGCACACGCGTTTCGTACGGGTACAAACAGCATCATTGCTGTGCAAGGCTTCTAGCGAAGAATCCATTCGCACAACCGACCGCAAGGAGATTGACAGGAAGAAGGCATTTGTGGGTGTCAACTAACCGTTTTCTGGGAGTGGTAGGGAAAACGCAGGCGTGTCCAGGCGTTTGCAGGCGGGTGTCTGACGTCAATTCCGGGACGGGACTGGCTGAAGTGATCGCAGCGGCTGGGTAAGTTCAGACCTACTCAGAAACTGGAAAAAATATTTTCGTCCCGCTCGGCAGCACATGCGATCGCATACTTGCAAAGCGAAAATACACTCCCCCATGGGCGGCGACTATCTGATCGCTGCTCTGCAAAAAATAGCTAGTGAGCGATCAACTCGGAATGAGGGCCTATATTTGGGCTCCGTTAAAACCAAATAATACTGCAAATGATTATACTTGACATTATCTAATGAGATCGGTTTAATATAAGCTTAATGTCAACATTATCCACTTTGGCCATTATATAGTTAGTGCCAATACACTGCAGGGGCATATTCAATTAGCCGTGGGAATTTTTGTTTACCGCAGCTGTAATTAACGCACCTTATTTTCTTAAGCGTGGCTATGCACGTTTACCGATACCTGCGCAATTCATTTGGAAAAAGCATTTGCTCTGTAATTCAAGCTGGAAGTAGCCGCGTTAAGTGTACAGGGGAAAACAGACTGCACCCTAGTAAAGTGCAAATAAAAATTGGCTAACAGCGTAGATGTCGATTAGTGGACAATAGGAAAATATTTGGGGCTCTTAAAAGTTTTCAAATGGCTGATTTTTGCATTTTTTTTAATAACAGTTTCCAAATGATAGAAAGTAAGTGTATTTCTGCAAATAAGTGCTGCAGATTAATTTGGCCTGCATAAAAATGCCAACAAGCTGACTTTAGTGTTGTTTAATGGAACTTTTAAAATAAAAAATAAAAAACACTCCCGCATGCAACTTTAAAAACACCTGTCCTATCCATACAACACCCCCATATTCCTGTCCGCACCTTTTAACCTATTATTCTTCATATTGACCACTGATTCTTCACTTTGCAGAATTACTCCCCCAAAAAGACACGTACAGTAATTATTAGCCAAATGAAGCTATAGATACAAGCTATGACATCAGCCTGTTTCTCTGATAAATTAACATAAATATTGAAATAACTGATTTTTTCTATGTTGATACGTGACCAATGCTTCATGTGTAGATGCAAAATAAGTGAAACTGAAAAACCTATGACATGCGCAATTCTGTAATTATTAGTGACATCATTACTGACACTCAGGCGGCGCAGAGGGGGTGTGGGATTGGTGACAGCGTTTTGCACAGATGCTGAAACTGCATTTAGACTGGATATACTGTATGAAGCCATTGCACGGAAATTTCTAGCATTGCACAAACAGCCGTACTGTTTTATCTTTACAGGCCGCTGAGGTTTGTAAACTTCTGCAGATATTATTATCTGCTATATATACAGTATGTACAACTTTTAGTATGCCCTGGGAAATTTGTGAGTTGAATATTTTGAGGTAAAAAGGACTCAGCACTAAGTAAAATGTTCATTCTGGTTATGTCCATAGATATGGCACCTGCTGCATACGGGCACAGGCAGCAGAATGGTTGAAGTCTGCGCAGAACGGGGCGACAGCCATTTTATGGGCCTTACCACTGTCCACTGTCCACATGCATATTGGTTCTGGGCACAAAACAGTTGAAGTCTATCTAGCCCCTCACAGAATGGAGGCAGCCATTTTGTTTTCAAGAGTTATTTCATTAGTTCCTAGTATCTTTATACATTGTGTTCTCATGAGTATTGCCCACAATATAGCTACCTCTACCGGGTGGCTAATATGGTTAAATCAGGAAAGTATCTTACTGCTATTTTGAGATCTTACTGTGGGACAATTTCAGGTCTATTCGGAGTTTCAGATACAATCTTCCATTTATATTGATCAGGATGCATACTAACATATAACCGTTTCCTTCTCAGGACATAGGTTGAGCAAGCTTCTTACAGGGCTGACTGGGCCTGATATGGCCCAACATTAACTATTTCAACAACAGTTTCACAATCCTCTCTTCTTTGTGTAACAGCAGATGAAGGTCTGCAGAGGACTTTGTGTGTTTCAGCAACTCTTGCAGCCAGGTGCTTCCTGCCTGGGCAGACGCACATGGTCAGTGGGCCGATGAGACCCCTCTGCTCCACAGCTGATAAGACAGGATTAACACCTATCACTTTATCAGTGCATTACATTCGAGGCAGTCACAGGCCTTTGTTGCTCCAACGTTTCATGTCTTATCGGACACCTATCACCTTCACCATACCGCCGCTGTAGCTGTGCGGCCCATGTTATATACATATGTGGTTTATGGCCGGTTCCTGCCCACTGTACTCATTCACGTGTCCGACTCTGTAGCATGAAATTTTACAACAAAAAATAAAGACAGAAGATTTGGAGCTAAAAGGCAAAAAAAAAATAAAAAAAATACTTTTTTTATTTAACAGAGTGGCTCTTTTGTCGGTAATTTTTTTTTTTTTTTTCAGGTCACACAACTTTTTGTTGTTGTTTTGCCTGATGTACTAACAGGGTTGTCACCAATGAAAAAAATTCTATGGTTTGGCAAAAATTTACCTCATTTAGAGATGGATGCAGATTGCTGCATCCACAGCAAGTTCTGCATCCATCTCCTCACATGCTGGGGGCCGCCCAGCACAGGGCAAGACTGCCCAGCATGTGTGTGGCGCTCCTCACGAATCGTCTGCAATTTATTCGAGGTTGACCCCTGCCTGCGCCATTTTTCTGGGGGAGCAGCTGCATGTGACATCACACAGCCGCCTCAAAAATATTCTGGGCACGCGCCAGTTTGGCCTGGCACACCCATGCAGCATCCTTGTCGCCGCTTCCCCGATGGCCGCCGCTGTCAATCACCTTGCGGCCGCAAGGTGTGGGGTCACACACACGCGCTGTTGCCAGTGTGCGTGCTCGGACCAGATGGATGCAGCGGCTGCGTCCATCTCTGAATCGCCTCCAATGTTTTCTATTAAATAATTTTGTGCAAAATGTTAATCCCAATTTAGGGCAGCGTTGCTAGAAGGAAAGGATTGAAAGAGATATTGATGAAATAAATAAATGTTTTTACTGCATGTGTCCTTAAAACAAAAACTTTTGCCCCGTCCCAATTTTACGTATCTTTCATGTCTAAAAAAAAAAAAAAAAAAAAAAAATGTTTTATTTTTTTTTAAATCCTTTTTTTTTCCAGCAATGTACCAATAACTGTCATATCGGAGGAAAACAAATTCAAGCAATATATGCCAAACAAACACAAAACAAGGGGAGCCGGCGCTATCTCTAAATAGTCAAGGCACGATAATACTGTGAAGAATATATATAAAAATATTTTAATATATATATATCAAATTAATAAGAACATCTAAAAAGATTCCACATCAATTAGTTAATAGCCCTTATTAGTAAAACACGGTGTATAAATATGTCAGGTTCCTATAGTAGAAGTCATATAACTGTCCACAGCAAATATTTAAGTGCCATTAAATGCCAATGGAAAAATCCTCCCCGTGGGACTACAAGTCCCAGAGTATGCTTACACTTCAGAAGTTAGTGCAGAGCGGGTAAAATACTGCTAGTCGGGATCGCGGCGATCACAATGCCGACGCCGGAATCCCAGCTAGTGGTGAAATGCAGCCGGCGGAATACCGGCGTCACAGCCTATTCTCCCTCTGTGGGTGTCCACGACACCCATAGAGGGAGTCTAGAACCCGTGTCAAGAGCAGCAATCACCGTGCCCGCAGCAAGCCTGCAAGGCATTCTGGCGCCCGGGATCCTGTCAGCTGGCATGTCATACTGAACCCCAGTTAAATGCTGCTTGCTTACTCCGTCACCACTATGATGCGGTTCTTCTGAGAGATCTTTTTAAAAGTGGCAAACATTTACATGGGAAAAATCAGTCTGGTTTTGCTATGTAAATGATTGCCACAGTGTCCCGCAGTGGGGGGGGGGCACTGTCACTTGCTGCTCTGCGTTGAAAAGACGGGCGTCTATTCACTGGAGTCAGAGGGAGAGGGGCACACCAGCGGCTCACAGAGCGCTGGGCATGCCCCCTCAGTGACGAAAATGGGGGCGTGGCTCTCGATCGCAGGTCCTCCCGCAAAGCCATGCACCCTTTTAATAGGCCTTGCCCCCTTTTCGGGAGTGTGTCCCGCTTCATGACAGGTCAGAGTTGGGAGGTATGGCAGTGGCAGGCAGGAGTTAGGGTCTTCCATATATAAAGAAAATAGCAGCGCTAAATACAATTAATACCAGAATGAGATGGATTGTGTGAAAACAGATTAAAACATTTATTATAACTCTGATAAAATAACCATTAAAAATCAGTATGATCACCAACAAAATTAATGAAAGTAAAATAGAAGTGTCCGTTCCTTTTTAGTAATAACTGGACAACAGTATATGCAGACTTAAAAGGCTTAGGAACTGATTGCACAGTCCCAATGGGAAGTTGTTATGTTACCGCTTCTTATACCGCTGGAGGGAGAAAGTCCCAAAGGAATTTCTTCAATTAGGAGCTTGATATCATAGTCTCAATCCTCACCAATATGCGGAGCTTTGCTTGCGGAAAGAATCCCTGGTAGGCCTGTTATATCCACAAATGTGTTGAGTCTGAACGTCCAGTATGGTCCGGGCACTTGTTTTGTAACGAAATGGTCGGTGATCAGGATGGCACCTGACGCGTTTCGCTGCAGGTCCTGCAGCTTTTTCAAAGGTCACACCCTGTGTAGATGTATTGCACAGCAGGGTATATAAGTAGTGGAAAAAATTATTCATTTTGTTGTGTCATTCACAAATCCTGAAAACATGACCTGTTGAGAATACTTGATAATTGAAGCTGAGAACATCACCTGCAATCAATAGTACTTCCTTCTGCAGTGCAGTCATGTCAGGAAGTCTTTGGATTTTTACTAACCGCTTTCTTCCAGCAGATTAAAATTTCGGTATGATTTTACTTACTGTCAGTAACCAAGCTTACTAACGGTTGTCAGCAACAATCATAGACATGGGGGTCACCCATAGGCGGATCCAGGGGGGGGGGGCACTCGGGCCCGTGCCCCCCCCCCTGTCGTTTCTGACTTATTTTTTTCAAAAGGAGAACAGCAGCAGCACTACTGCTATTTCCGTCAGTCAGATTTGATAAAAGAGCCGGCAGGCACTAGGACCCACCACGGCTCTAACAGCAAGTCCGTGTGGTAACCAGTGGGGAGACTGGAGCTGCAGCTCCAGCCTCCCTCCTGCTCACACCTCAACCTACCTCCCCCACTGCCAGCCGCCCAGAGTCCAGCCCAGGCGCAGGGTTCAAATGCCAGCATTGAGTAAGACTGTTACTTATGACGGCGCAGAACATTAGCCCTCACTGACCCGCACAGTTTCCCAGCGCTTCCTCCTCCACTTCCTTTACCACCATGCTAGGTGCAGTCACACTCAGCCTCAGCTGTGAGAAGGCGGCCCGTGTGATTGTGACAGGGCTGTCCTGCAGATGTCTTATGCTGCTTGTTGGAGATCCAGCTGGCTGCTTCTGCTAATCAAAGAAGGGCAGTTCGTGTCCTGCAGTCTGAGTCTCAGTGCAGTGCCCAAAACAAGGTACGCTGCGCCTGCCACCACCAACTAAAAACTTTAATAATTATATTGAGCCTTCCAGGCTCCCATAACTAATGGAACAGGTGACCAACATTTCAAGGCCCAATCAGCCTTTTCATCAGGGTGAAACATTGGCAATAAACCAGGATGCGCTCCTGCAGCCAATCATTACCTGATGGCGTATTCCATGAGGCCATGCCCCCTGTGATACCACCCCCGTTATATGGGAGCACGTGTGCCTTAGGTGCATGTAAGTATAACTATTACCGTTCCCCTATCATGGTGCCCCCCCCCCCACCCTTTCATTTTCTTCTGGATCCTCCCCTTGGGTCACCCGTGTTTAAACTCTGCACTAGACTAGTCCTGTAATTCCTTGGTTTGGAGATGATATGAAGGTAGATACATTATCCATTAGTTTAGGTCACTCCGCGGCTTTAACAAATAGTTTTAAAACGGCCACAGGAATTACTGCTAAACAAGCCTGATTTAGCATTAATTCCTATTGCCCTTTTAAATGGAGCTATACCCCATGGTCCCTTTAAAAAAAGTTGAATAAGTTCTTCCCACCAGTTAATAATCATACTCATAGTCATTCCCAACTTTCCATGTCTCGGCAGAGAGGAACGCCGCAGATGTCACGGTATTGCAGAAAACTCTGAATTGCTAAAGTTTAATCTTTAGAGGAAGTTTGGGGCAGAAATAGACAAAGCTAGAGATAAGAGATTTGTGTCAGGAGCCAAATTGCAGCATTCGTGTGTCCCCCCCCCCCCCCCCCCCCACTTCCCCCGCACACACACACCTTCTTGTCTGCTGAGCATCTAATCTGTAAACTCTGCAAGTCTGTGAGTGCTCGGGTAACTTTTTATTTGTCAGCAATGTAAATCAACCATTTATTTTCTTTTTTTTTTTACTATTTTGCCCCTGAAGCCTATTCAATATCTTTAATTAGGCTCCAGGGCAGTAGCATGGTTCTGCACTTTGGTTAAAGGCAGAGTTTCAGTTGGGGAAGAAAAATCAGCTTTGCTTTCTTTAATAATTCAAATGGAGGAATTGTGCGGATTCTCTTAACTGCTACTTAAAAGTAATTAATTGATTTTCTGACATATCAGTTAACACCGTATTGCACTGACATGAAGTTGTGATTCCTCTGTTGATTGGGTGACTGGATTCATCATACTCAGTAAAGGAGTTTACGCTCGCAGACTAAAAACAAAGTCAAGTGGCAAGGCATTGACTTTAATACAGTATGTTTACATAGATGGGTTCTGCATTGTTGTTGAAGAGGAAGTGTCCGTCTGTAAGTCTGCTTAGTGTTTTATAACTGGGCAAAACACCGCGGGTGATGTAATGTCAGTCGGTCACCCTTTACTTTAAAAATAAAACTTCTAACTTGCTGTTTTCTTTCTGTGGATGATTCGGAAAACATCTCGGTTGCGCGGTTACTTAG
Source organism: Pseudophryne corroboree (assembly GCF_028390025.1). NCBI lineage: Eukaryota > Metazoa > Chordata > Amphibia > Anura > Myobatrachidae > Pseudophryne > Pseudophryne corroboree. The sequence goes on from NC_086445.1 coordinate 998,540,584, forward strand.
ATTCTGGGTGACAGTGAAGCAGGATTTCTGCGAACGCAACAGGAAGTGGATTATGTGTCTGAAAGCAGTTTACAGGTGTTTCCTCTTTAAACCGAAAATGAATCTGCCTATAGTTGGCTTTACACGCAATACTCACTCTGGGCCTGGTGTCATTGGGCCTGGTTGGAGGCCACGCCTGCTTTGGCCGGACCGCTCCCCCTAAACGACGGCTTAACGCCGCCGTTCAGCCCCCTCCCGCCCAGCGACCGCCTCTGTCTCAGAGGCGATCGCTAGGTCCCGAGGGCTGCCATGCGCCGGCGCACTGCGGGCCGGCGCATGCGCAGTTCCAACCTGATCTCTGCGCTGCGACAAACTGCAGCGAGCGATCAGGTCGGAATGACTCCCAAAGTAGCTGGAGATAAAGTACCAGCCAATCAGCTCGTAACTGCCATGCCACAGGCTGTGTTTGAAAAATTACAGTTAGGAGCTGATTGGCTGGTACTTTATCTCCATCCAAGGCTTAGTAAATAAACCCCTATGTCAGTGGATTTCAGTTCTCATTGGCCCTCATTCCGAGTTGTTCGCTCGTTAGTTTTTTTTCCGCAACGGAGCGATTAGTCGCAAACTGCGCTTGCGCAACGTTCGCAGTACGCCTGCGCCAAGTAAATTTGCAAAAAAGTTTGGTATTTTACTCACGGCTTAACGAAGAAAATTCATCGTTCTGGTGATCGTAGTGTGATTGACAGGAAGTGGGTGTTTCTGGGCGGAAACTGGCCGTTTTATGGGTGTGTGCGAAAAAACGCTGGCGTTTCTGGGAAAAATGCTGGAGTGTCTGAAGAAACGGGGGAGTGTCTTGGCGAACGCTGGGTGTGTTTGTGACGTCAAACCAGGAACGAAACTGACTGAACTGATCGCTATTTGTGAGTAAGTCTCGAGCTACTCAGAAACTGCTAAGAAATTTCTATTCGCAATTCTGCGAATCTTGTGTTCGCAATTCTGCTATGCTAAGATACACTCCCAGTAGGCGGCGGCTTAGCGTGTGCAAAGCTGCTAAAAGCAGCTAGCGAGCGAACAACTCGGAATGAGGGCCCTTTTTGTGATGTTAGTGTTATGAGCCACGGCTGTGGCTCATTCCTGTTTTGCATTTTTGTTAGGTATTTCATGTTTATTAAGTTGTCTTGCATGCCAGGATTTCCTGTTGCTCTGTTTTAGTATGCTCTTGTCTGCTGCCGCTGGTTAGTCTGTGTAATTGCAGCTTGTTCCATGTGTTCAGCCTCACCTGGCTGCTAATTGCATTTTGTCAGTTGGAATCATGCAATAGGCCAGCTGCTCTGGATTATTTAATTAGGACTCTCTGTTAAAAGCACTCCCAGGACTCCTCACAGACGCCGGTGATAGCTTCCTGTTTGCCTGATTCTGCTGCAGAGAGAGTTCCCAGTCCCGGTCTGTTCGTTTGTTCCTGTTCTCAGTGATCCTGTACTCGGAAGTTGCCATCTGTTCCTGGAGTCTGATCGAGCACCTTTAGCATCTGGTGGTGTTCGTGAGTCGCGGCGCAGCCGTGTGTTGCGGCTTGTCCGCTATTATTTATTATTTTGTTTATATTGTGTTCTGGAGCTTTGCGGAGGATTCCGCTTCCACAAGATCCACTCTGGTGTCCAGCGGTGCCGGATAGGAGTGTCGGATCAGTGGATCTTTGGTTGTCCTTTTCCCTGGCGGCTAGTCCGCACATACCTTTTGATTTAGTTAAGTTAGCTTGTAACCCCTGGCTTGGTTGCTTAGTCAGAGGGCCCCTTGTTATCACCCTGTCTCGGACTTCCCCTTGTCTCCCATTAAGACCTGCGGGGGCATCGGGGTTGGGCAGACATAATCCGCCCTTCGAACGCGGCTGCCATGGGCTCAAGCAACCATAGTCTCGCAGGGGATTTCTGATAACACGGGCGAGACAACGGAGTTAGGGTGCCAGGGGTTACTAGGCTTTCCAGCTCCCACAACCTGTATTTCATTCCTGTACTCAGATCTCTGCCATAAGATCTTCTCCAGTCTGGAGTACAGGAATCGTAACATTATCACCGGCCCTACCACAAAAAAAGAAATAAAACTTTTTTTTTCTTTTTTGGCCCAGTCCAGTGTCTAGTCTAGAATCCAGTCCTGTCTAGAATTCAGTGTGCAGAATCCAATCCGGTGTTTAGAATCCAGTCCGGTGTTTAGAATCCAGTCCGGTGTTTAGAATCCAGTCCGGTGTTTAGAATCCAGTCCGGTGTTTAGAATCCAGTCCGGTGTTTAGAATCCAGTCCGGTGTTTAGAATCCAGTCCGGTGTTTAGAATCCAGTCCGGTGTTTAGAATCCAGTCCGGTGTTTAGAATCCAGTCCGGTGTTTAAAAAAAAAAAAAAAAAAAAAATACAAAAAAAAGTCTTGATTTGTTTAGCAAAATTTAGTCTTGCCTTGCCTTGCCTTGCCTAGCCTTGTCTTGCCTTGTCTTGTCTTGTCTAGTTTTAAATCCTCCTATGTCTACTATGCAAGCCCTGCAGGCATCTCTCGCAGCCCTGAACTCTGTATTCAGTGCTTTGAGACCAGAGCGACTAGAAGCTTTTCAGCAATCCCTAAAGCAACTGCAAAACCTTCTGACTAAAATCTTGCTTATTTTGCCAGAAGTCGTTGAGAGTACATCTATCTCTAAAGAGACTCTTGTTCATAGTATGGTGACAAGAGAATCCTCTGGTTTAATTGAAGAGAAAAAGTTTAAAAGTTTTCTGCGGCCCAGGCTCTCAGAAGAGGAGCGTCTGCGTCGCAGAAACTTAAACTTATGCCTATATTGTGGGGGTTTAGGCCATTATCTGCAGACCTGTGAGTTGCGCAAGCCAAAGTGTGGTGACGAGTCTTGCCCTCTGTCCAAGTTGAGTCATGATACAAGACCTACTCCTGTCTCTACTGTGGCAGAGGTACTTGTCACACAACCCACACAAAAAAGCTCTCTGTCCTATAATTGGGGTCCTTGGGCAAGGGAGCCCCATTATAGATTCAGGAATCAAAAGAGATTGTTTCTCTCCTCTCTTGAGGTTCCTGTGGAAGCGGAGTTGCAAGTCCCTGGAGTGGTGCCCGTAGCCCAGGGTCCTGGAGTGGTGCCCGTAGCCCAGGGTCCTGGAGTGGTGCCCGTAGCCCAGGGTCCTGGAGTGGTGCCCGTAGCCCAGGGTCCTGGAGTGGTGCCCGTAGCCCAGGGTCCTGGAGTGGTGCCCGTAGCCCAGGGTCCTGGAGTGGTGCCCGTAGCCCAGGGTCCTGGAGTGGTGCCCGTAGCCCAGGGTCCTGGAGTGGTGCCCGTAGCCCAGGGTCCTGGAGTGGTGCCCGATGCCCAGAGTGCTGGAGCGGTACCCGATGCCCAGAGTGCTGGAGCGGTACCCGATGCCCAGAGTGCTGGAGCGGTACCCGATGCCCAGAGTGCTGGAGCGGTACCCGATGCCCAGAGTGCTGGAGCGGTACCCGATGCCCAGAGTGCTGGAGCGGTACCCGATGCCCAGAGTGCTGGAGCGGTACCCGATGCCCAGAGTGCTGGAGCGGTACCCGATGCCCAGAGTGCTGGAGCGGTACCCGATGCCCAGAGTGCTGGAGCGGTACCCGATGCCCAGAGTGCTGGAGCGGTACCCGATGCCCAGAGTGCTGGAGCGGTACCCGATGCCCAGAGTGCTGGAGCGGTACCCGATGCCCAGAGTGCTGGAGCGGTACCCGATACCCAAGCTTATAGAGGGAAATCAAATATTGTAGCTCAGGTTTCCATACCAGAAGGGGTCTCAGAAGCTGTTACCCCAGGTAGGGACTTGAGGAGCGCAACCCCAGAAAGGGTATCTAAAACCATAGTTCTTGAAGGGAACTCGAGAAGCAAAACCCCAGAAGGGATCTTTGAAGTAATATCCCCAAGTGGGGTCTCGAGAGACGCAGCCCCAAAGAAGGGTCTAGAAGTCGCTTCCCCAGGAAAGAACTTAAGAAGCATAGCATTAGTGGAGGATCTGAACGTTATTGCTTCAGCAAAAGTCCCGGAAGTCATAGTCACGGAAGAACTTTCGATAATTATCGACTCAGAGAGGGAGGCCGGTGGCCCGATCCCAGTCAGGGAGGCCAACGGCCCGGTCCCAGTAAAAGAATCCGAGGTGCTGACCCCAGCGGGGTTCCCGGAGGCCACTGCCCCAGCGGGGTTCCCGGAGGCCACTGCCCTAGCGGGGTTCCCGGAGGCCACTGCCCCAGCGGGGTTCCCGGAGGCCACTGCCCCAGCGGGGTTCCCGGAGGCCACTGCCCCAGCGGGGTTCCCGGAGGCCACTGCCCCGGGTGGGGTTCAGAAAGTCACTGCCCCGGGTGGGGTTCAGAAAGTCACTGCCCCGGGTGGGGTTCAGAAAGTCACTGCCCCGGGTGGGGTTCAGAAAGTCACTGCCCCGGGTGGGGTTCAGAAAGTCACTGCCCCGGGTGGGGTTCAGAAAGTCACTGCCCCGGGTGGGGTTCAGAAAGTCACTGCCCCGGGTGGGGTTCAGAAAGTCTCAGCCCCGGGTGGGGTTCAGAGAGTCTCAGCCTCGAGTAAGGTCAATAGTGACCAGGTCCTAGCAAAGCACTCCAGTCAGTCAGATGAAAAGGAAACAGATCCTGACTCTGATATTTCAACATCCATAACCTTTGATGGGGACTTCGCCCAATTTTTGGCGCTTTTCAAACACTATTACACTATTATGTTGTCTAGACCATTTCTGGGCATCACTTCAGAAAACCTTGGGCTCTATCTGATTTATTCTTTTAGAGGAGAGCCTTCTGAGTGGGCAACCAGCCTAATGAAAGCTGAAGATCCCATTCTTCAGGATCCCCAAGCATTCTGTGATGCAATTGTTAAAAGATACGGTTCCAAAGAAATTGGTTCAGGTTCCTCTAAATCACCCGTCTTGTCTGCTGAGAGTCCACCAAATACTGTAAACTCGGCACAAGAGTCCCAGCCCGTTGCTTTGACTGCAGGATGTGCTTTTCTGACTTCTTCTTCTAATAATAGTACTTTACCAGAAAGTTCAGCTCCCAAGGGTAAGAGACCTGTCTCTGATTTGAACGCAGCCTTGCTGGGTGGTACCATCAGTTCAGACAATGTTTGGGGAATTACCTTGGTCAGACCTAAAGAGCTTTGTAAAAAGAAGAAGAAGAAAAAGAAATAATTTTTGACTCTTGCCTTGAAAAAAAAAAAAAAAAAAAAAAAAAAAAAAAGAGATTTTTTTTTTTTTCCTTGTCTTGTGTCCAGTGGCCACCATCAAGGGGAGGGCACTGTTACAAGTTGTTGCTACAGCTTGTTTTTTGTTTTCTTGTCTGTTAGACCAGTGTGTCAGGTTTTTTTTTTTTTTTTTGTATCCCTTGTTCTGGATAGTCTGAATATTGGGGTCTTTTGACCCCTCCTCAAGGGGGGGGTAATGTTATGAGCCACGGCTGTGGCTCATTCCTGTTTTGCATTTTTGTTAGGTATTTCATGTTTATTAAGTTGTCTTGCATGCCAGGATTTCCTGTTGCTCTGTTTTAGTATGCTCTTGTCTGCTGCCGCTGGTTAGTCTGTGTAATTGCAGCTTGTTCCATGTGTTCAGCCTCACCTGGCTGCTAATTGCATTTTGTCAGTTGGAATCATGCAATAGGCCAGCTGCTCTGGATTATTTAATTAGGACTCTCTGTTAAAAGCACTCCCAGGACTCCTCACAGACGCCGGTGATAGCTTCCTGTTTGCCTGATTCTGCTGCAGAGAGAGTTCCCAGTCCCGGTCTGTTCGTTTGTTCCTGTTCTCAGTGATCCTGTACTCGGAAGTTGCCATCTGTTCCTGGAGTCTGATCGAGCACCTTTAGCATCTGGTGGTGTTCGTGAGTCGCGGCGCAGCCGTGTGTTGCGGCTTGTCCGCTATTATTTATTATTTTGTTTATATTGTGTTCTGGAGCTTTGCGGAGGATTCCGCTTCCACAAGATCCACTCTGGTGTCCAGCGGTGCCGGATAGGAGTGTCGGATCAGTGGATCTTTGGTTGTCCTTTTCCCTGGCGGCTAGTCCGCACATACCTTTTGATTTAGTTAAGTTAGCTTGTAACCCCTGGCTTGGTTGCTTAGTCAGAGGGCCCCTTGTTATCACCCTGTCTCGGACTTCCCCTTGTCTCCCATTAAGACCTGCGGGGGCATCGGGGTTGGGCAGACATAATCCGCCCTTCGAACGCGGCTGCCATGGGCTCAAGCAACCATAGTCTCGCAGGGGATTTCTGATAACACGGGCGAGACAACGGAGTTAGGGTGCCAGGGGTTACTAGGCTTTCCAGCTCCCACAACCTGTATTTCATTCCTGTACTCAGATCTCTGCCATAAGATCTTCTCCAGTCTGGAGTACAGGAATCGTAACAGTTAGTGTATTAGAATGCTTAATATTTGTAGACACTCCCTTACTAATCTGTGTAAGCCTGAATCTTCAGTGATGGTCCCTGGGACCAGGGGGATGCTGGGAAGTGGGTGGTCCAGTGTGCAGTGTGCCTGGAGTTGGTGATGGAATAAACAGCACAGCAGTGAACTCACATGTCGCTATGTCCTTATGACTGGATTTACAAACAAATGAACAAAACATGGTGTCAGAAGAAGTTTAACTTGGACTGCTAGTGCTCCCAGAGTGTGAAAGAATCATGCAGCAGTCTGTGGTTGTGATACTCTGTGTCTGCAAAGCCTGCCGTGTGCTCCTTTCTTCAAACAGTGAGTAACCATGGATAAACTAGCTCCTCCAACCGGCAGGGGGATGTCTGGTAACTTGTCTGAAAACTGGAAAAGATTTAAGCAAAGGTTTAATATATTTCTTGCATGTGGAGCTGATACAGAGGCTGACAAAACTAAGGCATCCATTTTCCTCCATGTGATAGGAGAGGATGTGCTGGACATTTATAATAGTTTTCAGTTTGCTGAGGGGCAGAATATGGTGCTATCTTCTATAATGCAAAAGTTTGAAGATTACTTTGTGCCAAGGAAAAATGTGACATATGAAAGATATAAGTTTTTCACATGTGATCAGAAGTCTGGAGATGGATTTGATCAGTATGTTGCAGAGCTGCAATCACTCAGTAAAACCTGTGAGTTTGGTGATTTAAAGGATTCACTGATTAGAGATCGTATTGTCTGTGGAATACCTGATAATGGACTCAGAGAGAGACTGCTGAGAGAGCAAGACTTAACACTAGAAAAGGCAGTGACTATGTGTAGATCTGCAGAAATAACTAAATTTCAAGCCAAAAAGTTACACAAGGACGCTGATGCTACTGTATATGTAGTGCAGAAAACAGAGCCAAGCACACCTCCATTCTCAAGAATGAAGCAGTCTAAGCCACAGTCTAATAAGGAAATGTGTAGTAGATGTGGAAATGCTCACAATCCTAAAATGTGCCCTGCTTATGGTAAAACCTGCATGTAATGTGGTATACTAACTCACTTTGCCAAATGCTGTAAAATGAAAAGTGAAACAATCAACGTGCATGCTGTTAAAGAAACAGAGGAATTCTTTGTGGATTGCATTGAACTTTGCAGTGCAGATAAAAAAGAATGGATTGTCCCTTTAACTGTGAACGATATTGTCATTCCCTTTAAGCTTGATACTGGCGCGCAGGTGAATTTAATATAATTTCAAGACTATAAGACTTTTAGAGTAAAACCTAAAATTCATCCAGCCAAAGTGAAAGTTACAGGGTACACTGGGGAGGAAATTCCTGTGAAAGGTACATGCTTAGTGACACTGAAATATAAGGGACAACAGTTTAAAACATCTCTACTGATTGTGGATAAAAAATGTGCAACCGATTCTAGGATTAAGTTCCTGTGAGAAACTAAGCTTGCTAAAGAAAGTTTTTATGGTGACATCACAAGTAGAAGATGACTGCAAACCGATGTTTACAGAATACAGAGACTTGTTTGAAGGTCTAGGTTATTTGCGTGGAGAGCATAAAATAAATATAGACACGCAAGTTTCTTCAGTGATACACCCCTGTAGAAAAGTGCCATTTGCGCTGAGAGAAAAACTGAAACAAGAGTTAAATCGCATGGAAGCCTTGGGTGTGATACAGAAAGTTGATGAGCCTACTGAATGGGTAAGCTCCTTAGTAATTGTTGAAAAGAAAAATGGACAACTCAGAATATGTCTAGACCCCAGAGATTTAAACAAAGCTATTAAACGAGAACATTTCAAACTACCAACCAGAGATGAAATCATGTCGCAATTTGCGGGAGCAAAATGGTTCAGTAAATTGGACGCATCTTCAGGATTCTGGCAAATGAAGCTAGATGAGGCCAGCTCAAAGCTTTGTACATTTAATACACCAGAAGGTAGATACAGATTTCTTCGACTACCATATGGAATATTGTCTGCTCCAGAAGTATATCACAAAAAGATACACATGATTTTTGAACATATTCCAGGTGTTGAAACAATGATGGATGACATTATTGTCTGGGGATCTACAAAGGAAGAACATGATTCTAGATTGAGACAAGTAATGGAACTTGTCAAGAAAGTGAATCTAAAGCTAAACAAGGACAAATGTTAATTTGGCATGAATACACTTACCTTTATGGGCGACGTGGTCTCGGATCAAGGTGTAAAACCACACCCAAGGAAAATATCAGCCATAGTGAACATGGAATGTCCTAACAACAAAGACGACGTCAGAAGATTCCTAGGGATGATTACTTACTTAGGAAAGTTTATTTCTCAACTCTCTGAACGAACAGCCTCTCTTAGATGGTTGTTGGACAAAGATAATGAGTGGATGTGGTCACATGAACAAGAAGAAAGTTGGCAAAACTTGAAACAGATCATTACAGAGCAAGCAGTGCTAAAATTCTTTGATCCTGCGAAAAGAATAGGAATTTCAGCAGATGCTTCGCAATTTGGCCTAGGCTCAGCGCTCTTACAAGAACATGAGGATACATGGCAACCAGTAATCTATGCATCAAGAGCACTGACAAGTGCTGAAACAAGGTATGCTCAGATAGAAAAAGAACTTCTTGCGATCACATATGCATGTGAGCGATTTCATCAGTTTGTGTATGGTCAAACATTTACAGTGGAAACTGACCACAAGCCATTGATAGCTATCATAACTAAATCATTACATGACTGTCCCATGAGAATTCAACGAATGCTTATCAGACTACAGAAATATGATGTACACTTGCTGTACTGTCCTGGCAAATACATGTACATTGCTGATACACTTTCTCGTGCTGTGGACAAAAGTGAAGGTTCTAAAAGTGTGATGGATGAAGAGATAGAAGCCTATGTTAATTTGATCGTAGCTTCTCTACCAGTGTCTCTTGCAAGACAAGAACAGATTAGGAAAGAAACTGAGACAGATGACACAATGAAAGTGTTGAAAGATATCATTCTGAAAGGTTGGCCAGCAGAAAAACATGCGTGCCCGCTGTCTATCCATGATTATTGGATGTACCGCAGTGACCTTACAGTTGTCGATGGTATTATTTACAAAGGCAATAGGTTTGTCATACCTGCACGACTAAGAAAAACTATGCTGTGCAAGATACATGAAGGCCACTTAGGAGATGAAAAATGTAAGCGGAGAGCGCGTGAAGTTATGTATTGGCCAAGAATGAACCAAAACATAGCACAGACTACAGGTACATGTGAATTATGTCTTACGTATAGACCGAAACAACAAGTCGAGCCACTGAATCCTCACGCAGTACCAGAGAGACCGTACCAGAAAGTTGGCGCAGATTTGTTTGATTGTAATGGGAAAACGTACATTGGGGGTCATTCCGAGTTGTTCGCTCTGTATTTTTTTCTCGCAACGGAGCGATTAGTCGCTAATGTGCATGCGCAATGTCCGCAGTGCGACTGCGCCAAGTAAATTTGCTATGCAGTTAGGTATTTCACTCACGGCATTACAAGGTTTTTTCTTCGTTCTGGCGATCGTAATGTGATTGACAGGAAGTGGGTGTTTCTGGGCGGAAACAGACCGTTTTATGGGTGTGTGCGAAAAAACGCTACCGTTTCTGGGAAAAACGCGGGAGTGGCTGGAGAAACGGAGGAGTGTCTGGGTGAACGCTGGGTGTGTTTGTAACGTCAAACCAGGAACGACAAACACTGAACTGATCGCAGATGCCGAGTAAGTGTGGAGCTACTCAGAAACTGCTAAGAAGTGTCTATTCGCTATTTTGCTAATCTTTAGTTCGCAATTTTGATAAGCTAAGATTCACTCCCAGTAGGCGGCGGCTTAGCGTGTGCAAAGCTGCTAAAAGCAGCTTGCGAGCGAACAACTCGGAATGACCCCCCTTGTCGTGACTGATTATTACTCTAACTACCCTGAGGTGAAGACACTACATAAAACTACTAGTAAAGCCGTAATCAATTGCATGAAGTCAATCTTTGCAAGGCATGGTGTTCCTATGGAAGTGTTCACTGACAATGGTCCTCAGTTTTCCAGTGCTGATTTTAGACAATTTGCTGATGAGTGGGAATTTGCCCATACTACGTCAAGTCCCCACTATCCACGCTCAAATGGGTTGGTGGAAAGTTCAGTAAAAACTGTAAAGAGTCTCATGAAAAAAGCTCAAGAAGGTAAAGAAGATTTCTACAAAAGTCTTTTAATCTACCGCAGTACACCTTTACAGAATGGACTTTCTCCTGCACAAATGCTGATGGGAAGGAGGATTAGAGCAAATCTCCCGATACATGATGAACTGCTTAATACACATAACACAGCTTTGGTCAGACTGAGTAAGGAACGTCAACAGGCGAAACAGAAACTGTTCCATGACAGGCAAGCAAAAAGCTTATCTGATCTAAAATCGGGTGACCAAGTCCGTCTCAGAGATCATGAGAAAGGTATTTGGGTGCAGAAAGGTTTTGTGCAAGCACAAGTAGCACCAAGATCTTATACTATACACACAGAGCGTGGGACCAGGGGCGGAACTCTGGGAGGCAGTGGAGTCGGCTGCCGCCGGGCTCCTGACCTCAAGGGGGCACTTCTCCACTGTCTCCCGCTGACGATCGCTCACCGCGCTGCTGCTGTCTGTGAGGGGAGGAGAGCGCAGCGTGCGCCTCCCCTGCCCCTCACTCTCCGGCGGCGACGTTACGCTGCAATTCAGCGCCAGTCCGTGAGCCAATCAGAGCTTGCGGACCAGCAGTTAAGGCTGTTGGTCTGCGAGCTTTGATTGGCTCACGGACCGGCGCCTACTTGAAGAGAGACACAGCCGCCGGAGAGTGAGGGGCAGGGGAGGCGCACGCTGCGCTCTCCTCCCCTCACAGCAGCAGCGCGGTGAGCAGCACGGGGGGGGGGGGTCATCATGCATATCTGGCACTGGGGGCATTGCTGGCACTGTGGGGACATGTATACCTGGCACTGGGGGGCATATCTGGCACTGTGGGGACACTGGCATTGGGGGCATAGCTGGCACTGTGGGGACATATATATCTGGCACTGGGGGGCATATCTGGCACTGTGGGGACACTGGCATTGGGGGCATAGCTGGCACTGTGGGGACATATATATCTGCCACTGTGGGGACATATATATCTGGCACTGTGGGGACATGTATACCTGGCACTGGGGTCACAGCTGGCACTGGGGAGACATGTATATCTGGCACTGGGGGGCATATCTGGCACTGTGGGGACACTGGCATTGGGGGAATAGCTGGCACTGTGGGGACATATATATCTGCCACTGTGGGGACATATATATCTGGCACTTGGGGGACATGTATATCTGGCACTGGGGACACTGGCATTGGGGGCATAGCTGGCACTGTGGGGACATATATATCTGGCACTAGGGGCATAGCTGGCACTGTGAGGACATATATATCTGGCACTGGGGGCATATCTGGCACTGGGGGCATAGCTGGCACTTTGTGGACATATATATCTGGCACTAGGGGCATAGCTGGCACTGTGGGGGCATATATATCTGGCAATGGGGGAATATCTGGCACAGGGGCATAGCTGGCACTGGGGGGACATGTATATCTGGCACTGGGGCAGAGCTGGCACTGTGTGGGGACATGTATATCTGGCACTGGGGGCATATCTGGCACTGTGGGGACACTGCATTGGGGGCATAGCTGGCACTTTGGAGACATATATCTGGCACTGGGGGCATATCTGGCACTGGGGGAAATGTATATCTGGCACTGGGGGGACATGTATATCTGGCACTGGGGGGTCATGTGTATCTGGCACTGTGAGGCATATATGTATCTGGCACTGTGAGGCATATATGTATCTGGCACTGTGGGGCATATATGTATCTGGCACTTTGGGGCATATGTGTATGTGGCACTGTGTGAACATATGTGTATGTGGCACTGTGGGGGCATATATGTATCTGGCACTTTGGGGCATATGTGTATGTGGCACTGTGTGAACATATGTGTATGTGGCACTGTGGGGGCATATATGTATCTGGCACTGTGGAGGCACCCATTTTTTGACATTTTTATATGTATGTGGCACTGTACTGGGGCATTATATGTATTTGGCACTGTATAACATGACTAAAAACTGAGTTATGACACAAGGTCATACTCCTACAAACGTCATAACGAAAGGTGTGCGCTTAAAATGGGGTGTGGCTTTGTGAAAACTAGGCCATGCCCCCATTTTTGCGCGCATGATACTGGCTCTTGTCCTTGACTACAGATCTTTTCTGGCTCTTTGCCTCTGACTGGTTGGCCATCCCTGTCCTAGTATATACAGAGAGCTGCCTGTTGCTACAGCTAGGGGGAGCTCCAAAACGCAGCTCCTGCCAGGCCCTTCCAGATGAGCTGGCCGAGTGAAGCTCTCTGTTCCTCTGTTGGGCTGATAGCAGCAGGTAGGCACTGGCAGCACTTGCCTCAAGCTGCACTGTGGGGGTGTGTGTAGTTGGAAAGGGGAGGGGTGCTGGGGGGTCTTTAATAAATGTTGGCAGCACTGTGTTTTATGTGTGCATGTTTAAGTGAGGTGTGTGTGTGTGTGTGTGTGTGTGTGTGTGTGTGTGTGTGTGTGTGTGTAAGTGAAGGAAGCATATGTTTGTTTTTGTTTGTGTGTGTGTTTTTAAGTGAAAGAGGCGTGTGTGCGTGTAAGGGAGACGTGTGTATGTGTATAAAGAGAGAGGCATATGTGTGTGTATGTGTGTGTGTGTGTGTAAGTGAAAGAGGCATGTTTGTGTGTTTAAGTGAAGGAAGCGTGTGTGTGTGTGAGTTTAAATGAAGGAGGCGTGTGTGTAAGTGAAGGAATCATGTGTTTATTTTTGTTTGTTTGTGTGAGTGTGTGTGTTTTTAAGTGAAAGAGGTGTGTGTGCGTGTAAGGGAGACGTGTGTGTGTGTGTATGTGTGTGTATATAAGTGAAAGAGGCATGTTTGTGTGTTTAAGTGAAGGAAGCGTGTATGTGTGTGAGTTTAAATGAAGGAGGCGTGTGTATGAGTTTAAGTGAAGGAAGCATGTGTAAGTGAGAGGCGTTTGTGTAAGTGAGAGGCGTGTAAGTGAGGCGTGTGTGTAAATGAGGATTGTGTGTGTTTAAGCGAAGGAGATGTGTGTGTTTAAGCTAAGGAGGCGTGTGTAAGTAAGAGGTGTGAGTGTAAGTGAGAGGCGTGTGTGTTTAAGTGAAAGAGGCGTTTGTGTGTTTTTTATATATATACTGTATATCGGCACACCACTGCGCCAAACATCTACATTGTGACACGCTGTTGGGTGAGGGAGTACTGTAGGTGTGCAAAAAAGGTATGCTGGTGTCTATTTTATTGTGATGACTGACTTGGAGTGTCGTCCACTTTGTATGTGTATCTATATTACTATTTGGAAAGGCACCTGAGCACGCTACTACTGTTCAACATGAGTGCCGGATAGCTACATATGAAGGGTGTGTGTGTTTACAGTATGTAGGGGGGGCACCAACATTTATCATGCCTCCGGGCGACTGGGGCGAACTTACGCCACTGCGTGGAACGGAAGTAAGAAGAAATCGGGTGGATTTAAGATCTCAACCTAACCATAATGAAGACAACATGACTGAAGAATACCTTTCATCTGACATGTATGATGATCCTGATAATGAACAAACCACGATTCTAGAAAGGTCCAACATGGTCGATGAAACACAGACTGTGTATGAAAGACCCAAAAGGGAAATACGCAGACCTTAGAGACTCATTGAAACGTGTTAGATGATGTTCTTAATATGACGTTGTTAATTGTTGCATTGAAGCGTACAGGGCTTATCTTTAAAGAAAAGAGGATGTGATGTTAGTGTATTAGAATGCTTAATATTTGTAGACACTCCCTTAATAATATGTGTAGGCCTGAATCTTCAGTGATGGTCCCTCAGACCAGGAGGATGCTGGGAAGTGGGTGGTCCAGTGTGCAGTGTGTCTGGAGTTGGTGATGGAATAAACAGCACAGCAGTGAACTCACATGTCTCTGTGTCCTTATGACTGGATTTACAAACATATGAACAAAACAATTGTAGTCTAATTTAGTTTAATTTTAGTCCTGAAATAAACTGTTGTCGACAAATAATTTTAGTAAAAAATTTTGTCGACAAAATGAACACTGTGTCGACATGCTGGCCCATGTAGACACTCTAGTGTCGATATGGTGATGTTGGCATTATATATATGGACACGGTCACTGTCGATCATGTGACTTTAAACCAGTTGAGCTTGCAGGACAGAAAGTGTTATATCATACCCTCCAACTGTACCTTTTTGGAAGGTACAGTACCTTTTTTTATGGTCTGTACCGATTTTGGCTCTCCAAACTTCCATTGAAAGTATAGGAAAAGGGATGTGGCCACGCCCACTTTACCCGTGGCCACGCCCCTTCTCTAATTTATACCGATTTTTATGTGCAAAATGTTGGAGGGTATGTTATCAGGGCCATCTTTTCGTATGGGCTCAGTGGGCACTTGCCCAAGAGCACCAGGAGAATAAGGGCCCTAGGCTGATAACTGAGGGTCCCCTCTTTCCAGGGGTACCAGGTTTTTGAAAATCGGCCCTGGGGAACTGGAGAAATCCGACTTTAAAGCAGTGGTCCCCATCCAAGACTGTTAATTGCTCTTCCCAGCCAGATATCTCGGGTTCTGTCTGACTTATGCGCCCTACACACTGGGCGATAAAACTGAAAGATATGAACGACTCGTTCATTAATGAACGAGATACCATTCATATCTTTCAGTGTGGAGGCAGCAACGATGAACGATGCACGGCCCCGCGCTCGTTCATCGCTGGTGCCCCGTCGCTTGTGCATGCAGGCCAATATGGACAATCTTCTCGTCCATATTTGCCTGCACTGCTATGGTGCCGGGGAGGGGGGTGTGTGTGTGTGAAGAAACGTCACCCCCCCCCCCCCGTCACTGCCCCCCCCCGCTGCTGGGTCGCCCGTCGGCCGTATCCGCTGTCAGGCAGCTCGGCGGCGGATCGCAAGTGTGTAGGGCCCTTAAGAGTTTTTCTGAGGATATTCTCCAAAAGTTGGGACTCTCCCCTTTCGGTGGACACAGGCAGCTTGTCTCTACTATCCCCAGAACTGGAGATATCAGCCTTCCAGCAGCTGGTCCCTGCTCCAGCTCCACACATCTGGTTTGCAGTTTTATATTTTCACCGGTGGATTGCTCAGGCTCCTGAGCTCTGATCCCCAAGTCCCCAGCATCTCCTGAAAGGTTTGACTCTCTAGTTTTTTATCTCATTCAAAGCTAAGAAATCTATTTACAGGAACTGGAGATATCTGCAGCCAAGCAAGCTGCCCTCCCACTGTAATATAATGAATATTAAGCCCACTCCACTATCCACCCCTTCCCTGCGTATTAAACACCCACTACCACCCTGGAAGTCATCTGGAAGTCATGTACCGGGGCCCCTTCATTCAGCTCAATGCCTACAGTTTAGTGTTACCCTCCTGCCCCATCTGTGCAGTAAAGGAGTAATTAGCAGAAATTACTGCTTCAGGTCCTACATGCTGAGCGCAAGATAAAACACGGCCTACCACCCGTGGGACATCAAAACTGCTGCTGATAGCACCCCCCACCCCTATCGCTGGAGGATGGGTAGGGGCCCCAGTGCATTGCTGTGCCTAGGGGCCTACACTGCTGTTAAGATGGCCCTGTATGTTATATAGAGGTGAGGAAAGCAATTAAACAAATTTGGACTTCCTAGCGCAATCGGTGCGTTGTGGCCGGAAAATCATTTTGTGAAGGTTAGACTGAAAATATTATGAAATTCAGGACAAATGTTACTTCAAATTTGATTTTTTCTAAACAAATCTGTCAGGGGTCCTAATTTTTACCTCAGGTCAGATGCATTTATCTATGTGCCAGATACGGATGTCAAGTCTATTGTAGAGCATGTAATCACATGTTCTACCACTACCGAAACAGATCATCTTCCTCATAAAGTAAACTGGGACATCACTGACGTCACTGAGACATCATTATTATACTTAAAGATAGAAATATGAATTAAATCGTTTACCCTGTGTGTCTAGTTATAAATCAAGTGTCCGAGAGAACTGCTAATCTCTATTTACATGTGAGCAATGGCTGATGATGCTGTGGGAAGGGAGAGCATGTGCCGTGGATTTTACGTTGTTGATTCATGCATGACCCCTTTTAGGCATGACCCGGGTCATCAGTGACCCTGGTTTGCCTTTCACATTGCAGCCGACCTGGGTTGAACCTGGGAATAACCCTGGTCATGATCCAGGTAGTGGACCTAGCATGCATGGCGCCACTAACCTTTCTGGCACACCCGGTGCAGCATAAATCCATAGCGTGCCAGCAAAAGGGGGAGTGGCCCCGCTGTAAGGGAGCGTGGATTCATGTCCCAAACCCTGTTTCTGTCACTCCAGGGGTCCGTGAGATGTGGTCTGCCCCTAGAGACTGCTGTGGCTGCAGTGCTGGCTCCTACACTGTGACAGGAGCTAGGTGCTGCATATAATGTTACAGTGCAGCACCCAGCTCCTGTCACTGAGCGGGAGCAGGCATTTTGGTGTCACCTGTCGGCAGGTTACACCCAGGTACCGCCAGTGCTGTTTATAGCTGCGGATGAGCCATGCGACTGAACAGGGAGCCCTCCACGGTACTTTTCACAGTCTCTAGACTGCTCCCCCTCCTCCCTGTCATAGTACTCCACTTGGGGGGCAGAGTTTAACGAAATGACGTGTTTGCGTCGTGATGTCACTATGCGATGCATCATTTCTCAAAACTCCGTCCCGAGCGGAGTAATATGACAGGGAGGAGGTGGAGGATGGGAGCTGGCGGGCTGTGGCCAGCTGTACACACCCTTGACAATGAGCATTACCCCTGGCAACTAGCATTACACACCCCTGGCAACTAGCATTACACACCTTTGGCAACGAGCATTACCCCTGGCAACAAGTTTGCACACCCCTGGCAATGAGCATGACACCCGTCCCAGAGCATGAAACCCCTGGCAACGATCAAGACACCCAGCCCATGAAACCCCTGGCAATGAGCATGACACCCAGCGCGTGAAACCCCTGGCAATGAGCATGACACCCAGTGCGTGAAACCCTTGGCAATAAGCATGTAATTTAACAGTAATCAGACGCTTTACTGTAGGGCATAATGTATCACGGACATTGCGGTGTGTGGCATAATATGGTGCAAGGGGCATTACTGTGTGGGGCTTAATATGGTGTAATTAATTTTTTTTTTCCCCTGTGGTGGCCGAGGTCTGTTGGTGCAGGGTCAAAAACTGGAGTGTAAGGTAGTCTTTTCCTGCGAGGCCAGGCCCATTTTAGCAAGACCACGCCCATTATAGCGAGGCTGGGGGTGTGTGTGCATTTTTGAATGGGGTGGGGGTGGGCATTTTTAAATCTCGCACTGGGAGCCAAATTGTCTACAAACAGCCCTGGATGTCACTCACACCCCCTAGTGGCGCCACTGGAACGGGGTCGACCCTTTCATGCCGAGCCTGGACCCAGGTCGCACTGGCTTGTCTTGGCAATAACCCGAGTTCTCGGCGTTGTGTGAAAGGGGTATTAATAAATAAAAAAATAAGAACCTATTGTCCCAATATCGCATATTGTCTCACAGACCAAACTTAGGGAGTTTTTCATATTTCCAGCGCTATAAAGACATGAGCATCTTTCGCAATACACTTTTATAGGTGTTTTTAATGAAATACATCTATTTTCTGAAACATAAGTAATGAGAGTAAAATATTCTAAGCACTGTTCAATTTCCTTATCTCCAATCCCATATAACACATCCCTGCCCCCTTTGTCAGTAGTCTCACCCATGGCGTCTCCCCGGCACCAAAGGCGGAGTTTGAGGACCTGAAATTTAATTTTCAAAATGACATAAAAGCTTAAGAAAGGACTGATATAGTAAAATGTAGAAAGGATAAAAATACTGTCTTTACTTGCGCTGAATGCATACAGCTCTTGTACTACCACTTGCCTGTGTAAAACAAACAGCAGTGTTGTCAGTGCCCCTCCCCCTCTGAGCTTCCCTTGTCTAATAGGCCCTACACAATGGGCGATCCGCCGCCGAGCTGCCCGACGGCGGATACGGCCGATGGGCGACCCGGCGGGCGGGGGGGGGGGGGGGGGGGCAGTGACGGGGGGAGTGAAGTTTCTTCACTCCCCCCGTCACCCGGCTGCATTGAAGTGCAGGCAAATATGGACGAGATCGTCCATATTGGCCTGCATGTACAGCCGACGGGGGACCAGCGATGAACGAGCGCGGGGCCGCGCATCGTTCATCGCTGGAGCCTCCACACTCAAAGATATGAACGGTATCTCGTTCATTTATGAACGAGATCGTTCATATCTTTGGCTGATGTCGGCCAGTGTGTAGGGCCCTTAAGAGTGAGGAGTTCATGTGGGCGGGGCATTGACAACACCACTGTGTGCTGCAAACAGAGTGACGTGCCCCAGCAGCAGAGAGATGCTCGTTGTGCCTGTGTAGATAGACCCACTCAGGACACTTCAGCAAGCTCTGTATTTAATTCATCATAACTTAGTGAACTCAACGCAAACTTCAACTTGAGCTTTTTGGACGGTTCTTCACTTGTGACCCTAAAGTCTGCTCTGCTCTGGGATGGGAAGGTGAAGAGGCCGGGTTAAATAATTCATTTGTTAATTGCTTTGCGTCTTGTACTTTGTGAGGATACTTTACATGGGAAAAAGTACGGTTTCAATGGAAAAATCTAGGAAAATTCAGCAATCTTGTGAAGTACGTGGCTTAAATGACAAAAGAGGACTGGTCATAAATAATTAAGAGCTCTTGATAGATGGGAAAAGTATCCCGATTGTGCTGAAGTCATTGATTGATTTTCTGACACAAGCAGTGAGAGGACAGAGCGCAGTCACTTAGAGTGTAGTGTCAGATTTACCCGCCGCTGCCAAATAGCATGAATCACTCCGGCTACTGACTCCCTACTGCAGAGTTTATTCAAAATGGCAATAAATAAATAAATGCTTTAATCGCCGGTCCTATGATGCTCTGGAAAAATGTTACGGCCAGGGTCTGTGGGGGCTTAATCTCTACATTGCATCAGCAGCGTCTGTTTGTGTGTGAATCGATAGATAGATAGATAGATAGATAGATAGATAGATAGATAGATAGATAGATAAAAATCTGCATTGTCCGTTTTGAAGGCGTGACAGGTCCAGGGTCCTACGTCATCGGACGCAGACTTTCTCGGCAAGTGCGTATGCTGCTGTTGACCAGCAATGCGCGGCCCCGTGGGACATTAACGACCCTCGCTGTCGGCCGTGCAGGCAGCTCAATCTGGACTGTCATTCAAGAGCTGCATTGCACGGCCCGGCCGCTGCGTGAGGTCACTGAGTAAAATTAACGTCATATCACTCATATCCCATCTCCTTCCCTCCTACCAACTCTGACATCTTTCTTCCCTGTATCTGGAGAGGAAGTCATGGTCCCCATCCGGTCCTCACCCCCCTCCACCTCCCCACTTGACCTTATTCCCTCCCGCCTTCTCTGCTTCCTCTCTTCTTCTGCCTGTTCCCATTTTGCCCATCTACTCAATCTCTCACTCTCGTCAGGCACTGTCCCTTCTGCATTCAAGCATTCACTTGTCTCCCCTATTCTTAAAAAACCTACCCTTGATTCAACCAATCTCTCCAACTACCGACCCATCTCTCTCCTCCCTTTTGCCTCCAAACTCCTTGAGCGTATTGTCTACAACCGCTACACTGTCTTTCTTTCTTCCTACTCACTGCTTGACCCTTTCCAGTCTGGTTTCCGTCCTCAGCACTCCACTGAAATTGCCCTCACGAAAGTCTGCAATGACCTCCTTGCTGCTAAATCCAAGGGCCACTACTCTCTGCTTATTCTCCTTGATCTCTCTGCTGCTTTTGACACTGTAGACTACCCTCTCCTCCTGCAAATCCTATACTCCCTTGGTTTGCGTGATACTGCTCTCTCTTGGCTGTCCTCCTACCTTTCTGACCATTCCTTCTCTGTCTCCTCTCATGACTCCACCTCCCCCCCCCCTTCCTCTACCAGTAGGTGTCCCCAAAGGTTCTGTTCCTGGGCCTCTCCTTTTCGCTCTCTACACATCCTCATTAGGTTAGCTCATTTGACTTAAAATATCATCTCTACGCTGACGATACTCAAATCTACCTTTCCTCTCTGCTATCTCCTCCTGGATGTCCCAGCGCTTTCTTAAACTTAACATGTCTAAAACTGAGCTGATCATCTTCCCTCCCTGCCGCATAAAGTCACCTCCCACAATTTAATTATCCATTGATGGCACAACTATCTCCTCTAGCCCCCAAGTGCGATGTCTTGGTGTAATCCTGTGACTCCTCCCTCTCCTTCAAACCACACATTCAGTACCTCTCAAAAACCTGCCATTTCCATCTCAAAAACATCTCCAGGATCAGACCCTTTCTCATCCAGGATGCTACTAAGACCCTCATCCACTCACTGGTCATCTCCAGATTGGACTATTATTATTATTATTACATTTTATTTATAAGGCGCCACATGTGTTTCGCAGCGCCGTACAAAGGACAGTACAGGGGACAAAACATTGCATTACAGTAAATAAATATCAAATAGAGTACAGGTAACAGAGCACCACACATTCTCAAGACATAATACAGCTAAGATGTAAGTATTGAGGGAGTGATCATCGTACTACTAGAGGCTGGTGGCCATAGATGGAGATGAGCCTTTACTAGCAGGATAAAGATGGTCATTGAGTAGGGGAGAGCTGTGAGTGAAATGTGTTGAGACGAGGGCTTAGATAACAAGAGGAAAGAGGGCCCTGCTCTGAAGAGCTAACAATCTATTGGGGAGGGGCGACAGACAGATGACAAGAGGTGCAGGCAAGTGGGAGGTAGCCTGATGGCAGTATGCAAGCAAAGCTGAGATGTTCACGGCATGAGGCAGGGGGGTGGAGGCGCGGCTAAAGCACTGGGTTATGCATCGGGAGGGTATGCTTTGATGAATAGGTGGGTTTTTAGTGCCCGTTTGAAGCTTTGCAAGGTTGGGGAGAGTCTAATGGAGCGGGGGAGTGCGTTATTACAGACTACTGTAATATCCTATCTGGCCTCCCTCAAAAATGCTTCTCTCCACTTCAATCTATCCTCAATGCTGCTGCCCATCTCATCTTCCTCACCAAACGTACTACATCCACCTCCCCTCTTTTGCAGGACCTTCACTGGCTTCACTTCCCATTCAGAATCCAATTCAAGCTTCTCACACTCACCTATAAAGCCCTCACCCACTCTTCTCACTCTTACATCTCTGACCTTATCTCTCTTTACATTCCCACCCAACCTTTTCGCTCTGCTAATGCACGCCGTCTCTCCGGCCAACTGATTAATCCTCCTACTCCTACCTACAAGATTTTGCACGTGCTGCTCCCTATCTCTGGAATTCCCTACCTCTTCCCATCCGACTCTCCACCTCTCTACAAAACTTCAAACGGGCTCTCAAAACCCACTTCTTCACCAAACCCAGCCAACTCTCCTTCTAACCCTCTTGTATTTGCTCACTGTCTACCCCTTCTGTGTCACCCCGGTCTGTTAGCCCCTCGCCTTTTAGATTGTAAGCTCGCAAGAGCAGGGACTTCTTTCCTCATGTGCCTTTCCTTTTCACTATCTTATACTCCATACTCCCTTTGATGGCCCCTGACACCGGGTTTTCTATACCTGTCCTATATTGTCTTGTACTGTAAGTGCTGTTTTCTTGTTTGCTCATTTGATTATGTACTGTGTAATGGGCGCTGCGGATCCCTTGTGGCGCCATATAAATAAAGGATGATATAAATAATAATAATAATTATATCGCTCAGTGTGTATGCCCAACCACCCGGCCTGGGAGGGGGAAACACTAGGCCAAGTCACTCATAGAGCACGTCGCCTAGTGTGTACCCACCATTAGTCTGACTCCTTTCTCTCTCCCTTCTCTCTTTCTTCTGCAGCGGGAGCTATTACTCGGAAGGGGAACAGGTTACCTGCTAGAAGTTAGAAATATTGAAATCTATATAATAATCGTAAATGACTATCCCGGCTCCGTCATGAGCAGTGATAGACACAGCCCACCAATCGGATCCCACTCTTGCGACGGGGACACCATACAGAGTTTGCGGCCAGGAGAGGAGTTGTCTGCGGCCAGGTGAGGTGGGTGAGAGAGAGACTTAGGTTTAAGCTATGGGTAAGGAGGGTTAGGGTTAAGGGGGGCTTTGGGGAAAGGTAAGTATACTTTCCTTTCCCCTGTCGGGAATCCCACCACCGGGATGCCGCGGTGGTATCCTGTACGCTGCAATTTCATACCCAATGCCTTTATCTTAATAAATATATCAGTCACATGCATAGTTTGGAATATTTAAGTAGTTTGCCGTGTGTGTGTGTGTGTGTGTGTGTGTTTGTGGGGGGGGGGATAAAGACAAAAACAGTGAATATATGTAACAAAATGGGAACAAAGAGTAAGAAGCAGTTGTGTATCAGACAGAGAGGACATAATAGCGCAAATCTTATTTAACTGCGTTGGCTTCAAAGCCATTCTCCACATTAATATTAGCTCTGAAAGACAAACATATGACGCGTATCAGTGGCTGCAGTGGGTGGTCGTTTCAGCAGATGTAATTAAATTAGTTCCAGGAAGTTTACCAGCTTTGGTACAAATGGTTACTGAGCGGCGCAGTCAGTCTGCAGCCACACCGGCCTCCAAAGCCTCTCTATTACTGTTCAAAGGGAAGGTTTTAACGCGTGAACGACATTCTACTGTTTGACCTACAGTTTTTATAGCTCAGTAAATCCATTTCCCAGAATGCACCATTTGAAACGTTCTGCTTTTTAAAAAAAAACATTTGTTGCTTTGTAATGTTGTGGAAGATTACATTTCGCTGCTGGCCCTGACGGGACAAAAAAAGGGATTAAGTAATAAAGTGGCTAATTCAGACTGGATCGCTGCAGCGGCAGCGATCGCAGTCTGAATCTTTTTGTGGAGTGCGCACGCACAGCGGCTGCACTACACGTGCGCACCCCAGGAGCCCAGTGAAATGCTATGAGCATCTCTGAGCTGCGATCACCTCTGCCTGATTGACAGGCAGAGGCGGGACGGGGCGTGCCAATGGTGTTAGAAAACGCTGTTGGCGGGACCATTGGGTGGGCGGGCCGCGGCAACTGAGTGACGTCACACGCAGCTGCTGTGACCCGGGACGCGGCGAGTAGCTTCCGGCCATCGTGCAGGAACTGCACTGGCAGGGAGGTACTCGCCAGGTACAAAAGCATCACCGCTGTGCAATGCTTTTGTAAGTCTGGGGTGGGGGAGGGTAGGGCCTGACATGCGGGGCGGACCTAATTTAGCACATCTACAATCAACTCTGAATTACCCCCAGAATGCAATGTAAAATATAAGTTGTACAGTACATACGTGATTCATTGCATTGATAGAATGTAAGTTTGAGTCTATTCGTACATCAGGGCGCTTTGGGGGATAAAATTTATTGTGGGGCTGTTTTTTTTTTTCTTTTTGGACAAATCACTTTTAATATGAATTTGATTTAATTTCAGTCAATAAGGGTCTGTCCAGATGTGCATATTTACCAGCATGGCCGGACTGGCCATCTGCAATTCTGGTGACAGAAGGGCAGTGGTGCAAGTCTAAAAAATGTCTTACAGGTACTGTGTGCGCGCGCCGAAGGCGCGCGTGGCAAAAATTGGTGTGGCCAAATGCCATATGGGGCGTGGCCAATGAAAATGTGGGCCTGATACACATATGGGGGAGGGGCAGATACACATTACCTCCACAGTGCCAGATACACGTTGCCCCACAGTGCCAGATACACGTTGCCCCACAGTGCCAGATACACGAATGCCCCACAGTGCCAGATACACGAATGCCCCACAGTGCCAGATACACGAATGCCCCCCACAGTGCCAGATATACGAATGCCCCCCACAGTGCCAGATACACGAATGCCCCCCACAGTGCCAGATATACATTGCCCCCCACAGTGCCAGATATACATTGCCCCACACAGTGCCAGGTATACATTGCCCCCCACAGTGCCAGGTATACATTGCCCACAACAGTGCCAGATATACATTGCCCACAACAGTGCCAGATATACATTGCCCCCCACAGTGCCAGGTATACATTGCCCCCCACAGTGCCAGGTATACATTGCCCCCCACAGTGCCAGGTATACATTGCCCCCCACAGTGCCAGGTATACATTGCCCCCCACAGTGCCAGATATACATTGCCCCCCACAGTGTTGCCTCCCCCCCCTTCCCCAGCTCACCGCTGCTGCTGCTGTTGTGTTGTCTCCCATGTGTGAGGGGAGGAGAGCGCAGCCTGCGCCTCTCCTTCCCCTCAGTCTCCGGCGGGTGAGTTCAATATTCAGCGCCGATCCGTGAGCCAATCAAAGCTCCGCGAGATCTGATTGGCTCACGGGCGGCGCTGATTTGAACGAAGACACTGAGGGCAGGAGAGGCGCAGGCTGCGCGCTCCTCCCCTCACATCAGCGGTAGCAAGCGGCGGCCCGTCGGTGTGGGTACGGCGTACCAACGGCGAAATTCTTAAGGGTACGCTGTACCCAGCCGTATCCACCCGTACCCGCATACTTGCACCGCTGCAGAAGGGCAAATGGGCAGACGGGGCGGTCCAGTCTCGCGAGGGCCTGACCAAGCAGATCCACCTCCCAGTGATTGGCTCAGCCAGCATGCCTAGAGGCCATGTCCCTGTGGCTCGCACCAAGCCCCCGCGAGGTGTGGCCGCACCCTATGAGGTGAGGTCTTGCACCTTTTTCCGTGTGTGTGACAGGAATGTTTGGGCCAAATTAAAGCCCCAGTCCTTGCCAATTTACCAGTATTAAACAGATCATCCATAAGACAACACAGGGGCTTATTCAATTGTGGCATGCACCACCCGTTGGCTGTCTGAAGCAGTGGGCGTCTATTGGAGCAGTTCAATTGTTCCAAACAGACACACATCAGCCGTGCCAGGCACATTTTTTCTCGTACCCACCGAAGGGGAGAGAAAAAATATGTTAAAAAGTCAGTAATTTGGGTGCCCAAAGCGGCTATACCAGGAGCTGACAGGCGCCTAAACTAGCAATGGGCGTCTGATCGGAGTAACAATTGATTAGCTCCAAAAGACGCCCGTTGCTAAAAATGTCCTGCAGAGGGCGCAAAAACAATTAAATCACCCCAAGTGGGATTGAGGAGTCCACATTCAGGGCCGTCTTAACAGCAGTGTGGGCCCCTGGGCACAACAATGCACTGGGGGCCCTACCCATCCTCCAGCGGTAGGGGGTGGGAGATGCTATCAGCGGCAGCTTTGATGACCCGCGGGGGGTGGGGGGGTGTTCTATCTTCCGCTCAGCATGTAGGACCTGGAGCAGTAATTTCTGCACAGATGCGGCGGAGAGAACACTAAACTGTAGAAGGGGCATTGGGGTGAATGAAGGGGCCCTGGTACATGACTTCCAGGGTGGTAGGGGGTGTTTAATACACAGGGGAGGGGTGTATAGTGGAGTGGGTTAATATTCACCATTTACCGGTGGGAAGGCAGCTTGCTTGACTGCAGATATCTCCAGTTCATGGAAATAGATTTCTTAGCTTTGAATGGGATAAAATCATAAAAACACTAAAGAGTCTCACCTTTCGGGAGGTACTGGGGACACCTGTCAGGAGGTACTGGGGACACCTGTCAGGAGGTACTAGGGACACCTGTCAGGAGGTACTGGAGACACCTTTCAGGAGGTACTGGGGACTTGATGATCAGAGTTCAGGAGTCAGAGCAATCCACCAACGAAAATATAAAACTGCATATCAGGCGTGTGGAGCTGGAGCAGGGACCAGCTGCTGGAAGGCGGATATCTCTGGTTCTGGGCATAGCAGAGACAAGCTGCCAGTGCCCACTGAAAGGGGAGAGTCCCAGCTTTTGGAATATACCCTCATAAAAACTATGGCCCTCATTCCGAGTTGATCGGTCGCAAGGCGAATTTAGCAGAGTTACACACGCTAAGCCGCCGCCTACTGGGAGTGAATCTTAGCATCTTAAAATTGCGACCGATGTATTCGCAATATTGCGATCACAAACTACTTAGCAGTTTTAGAGTAGCTCCACACTTACTCTGCCTGTGCGATCAGTTCAGTGCTTGTCGTTCCTGGTTTGACGTCACAAACACACCCAGCGTTCGCCCAACCACTCCCCCGTTTCTCCGGCCACTCCTGCGTTTTTTCCGGAAACGGTAGCGTTTTCAGCCACACGCCCATAAAACGCCGTGTTTCCGCCCAGTAACACCCATTTCCTGTCAATCACATTACGTTCGCCGGAGCGATGAAAAAGCCGTGAGTAAAAATACTTTCTTCATAGCAAAGATACTTGGCGCAGTCGCAGTGCGAATATTGCGCATGCGCACAAAGCGGAATTTCACTGCGATGCGATGAAAAATACCGAGCGAACGACTCGGAATGAGGGCCTATAAGTCAAACAGAATCTGAGATATCTGCCTGGGAAGAGCAATTAACAGTCTTGGATGGGGACCACTGCTTTGAAGTCGGATATCTCTGGTTCCCCTTGCCCGATTTTCAAAAATCTGGTACCCCTGGAAAGAGGGGACCCTCAGCTATCAGCCTAGGGCCCTTATGCTCCTGGGGCCCTTGGGCAAGTGCCCATTTAGCCCATACGAAAAGACGGCCCTGTCCACATTAACCCAGTTTCATGTTTATTTTTTCACCAAATGGAGTTTGGGGCGGGGGGCATACCATTATACTCCTTAGGGCCTGACTGGGTAAAATCCTGTATTGAGGCTCTGTGGGAATTATCTGTCACTATCTGCAATTTTAATGCGGGTATGATAATTATTTTTGGAGAAAATTCAGAACATGAAAATGTATATTTTCTCACACATGTACTATTTTTCTCTTTCTAGGAGAAGGGCTCCAATAATTGCCAGTTTTGACAAAGAGCTGGAAGCAGTGTGATTGTGTAATGCTAATCGCAAAATAGTAGCCCATAGGCTACTATAGGCTAACGCCATCTGGAGATGGCATTACCTACCTGGGCCAAGCTTTGCATTCTGGGGCAGTTAGGAGCGTATTGGCTGGTACTTTAACTGTCTCCACTTTATCACCCTCCAATGCTTAGTACATCCCCCCCCCATATGATTATGCGCTAAACAAATAGTTTTTTGCAAATAAGACTTCTGTCAGGTTAAACCGCACCTATTATGACCAAACCTGATGCAAATCTGGTTGCTCAGCGTTCAGTCTGGGTATGGGTCATTAGGTCGACAAGACTTAAGTTGACAGTCATTAAGTCGACCACTATTGGTCGACATGCACTAAGTCGACATGGTCATTAGGTCGACTTGGACAAGGTTGACGTGGAAAAAGGTCGACATGAGGTTTTTTAATGTTTTTTGGTGTTTTCTTCGTAAAGTGACGGGGAACCCCAATTAGTGCACTGTGTCCCCTCGCATGAGCTTCGGGCAAGGTTACTGTTCCCAGTTGTAGTCCACGTGGATCGTAAAGTATGGAAAAAAAAAATGAAAAAAGGGGAAAAAACTCATGTCGACCTTTTTCCATGTCGACCTTGTTCATGTCAACCTAATAATCATGTCGACACAATGACCTTGTCGACCTAGTGCATGTCGACCAATAGTGGTCGGCCTAATGACTGTCGACCTAAGTCTTGTCGATCTAATGACTGTAAGCTGTTCAGTCCGAACAACAGAAAAACATGAGCCTAGAATTTGATGGTAAATAGCCTACAGATCCCTCTGTTCTGCTATTATTATTATTATTATTATTATTATTATTATATATGCTTGTCCTGTTAATGCTGATCCGTTTGGACCAGATGTACATGATGGGTGCGTAATTGGTCAGCATGGGCCTCAGTGCTAGAGGGCGTGTCCAAGTATCCTGTGGATGGGAAGTGTGCAGGGGCGTGGCCATCACCCCGGTGCGGATCCCAGGGCACGCTCTACATGCTTAGATGGAAGCCTTACTATGTCTTCGTGGAGGGCCCGGGTCATACTACGCCATCTTGGAGGACCCGGGTCACCAGACAGGCCTCCTTCTTTTTCAGCGTGCCTGATGTCATCCTGATTTGGTTGTCAGACTTATAATTGACAAATGGAGGATTCCTAATATCTAAAAAGAGTACAAATAATAATATTCTCTTGATTGTATATATGAATCACAGGTACAGCTTACTACGGAAATGGTTAGGTTGATGAAGGCTGGTGCACCGGAGAAAAATGTTGTAACACAAACCAAATAAAACAGCAATTACTTTTGTTTTTCTCAGTGCATCTGCCAAAATATGCCTGGCTATTACCACAGATGACACCTATGGGCCTGTTTCTGTAAATGTCCCCCCCCTCCTTCACCGATCATTTATACAGCGGAGCTCAGGTAGCCACTGACAGTTAATTTAAATGTAAAATAAGTGAATGATGTAATTCAGTCTTTTGAAAACTCTTTTTAAACTCCTGACTAACATTGGAATATGATGGAAATGTTTTTACCAATGGAGTCATTGCTTGTGGATTATACAGACATTTCCCTGATCCAGTGACACAGGGAACTCTGGCAAATCCAATGCAGATGTCATTGCTCGTGAGAACTATCTTCGTGTTACGGAGTGACAACAAGATCACAGCCAGAATGGCCCATTTCCCCCCAACTACGGTCTTCATCTTCCATCTTCATAATAAAACATCACATGAATTCATTCATCCCTTTCCCACCCTAAGAAAGAAAGAAAGATTAATTCTGTTTGTAGCAAACATGTGTGTGACTGCTAAACTGGCCGAGTCTATTGCTCAGTCTTTCCAAGAAAGTACAACTCCCCTAAAATTATTTTATTAGAAGCCGTTGGGCCTATTTTGTGATAAGGGCCGGACCTGCAGCAGTACTGGTTGGAAATATGTGTGTACAGCAGGCATGTCCAAACTGCGGACCTCCAGCTGTTGAGAAACTACACATCCCAGCATGCCCTGACACAGCTTTAGCATTCTCTGACAGCAAAACTGTGTCAGGGAATGCTGGGATATGTAGTTTCACAACAGCTGGAGGGCCGCAGTTTGGACATGCTTGGTATACAGGCTTGATAATGTGGCAGAGTTTCTGTACACACCAGCGGATGGCCTGAGACAATAAACAGACCAATTACTTAACTAGTGAAATGGTTTATTGAAGGAATAATGAGTACAGCCGTACTCACTGTTGCACATTCTGGTTCTCATGGAGCAGAGCGGGCTCTCAAACAGCTCACCAGCCAGTGAGTGTATGTGGATGCTGGTAGCGGTGCAGGGATGCTAGAAAAACAGTTTGGAAGGCAGGTAATAATCACGGGTCTCACTGGAGCTAAGTGGAAGACAACTGTCTCCCACTGTGGCGCTCTCTAACACAGTAACAAGATGGCGTCGCACATGCACAGTACTTAGGTATGCGGACACCTTGTTAAGAGAATGAAGCCACCATGGAATAACAATATGGAGTTCAAGGGTCCTGTGTGGGTCAGAGCCATAAGTTGAAATGTTAGTGCCTGAAGCGAGGAAGAAAGAAACGTGATGCTGCTTAAGCCCTCCTGAATTGTATTTAAATGACCCTAAAATATGAATTCCATGTGTCCCCCTTCATCTGAGCAGTCTGAACCTCACATACAGCCTAGTCATATAGCCCTCATGCGGTGTTTTTTTCTTACTGTGATTTCATAACGTCGATGAGGCGTTGGAGGGAGCATGCAGATGACTAGGGGCATCATTCAAGTTTGAAAGCAAACCAAAAAAGTTAGCAATTGGACAAAACCATGTGCACTGCAGGTGGGGCTGATGTAACATGTGCAGAGAGAGTTAGATTTGGGTAGGGTGTGTTCAAACGGAAATCTAAACTGCGGTGTAAAAATTAAGCAGCCAGTATTTACCCTGCACAGAAACAATATAACCCCCCCAAATCTAACTCTCTCTGCACATGTTACATCGGGTGTGGATCATTAGATCGACAGTGTCTAGGTCGACAATGTTTAGGTCGACCACTATAGGTCGACATTCACTAGGTCGACAGGGGTTGAAGTTCGACAGGATTTCTTGGTCAAAAGGTTGACATGAGTTTTCATGTTTTTTTTGGTGTCGTTTTCTCTGTACAGTGACTGGGAAGCCCAATTAGTGCAGCGTGTCCCCTCGCATGGCTCTCTTCGCTCGCCATGCTTCGGGCAAGGTTACTATTCCCAACCGTAGTCCGCGTGGACCGTTAAGTATGAAAAAGTTAAAAAAAAAATATATATATTTTTTAAAAACTCATGTCGACTTTTTGACCTGTCGACCTAGAACATGTCGACCTAGAAACCCTGTCGACCTTGAAAACATGTCGACCTAGTGACTGTCGACCTATAGTGGTCGACCTAGACACTGTCGATCTTCAGACCGGATCCCGTTACATCTGCCCCACCTGCACTGCACATGAGTGGTCATTCCGAGTTGTTCGCTCGGTAATTTTCTTCGCATCGCAGTGATTTTCCGCTAATTGTGCATGCGCAATGTTCGCACTGCGACTGCGCCAAGTAAATTTGCTATGCAGTTAGGTATTTTACTCATGGCATTACAAGGTTTTTACTTCGTTCTGGTGATCGTAATGTGATTGACAGGAAGTGGGTGTTTCTGGGCGGAAACTGGCCGTTTTATGGGTGTGTGTGAAAAAACGCTGCAGTTTCTGGGAAAAACGCGGGAGTGGCTGGAGAAACGGGGGAGTGTCTGGGCGAACGCTGGGAGTGTTTGTGACGTCAAACCAGGAACGAAACTGACTGAACTGACGCAGTTGCCGAGTAAGTCCCGAGCTACTCAGAAACTGCTAAGAAGTGTCTATTCGCAATTCTGCTAATCTTTCGTTCGCAATTTTACTATGCTAAGATTCACTCCCAGTAGGCGGCGGCTTAGTGTGTGCAAAGCTGCTAAAAGCAGCTTGCGAGCGAACAACTCGGAATGAGGGCCCTGGTTTTGCCCAATTGCTAACTTTTTTGGTTTGCTAACAAACCTGAATAACCCCCTATATACAGTCTCCCACCTGTGGAAGTGAACAGTTTTCAGATGCAGGTAACGTTGAGCAACAAGGTAAAAAGGGTAGTCAGGCACTTCTGTTTACACAATGGAACTTTCTGGTCTATTCAGCCTATTTAGAAACATAAATGGTCCATATTGGAGGGCTCTATTTACTATATGGAGAATTATTCTAATATCTCCATATTAGAGATGCACCCTGGCTGTCAATAGCATTTGGAAGCATATTTAGCCTCTTCAGTGGCATGCCACTGATCTCCCCCTCCATCCTCCTTACACTCCGCTCGGACGGCCTGGTGGATGACGTGATTGCGTTGTGACGTCATGATGTGATCGATTCATTCCGCAAGACTCCGCCAGCCAATCGGAGTACAAGGAGGATGGGGGGGGAGAGGAGAGGATGTCAGTGCTGGCGGGCTAGTGCCCGACAACAAATGCTGCCCGGGGGATGGCCATCGGTGGGTTATCCATCGATAGTCACCATCGATAGATAACCTCCATGGTGTAAAACCATCTGGAATGGATCCATCGATGGTTTTACCCATCGATGTTAATCCCTCATTTACAGTACACATATGGGCGGACCAGGGGGCGTGGTTTAGTGGGTGTCAGGAGGTGGAGGTGAGCTCCGTGCCCTGACACTTTTAGAAAAAAAATAATTAAATTCAGTAGCACTGAACCATCAATGGCGGAAAACCATCTGGTTCTCCCCCATCGATGGTAAAAATATTCGACATCGGTCATAGACCATTGGTGATTTTGAATCATCGATGGTTGGTGGCCATCCCTAGCTACCCCTAGGCAACGATCATTCCCTAAGGCAGGGGTAGCCAACCCTGGTCCTTGAGATCTACCAACAGTTAACGTTTTTCAGGTCTCCTCACAGAATCACAAGTTAATTAATTAGCTCCACCTGTGGATCTTTTACAATGTGTCAGTGAGTAATGACTGCACCTGTGCACCTGCTAGGTAAGCTGGAAAATGTAACCTGTTGGTAGCTCACGAGGACCAGGGTTGGCTACCACTGCATACTTGCCTACCTGACCCTCTCCATGAGGGAGAAAATGCTCTGTTCCTGGACTTTCCTGGTAATGTATGATTGCCATCACCTGTGGTGAGCTAGGTAATTGATAAGAAAGGTGTTTCACCACAGGTGATGGCAATCATACATTACCAGGAAAGTCCAGGAACAGAGCATTTTCTCCCTCATGGAGCGGGTAAGGTAGGCAAGTATGTACCACTGCCCTAAGGCAACGAGCATTCCCCGTGGCAATGAGCATGGATCCCAGAGCATAAAACCCCTGGCAAAAAGCATGACACAGTGCGTGAAACCTCCGGCAACGCACATGAAACCCCTGGCAACGCGCAGGTAAAAAAAATTAAAAACCTGCCCTGGGAGGTGTGACCAAATTCGAAAAACCCGCCACTGAAGGGGTTAATAAGGGGCAAATCTATTTAACAAGGGTAATGGCTATTCCCCATCTAATACTACTTTTACACCAAAAACCCAGGTCTGACCCAGATTTCAGGATTCGGTTTCAACCTGGGTCAGATGCTGTTTACTCCTTGGATCCGGGTTATTCCCAGGTCAGCCCCGTTTACACTGAACCTGGGCCTGTCCTGCATGTCACTCACAGACACTCCCTTCAGGCGTACCTGTGCATACACAGCTTTTAAGCATAACCTGGGTTGGATAACCCAGATTGAGCTGTTTACACTGCACCATTACCTCATACTTGCCTACCTGACCCTCTCCATGAGGGAGAAAATGCTCTGTTCCTGGACTTTCCTGGTAATGTATGATTGCCATCACCTGTGGTGAAACACCTTTCTTATCAATTACCTAGCCAGATTCTCAAGTCACTCGACCTGGGTTATTTTTCAAGGACCCTTTTACACCCAGCTGTGACCTGGGTAGACCCGGCAATATTTTTTTTTGCAGCAATGTAAAAGGGGTATAAGTATTATTCCACCCTGGGTAACCCTACACAAAGTGCGCAAGATGGCTGCCGCACCTGGTACCTTGTGAGGGTGGAATACACAACCCTTGGAAGTTATTACCCAAAATGCCTACACCAATCATGCATTATGCTTTCTGTGTGCTCAAGGTTTTCTTTTATGTCTATGAGGAATATCTATTGCTGTATTATTTAAATCTTCTGTATTATTGGGGTCATTCCGAGTTGATCGCTCACTTGCTACTTTTAGCAGCCGTGCAAACGCATAGTCGCCGCCCACGGGGAAGTGTATTTTCGCTTTGTAAGTGTGCGAACGCTTGTGCTGCTGAGCGGGACGAAAACGTTTTTTGCAGTTTCTGAGTAGCTCTGGACTTACTCAGCCGCTGCGATCGCTTCAGCCTGTCCGGTCCCGGAATTGACGTCAGACACCCGCCCTGCAAACGCCTGGACACGCCTGCGTTTTCCCTACCACTCCCTGAAAACAGTCAGTTGCCACCCACAAAGGCTCTCTTCCTGTCAATCTCCTTGCGATTGGCTGCGCGAATGGATTCTTCGTTAAATCCATCGCCCAGCAATGATCCGCTTTGTACTCATACAACGCGCCTGCGCATTGCGGTGTATACACATGCGCAGTAGAAACCTGATCGCTGCACTGCGAAAAACGTCAGCGAGCGATCAACTCGGAATGACCCCCTATGTGCATTGTTTTTGATGTCTGTATAGTGTCTTGAGACCTGTTGGAGAAAGAGCGCTATATAAATAAAATTATTATTAAGTATGCACAAGACAAAATGCTTTTTCATGAAAATAAAGCATTTTTTCCTTCGCTAAATATAATAATTGTTTTCATTTTGTATTTTTTTTTTACGTATACTAACTAACTAACTTATACTAACTTATACTTATGAGGTCATCTCCCAGTGTCAGCTCCACCCCCCGCCACTATGGCAACCAGCCCAGCATATTGCCGGGTCGAGAAGCCAGCAGTTAGGTCCAATGCCGGATCCCACCTGGGAAGAACCGTTTCCAATTCCCTAGTGGGATCCGTCATTGGCGGTATGAAAGTCATGCCTGTGCAGAGGGATTCATAGCTGGTTGGCGAAGCAGTATAAGTCATGCCTATGCAGGGGGAATCAGCGCTGGTTGGCGAAGCAGTATAAGTCATGACTGTGCAGGAGGAATCAGCGCTGGCTGGCGAAGTAGTATAAGTCATGCCTGTGCAGGGGGAATCAGGGCTGGCTGGCAAAGCAGTATAAGTCATGTCTGTGCAGGGGGAATCAGCGCTGGCTGGCGAAGCAGTATAAGTCATGTCTGTGCAGGGGGAATCAGCGCTGGCTGGCGAAGCAGTATAAGTCATGTCTGTGCAGGACGGATCAGCGCTGGCTGGCGAAGCAGTATAAGTCATGTCTGTGCAGGGGGAATCAGCGCTGGCTGGTGAAGCAGTATAAGTCATGTCTGTGCAGGGGGAATCAGCGCTGGCTGGTGAAGCAGTATAAGTCATGTCTGTGCAGGGGGAATCAGCGCTGGCTGGCGAAGCAGTATAAGTCATGTCTGTGCAGGACGGATCAGCGCTGGCTTGCGAAGCAGTATAAGTCATGTCTGTGCAGGGGGAATCAGCGCTGGATGGTGAAGCAGTATAAGTCATGCCTGTGCAGGCTGAATCAGCGCTGGCTGGCGAAGCAGTATAAGTCATGTCTGTGCAGGACGGATCAGCGCTGGCTGGCGAAGCAGTATAAGTCATGCCTGTGCAGGGGGAATCAGCGCTGGCTGGCGAAGCAGTATAAGTCATGTCTGTGCAGGGGGAATCAGCGTTGGCTGGCGAAGCAGTATAAGTCATGCCTGTGCAGGGGGAATCAGCGCTGGCTGGTGAAGCAGTATAAGTCATGCCTGTGCAGGGGGAATCAGCACTGGCTGGCGAAGCAGTATAAGTCATGCCTGTGCAGGGGGAATCAGCGCTGGCTGGCGAAGCAGTATAAGTCATGCCTGTGCAGGGGGAATCAGCACTGGCTGGCGAAGCAGTATAAGTCATGTCTGTGCAGGGGGAATCAGCGCTGGCTGGCGAAGCAGTATAAGTCATGCCTGTGCATGGGGAATCAGCGCTGGCTGGCGAAGCAGTATAAGTCATGCCTGTGCAGGGGGAATCAGCGCTGGCTGGTGAAGCAGTATAAGTCATGCCTGTGCAGGGGGAATCAGCGCTGGCTGGCGAAGCAGTATAATTCATGTCTGTGCAGGGGGAATCAGCGCTGGCTGGTGAAGCAGTATAAGTCATGTCTGTGCAGGGGGAATCAGCGCTGGCTGGTGAAGCAGTATAAGTCATGTCTGTGCAGGGGGAATCAGCGCTGGCTGGCGAAGCAGTATAAGTCATGTCTGTGCAGGGGGAATCAGCGCTGGCTGGTGAAGCAGTATAAGTCATGTCTGTGCAGGGGGAATCAGCGCTGGCTGGTGAAGCAGTATAAGTCATGTCTGTGCAGGGGGAATCAGCGCTGGCTGGCGAAGCAGTATAAGTCATGTCTGTGCAGGGGGAATCAGCGCTGGCTGGCGAAGCAGTATAAGTCATGTCTGTGCAGGGGGAATCAGCGCTGGCTGGTGAAGCAGTATAAGTCATGTCTGTGCAGGGGGAATCAGCGCTGGCTGGCGAAGCAGTATAAGTCATGTCTGTGCAGGAGGAATCAGCGCAGGCTGGTGAAGCAGGTAGTTTTTTCAGAGCTGGATCCTTCAGATACCTCTCCAGTAATGGGCGCTAGCAGATGTGCCGCAGGCAGCCTCACATGGCCAATAGCTCAGCCAGGTCCAAACCTGGAAGTTAAGTATTTGCATAAGCGGCCACTTTACTGTGTTATACTTTGCAGGGACAAGCTCGTACTGGAGCCCGCATCCCTGCAAGAATGATATAAATACATTACTCCGCTGCATAATTTCTCATTGCTGCGGCATGTTGTTGAATAGAAATAACGTTTATTGGGGCTAAAACGCTACCATTATAAATTGGCTCCTTATTCTTTAAACATTGTCCTGGTAGCACAATACCACTGTCATCAGGCGGTCAGTGTATTCATACATTATGTGTTTAGCTTTCATTCATTGTCCTGAAACCCTGTTTGCAGACAGTTTGGTAGTGAAAGTGTTAACTGTCCATCATAGTTCTCCACAGACTGCCCAGTGCCCAGGCCAGTGTAACAGGGGGACGCTGATCTATTGCCATGTTATTGGGCTTTATCTGCCACGTGGAAGCAATACCTGAGGGGAAGTCAGGGGGGGGACACAGCTCATCTGTGTGATTGAAAGGAGAGAAGTGTGTCCAGGCTGGTTACTAGCACTATGTCACTGGCAAACAGATGGTGCTTAACGATGGGCTTAATCACTGAGCACAGATGTCCTCACTTCCTCTGTGTCAGGGCACTTGTCCTGTAACTTGCACTTCATGTGACACTGAAATTCACCAGGATCAATACAACTGCCTGCTACTGAAATCCATTCTGGGCAAAGTAACGTGGCAAAATATATGTATATACAAATTATGGGGGCGATTTATCAATGCTTGGAGAGAGATAAAGCTTCTGCCATTTTAAAGGCTGTATCGGAGATGACTTGGAGAGTGATAAAGTGGAGAGAGATATAGGGGTCTATTTACTAAGCCTTGGAGAGAGAGAAGTACTAATCAACCATTTCTCAAGCCCAGCCTGTTGCATGACAGTTGGGAGCTGATTGGCTGGTACTTTATCTCCGTCAACTTTATTTCTTTCCAGTGCTTAGTAAATAGACTCTAAAGTGCCAACCAATTAGCTCCTAACTGCCATGTTACAGGCTGTGTTTAAAAAATGTCAGGAGCTGATTGATTGGTAAACAGAGGTCTATATACTAAGCCTTGGAGAGAGATAAAGTGGATTAAGATAAAGTACCAGCCAATCAGCTCCTAACTGTCATGTTACAGGCTGTGTTTGAGAAATGACAGTTGGGAGCTGACTGGTTGGTATTTTATCTCCGTCCACTTTATCTCTCTCCAAGTCTTAATACATACACCCAGTCTCTCTCCACTTTATCTCTCTCCAAGCTTTGTTCGGAATAGAATTTCTGTGCTGGTTATTTTTTTATGACATTACTGCACTGAGCAATTGTGCTATCCGCTGCCAGAGCCTGGTGGGATTTGTAGACCCCACAAGGACAACTGTACAGAAATAAGGCAGTGCCTGATTAGGACTCCATAGGGTATTAGGAAAACACTGTTTTAGGGCTCCTTCCCCCTCAAGTTGTCCAAACAACGCACATAACATAATAATCTGAGCCCCTCTGTGGAGGCTGGGTTGTCTAATGGATAATTTGGCTGTGGATATGGGTTGTCTATTAGTTCATTGACTGTAGGCACCTGACCCTGCTGTTCGCTGAGTTGGGCGATAGATATTTATCATGTGACTTTATTCATTTTGGAAAACTAATACAAATTAAAATGTCAATTTTAAAAGGCGCAAAGTGAAAAAAGGGGGATGTTTACCAAAATTCTGTAATTTTTTTTTTTTTTTACATTTCTTAATCTGATAATAAACGCCCTTTAAGCGCAGACAGATTGCAGATCATCCATAGTAGATGACACAACTTCTGTATTAGGCCCTTTACTGTATATGGCAAACCTTTGGGTTTTTAGCGCATGGCACGGGGTGGTTTAGAAACAGAACATTCTCCCACAGCTGCAGTGCTATTTTATAGCAGAGTCACGTGACCGCATTCTGCATTGAGAAAGTCTTAATTAACTTTACTTACAGTAAAGGTTCGTTTTGGTTAATTTTAACTTAAAATGTGCTTATCAGGAGGGGGCTTGGGTGTTATTTATATATTGTTTTTAATATGTTATAAAATAAAATATATATTTCCCCATCTATTCATCTACAACAGGAATCAAATTATTATTAGCATACCTGATCAGTGTATGGGTGCAAGAGGGAAGGGTCAGGTACAAAGTACCAGGGGCGTGGCCTCCTATAACTACAACATGGTAGTAGCCCTGGATAGTTCTATCAGCCCTCCACATATTTGTTTGGGCGCCTTCACAACCATGCTTATAAAAAGTAATAAATAACAGGTAAGGGTAATCCTCATCCATAGGTAGGGATGGCCATCGACCATCAATGATCCAAAATCATCGATGGTCTATGCCTCATGTAAAATACTTTTGCCATCGATAAGGGAGATTTAAATTGTTTCCCGCCAGCGATGGTATAGAAGCATCAGATGTTTCTTTTTTTCTACGAGTGCCAGGACACAGCTCATAGCTCCACCCCCCAAAACCACATAGCCCTGCCCCCAGGCTGTGATTGGCCCATATGCCAATCAGTGAAAGAACAGTGGCGAAACCATCGATGGTCTTCCAAGGAATAGGCTGTTACCATTGATGGCCACTCATAGCTTCGCCATCGATGGTGATCATTGATGGTTAGCACATCAATGGCCATCCTATCCATAGAGCTTTAGGCAGGAGCGTTATTTTTTTTAAACACACCCTGTAACATGACAGTTAGGAGCTGATTGGCTGGTACTGTATCTACGTCTACTTTATCTCTCTTCAAAGTTTAAAGTTCCTCTGTCCATTGAGCCATCATTCCTGCCATGTTCCTAAGTTCCAGAATGTTCTCCCGCCCATAATTACTCGCCTATAAGAACGGGATTCGGACAGACTGCAGATTGTATATAACACTCTCCGCAGGCTTTGTTACATATCTCTAAGTATCGTGGATTTACTGTGCCTAAGACTTAATAATGTGTTCCCGCTCTGGGCACATAGAACACGCTTCAATCCATTGTTAACTTTGATTAATAAGTTACCAAGAATTCCCGATTCATTGTGTTCCCATAAAATGTTTCACATTAGGAAAAGGCCTTGACTAAATTTAACTTTATGGAAGAAGAGGAAAAACATCATTAATCGTTTATAGAAATAAACAAAAGCCACATGAAGCAATGAAAGGCTCTGGCGAGGAATCTAACAGTAGTGTTCTGGTAGCAGAGCCATCTCCGCAACATATGGTAGTGATTGCAGCATGGAGCTGAGGCACAAGTAAAAGTGTACCATACGCCGCCAATGCCAAGCTGTGTGCTGAGGCTCCCTCTCCTGCCTCTCGCATCACTGTCAGTGTGCCGTATGGCAGCGCAAACTTTGGCAATACACCCAACCTGGAAAACAAAGGGCGCTCGGGGCACGCCGTGTACTTCCCATTATCGGAACATCATAGTAAGGTTTCTTAACCACTTAGCTGACAATTTGTTTTTTCCAAAAACTGGTTAGAAATTGTAATTTTTTTCTGAGTGAATTGGGTGGAGAACATGTGTTTAAACTTATCCAAAATTATTTTATTAGAAAAAGAAACAAAACTTTTTTTCCCCATATTTATAATAAAGCTGTGTTTCAATCATCGCAACATTGAATGGTCACCATCGGAACTTTCATAATTACCAGCAGCAGACAACAGGTATAAACTGGGGGGTGAGGCTAATTTACATTTCCCCAGTAGGGAGCCGCAGGGGAGGGGGGTCCTGCTGTGCTGACCAATCAGCAATGACCAGCAGCGCAGCAAACGCTGGGGGAGGGTGCAGGGAAGCAGAGGGTCCGGAAAGGTCCCTCCGAGAGCAGCAGCTGCGGGAAGAATCTCTTCCTGCAGCCGCCCAGTGCCGGATTAAGGGGGGTCGGAGCTGCAGTGCAGGTACTAAACCAGCGGCGGCTGCAGCGATGCATGCCTCCCCTCCTCCGGCAGCGCCAGGGACTATTAGACGCTGGCTGATGGCGCTGTGTAACTGACACTGGGGGATGAAACATCTTGAATAGAAGGCGACGAGGACCGGGACTCT
The DNA here is from genome assembly GCF_028390025.1 of Pseudophryne corroboree. NCBI lineage: Eukaryota > Metazoa > Chordata > Amphibia > Anura > Myobatrachidae > Pseudophryne > Pseudophryne corroboree. The sequence continues at coordinate 998,580,874 of NC_086445.1, forward strand.
GGAGCTGGACTCTAAAGAGTCAGCACTGAGGTCAGTCAGAGGGGAGGGGAGGACAGACTGGGTTAATAATTGAATATATTTTATAAGGTTAAGGTGAAATGTTTATTAAATATATAAAGGGTGGGAGTGAGGGGGAGTTATTAATTATTTATGTGGTAGGAGGATCATTAAATAGGTTCAGTATGATTAACAGATGGACACAATACCGACGGTCATAATCCCGACAGCTATTGACTGACAGTAAGAAAACCGACACGGCCAAAATACCAACATTCATTATGCCGACATGTTCAAAATGCCGACATAGTCAGAATACCATAATTTAAAATGCTGACATGTCAAAATACCGACATGAGTTTTCTTGTCTTTTTTTTTGTCAGTGTCGACATGGACACCGTCTAAGTGTACCGCGTCCCCTCCCATGGCTCGCCATGCTTCGGGCACGGTGCCTCGCTGTGCTCGGCACACTATTATGTTCTCCCTCCAGGACCACTGGGATGGTAAAGTATGAACAAGTCGGTTTTGGGGCAAAAATTCCTTAAAAACGAATGTCGGCATTTCAAATGTCAGTATTCTGACAATGTCGGCATTTTGAACATGTCGACATAATGAATTTTGGTATTTTGACCGTGTTGGTATTTTGACTGCCGGTCACTGGCTGTCGGGATTATGACCGTCGGTATTGTGTCTGTCGGTAAATCAACTACTACCCCATTAAATATATAAGGGGTGGGGATGAGGGTGGCATTAAATATATAAGAGGTGAGGGTGTATATATACAAGGACTCGCCACTCATATTAAACAATCCAGGGTCCCGGGTGGCCTCCAGTGCAGGGGTTAAAGAAAGAGTGATCTGGCGGCACAGTGATATAGTCACAGTATGAATTATAATAAGGCGGTTACATCTGTATACTTCTCAACGCTTCAATTTCATGAAAACGTTTTCAGCTGACGTCATTCTCGCTGTAAATGGGCGCCATTGTGACGTCAGTGGGAGTCCTGGAAAGCAGGAAGCAGAGCTGCACATGGGGCTTGGTGCAGAGTATTTAAGGAAAGCCACAGCTATCTTATTTTACTTTTGATTAAAATGTAGTTACAAAATTGAAATGTTGAGACTTGCACATGGGGAGGAGGCCCTGCGGGCACCTCCGGGGGCACAGTGCTTAAATGAGGGACATGGACGGTGGTGAGCGGCCTGAGCCTTCCCCTCTCTCTTAGAGAGACTGTGCCCAGGACAGTTGTGCCCGCAGTACCCTCCTAATGGTGGGCCTGTGCGTATTTTCACACTGTGCATGGTCCATTACTAACCACACCCAAGTATGGGTGATGTAGTGTTCTAGACATTTCCGTCACATTTTTATTTTAGGACTTTAGATACATAACTGTGGCTGCAATAGGGTGATGCTCTCACACAGGCAGTGTCTAGGGAAGACGGGTTGGCAGAACTGTGGGTTATTGGATGTTGGCGTAATATGTGCACTGATGATGATGACTAGTAGTACGCCACACGCACACGTAGGGGCAGTTGCGCCTCAAGGTTCTTGCAATTCTGCATACTGGCGCATTTTTTCCATGAGCTCATTTGAGTGATATTCCCCGCAGGGCTGTCACTGCCAGTGGCGCTGGCCAAGGTAGAGGGGTCGGCCCCCTGCTTATCCACAGATGAATTTTATGATATCATAGTTGAGTAAAAGTTTAGTTAGTCAAATCACTTCACTATAAAAGGGACGCCCGGCTCCCTATATATGGGACTGATTTCCAGGTCTGTTCACTTAAGGAACCTGCTGCAGACTCTAATATCCGCTTGCCTACTATACCAGAAAGGCAGGTGGCGCCACCGGCATCCCAGAAAAGTGGGAAAGTCTACCGGAGCCAGCTGCTGCCGCTAGTTGACCTCCCACTTACAGTGTGAAGAGTGCGGTCCCAGCGACCAATAACGCGATTCATCGTAGCCACTCCCCCCATTGTACATACTGCCCCCTTTGCTTTGCCTCCCCCCCCTCACCCCCCATCAGATAGCTGTGAAGGGCCAAATAGCCCGGATGGCCCCCCTGTATATGCAGTAACGCTACATCAAAATGTAGTCCACAGAAAGAGAGCAGTGTCATCCATCTATGCTTGCTGACATCCAAGCTAGTGGTCTCAATAGGACAAAATTATTTCTAGAATCTGATTGGTTGCTATGGGTGACCTCTCCACTTGTACTCTTTAGAAGTTTTGAAACATTGCCTCCTACGGGGGACATGTACTAAGCAAGCAGTGATAAAAGTGGAGAAGTGAGCAAGTGGAGAAGTTGCCCATGGCAACCAATCAGCTGCTCTGTATACGTTTAAAGTATGCAAATTATACATGTTACATCAATGCTGATTGGTTGCCATGGGCAACTTCTCCACTGGCTCATTTCTCCACTTTTATCACTGCTTAGTACATGTCCCCCATAGCGGGCAATGTTTCAAAACTTCCCCCTTGAGGCCCATGGCTTTGGAGTGTGTAATATGGTCATGAGTGTTCCTTTGGCCCTTGCAGTGCTTTTGCCTCCAGCAGTGGCCAGACACCTATAATCCCCCGAGCCATTCCATTTATGGCCCTTTTAAGGCAAGTGCTCTCTTTGTGTAGAGGAAAATCTGTCTCCAGGTCATTAATAATTCATTCAATCACTCTATTAAGTCTTCACTTCCAACTACAATGGAGGTAATTTATGGGCAGCAAAATGTCTGTTGTGCGGTGCACAGCCAGCTTGGGCCCTGCCAGGCACCTCCATATGTACAAGTCCGGAAAGATTGTGGCCATGGATATGCAGAGCAAGAGGCACAATATCTGCACAGGCTGCGGGGAGGAGATGGATGGAATGAGGGAGATCCCGGCAAGGAGCGGAGCAGGCCCCACTGGCTCGCCTGTGTTTTTGGCACCGATTTCTCCAGCCAGTGACTAAGCTGGGGACATACTGTACCGATTGTCACATTATATAGACAAGGACCAGCATATAAACCCTGAATGGCTCCCTCCTACATCACAGCTGTTTCATTTGCATGAATGGCTGGCCCATAGTGTATATGTGCCTGTGTTTGAACAGGAGTGCAACTTGTTGTTTTGCCAGCGATAGTGCTTGCGGCATTAGAAGACAGGCGTTTCCTCTAGTTATTACCTTGTTAGTGATAAAATTCCTGCATCTATCTACATATATGAAGTGATAAGGTGACTTTTACTGCTCCAGGCCGGAGTTGCAGCAAGTAAAAAAAGAATAAGACGTTTCATCTGGGTTTAAGCAGACTCCTGAAATTACTGAGTTCTCATTTCAAATAAGTACACTCATCTGCAGCATCTCCATCACTCTCTTTGTATAACAGCCATAAGTGAACGCAAGGGGGTTTCCAGTTGCCCGGAAACCGCCCATCACCACAGCCTGGCCAGCGACCACTACATGCAGTATAAAGGGTGGAATGGAGCTGCTACACATGCCCAGTGTCAGCAGATTTTCTTACCAAAGGGGTAAGTCAGACCTGATGGCTCCTCTGCGAATTTGCAGAGGTGTGCGATCAGATAGTCGCCGCCCAGACAGAGTGAAAATCCGCCCCGTGCAAGTCTGCGTACGCCGTGCGAACATCTCTGCGAATGGCGGTCAGCTGCAAATCTGTTCGCAACTCACTCACTATCTAATGTTTTTTCCCGTCTGTGCAGTACCTACTCATACAGTGCGATAGAATCAGGCTGATCAGGCTGAAGCTGACGTCACACACCCGCTCTGAAAACGCTTGGGCACGACTGCGTTTTTCCTGGCACTCCCAGAAAACGGGCAGTTACCACCCACAAATGCCCGCTTCCTATCAATCAATCTGCCAACGCCTAGCGATCAAAAAAGTTGCTGTATTTTTTCTCAGTTTGGCCTCATGCGGGCGCACTACTATCCGTACGCATCCGCAGTCGATCTGTAATTGCTCGGCATGCGCATTCGCACAACATCGATCAGCTCTGAATCGGGCCCCAAGTCTACTGTGTGTGTGTGTCTGAAAATCAATCATCGCACCAGAGAGAGAATCTGATAAGTGACTCACGATGACCATTGGGCCTGCATATGTCTCACGTACTCTATCACATAAACTGCATTTTTTGGGCCTAATTCAGATCCGATCGCTGCTGCTCTGGCTCCGATCAGCCTGTTCTCATCGCATTGTAGGAGTAAGTCCTGGGCTGCGCAGAGACTGCACACACTGATATTTAGCAGCTCTGCTACACATAGGAACGCACACCTGCACAGCGATTTTACACTCCCCCTGTAGGCGGCGACTATCTGATCGCAGGGCATCAAAAAACACAGCCCAGCGATCAGATCTGAATTAGGCCCTTTGGGGGAGACTATAGCATATTACATGCTGATTCTGCATCCTTCATGAGCTGGCGACAATCCCTCTATAATCAAACACTCGAAAACCCCACTCCAGAAATCCTGCGTTTGCCCGTGACAACTGGAATGGGTGAGCCGGCCAGAGGGCATTTGCCATTGTCCAGTCTTGTTAACATACTAGTTTTCTTGTTGTCCGCACATTAAACCCCCCGATTCCATGATGTTACTGTTTCCTATGTGTATGTCTATGTAACTCATACTTACCTACTTTTACTGTCTCCTCTCCGGGAGAAGCCCGGAGAGGAGACGCTGCAGGAGACTTCAGGGGGCAGGGCTGGGGTGTGACATCATCCAGCCCCGCCCCCACATTCAGAAAACGCCGCGATTCGCGGGTCTGCAGGGAAGGGGGCGGGGCTAAAATGACGCGACTTGCGTCATTTTAACCTCTTCCCCACTCCAAGGACCTGCGAACTCAGGAGAGTATCTCTCCATCCTGCCCGCATCACTAGGATGCGAGCAGGATGCGGGAGACTTCCCTACTCTTCCGGGAGTGCGGGGGGCTACCCCAGAAAACGGGAGCCTCCCGCAGCTTCCGGGTGAGGCAAGTATGATGTAACTTTGATTACTTGGAACACTTCTCATACCTTACAACGTCCCTGCTTTCTGCATGTGTCCTGCCACAATAAAACCCCAAAACACTAAACATGTCTGAGAATCTGAGGGGTAAATTTACTAAGATGGGAGTTCTATTTAAGACGGGATGTTGCCAATAGCAACCAATCAGATTCTACTTCTCATTTATCTAGCACCGTCTAGAAGATAATACCTGGAATCTGATTGGTTACTATGGGCAACATCCCATCTTAAATAGAACTCCTATCTTAGTAAATTTACCCCATAGTGGCCCTCATTCCGAGTTGTTCGCTCGCAAGCTGCTTTTAGCAGCATTGCACACGCTAAGCCACCGTCTACTGGGAGTGAATCTTAGCTTAGCAAAATTGCGAACGAAAGATTCTCAAAATTGCGAATAGAAATTTCTAAGCAGTTTCTGAGTAGCTCGACACTTACTCTGCCACTGCGATCAGTTCAGTCAGTTTCGTTCCTGGTTTGACGTCACAAACACACCCAGCGTTCGCCCAGACACTCCCCCGTTTCTCCAGCCACTCCCGCGTTTTTCCCAGAAACGGCAGCATTTTTTCACACACTCCCATAAAACGGCCAGTTTCCGCCCAGAAACACCCACTTCCTGTCAATCACACAACGATCACCAGAACGAAGAAAAAACCTTGTAATGCCGTGAGTAAAATACCAAACTTCTTAACAAATTTACTTGGCGCAGCCGCAGTGCGAACATTGCGCATGCGCAGTTTGCGGAAAATCGCTGCGATGCGATGAAAAAGAACGAGCGAACAACTCGGAATGAGGGCCAGTAAGAGAAACACTACATATTAAAGAGACAATTAATGATAAAATTAAAGTTACATGAGCAACATGGTGATTGTTACAATGAATGATAAAGGATGATAAATAAAAGAGCAAAATGACATAAATAATAATCTGTGGTTAAATGGAACGTAAGAATATTTCACACCAGTGGTGTTAAATACCAGAATATAACTCTACCCCACCCAACACAATTCTTCCTCATATCGGATCGTTAGTTGATTTTTCTTACTCCTGCAGTTTATTTTATATTGATAATGAAAGATAATGGGGTAAATGTAATAAGGTTCAAGTTGCCGGAGGGGCAGAAATTTCGTGAGAATACCGCTATCGGCCGATAACACCTGGGATAAGAGCTAAGTTCCCAGACCCATGTGTTATTGCTGCTAAAACGGGCTACAGTAGAATAGCAAGATAAGGAGATTTATGGTAAGAACTTACTTTTATTAAATCTCTTTCTGCGAGGTACACTGGATTCCACAGGGAATAACACTGGGGTGTAGAGTTGGATATTGATCCGAGGCACCAACAGGCTAAAGCTTTGACTGTTCCCAGGATGCCTTGCACCGCCTCCTTTATATTCCCGCCTCTAGGCACTGGAGATCGGTTTTGTTAACCAGTCCAATGCAGTAGCAGGTAATAGAGACGATAACAGTTAGTAGCCACATAGACCACATTCTCACGACAGGAGAAGGTACCAGCGGCCATACAAACCCAAAGAAGCTAAGTGCGTCAGGGTGGGTGCCCTGTGGAATCCAGTGTACCTCGCAGAAAGAGATTTAACAAAGGTAAGTTCTTACCATAAATCTCCTTTTCTGCAGCAGGTTACACTGGTATTCCACAGGGAATAACATCGGGGATGTCCTAAAGCAGTTCCTCATGGGAGGGGACGCACTGTAGTGGGCACAAGAATCCGGCGTCCAAAGGAAGCATCCTGGGAAGCGGAAGTATCCAAGGCATAGAACCTAATGAACGTGTTCACAAAGGACCACGTAGCCGCCTTGCACAGCTGTTCTAGGGACACGCCACGGCGGGCCCCCAAGAAGGTCCAACGGACTGAGTAGAATAGGCCTTGATAGTAGCAGGAGCTGGAAGTCCAGCCTGTACATAAGCTTGTGCAATCACCATTCTAATCCATCCGGCCAAGGTCTGCTTATTCGCAGGCCAGCCATGTTTATGAAAACCAAAAAGAACAAAGAGAGAATCAGATCTCCTAAGGTAGGTGGTTCTCTTCACATAGATACGAAGAGCCCGTACCACATCCAAAGACCGCTCTTAGGAGGACAATTCAGGAGAGATAAGAGCCGGAAAAACAATCTCTTGGTTAAGGTGGAAAGATGACACCACCTTAGGTAGATAACCAGGGCTAGTTCTAAGAACTGCCCGGTCACGGTGAAAAATCAGGAAGGGAGACCTACAGGATAAGGCACCCAGGTCTGAAACCTGTCTAGCAGAGGCAATAGCCAGCAAAAATAAGACCTTAAGCGTAAGCCATTTAACGTCCACAGACTCAAGAGGTTCAAACAGAGACTCTTGTAGGGCGTCCAGAACAACCGTCAAATCCCAAGGAGGAACATAGGGAGGTTGAATCTGTAAAACACCCTGAGTGAAGGTATGAACATCAGGCAGAGTTGCAATTTTTCTCTGAAACCACACCGACAAGGCTGAAACATGAACCTTGAGGGAGGCCAGACGAAGGCCTGAGTCCAGGCCCTGTTGCAGAAGCGCCAGAAGTTTGGCAGTACTGAACTTGCAGCCGCACAACAGGTGAAGTAAGAATTCCAGACCCTATAATAAATTCGAGACGAAGCCGGTTTACGGGTTTTCAACATCGTTTGAATAACCACCTCAGAAAACCTTTGGCTCTCAGAACTGAAGCTTCAAGAGCCACGCTGTCAAAGCCAGTCGGGCCAAATCCTGGTAGACACAGGAGCCCTGAATGAGGAGGTCTGGGCATTGAGGAAGTAAAAGAGGACGCTCTATTGAGAGACCCTGTAGGTCTGAGAACCAGTACCGTCTGGGCCACGCTGGAGCGATCAGAAGTAGGATTCCTCATTCTTGTTTTAACTTCCTTATTACTCTGGCCAGGAGTGACACCAGAGGGAACACGTACAAGGGCCCGCAATGCCAGAATACTTATCGGGAGGAGAGATTCCTCCCTGGTCCACCGACCCTGACGATAGTGTTGCTCCAACACCGTGCCCCAACCCCGCAGACTGGCATCCGTCGTTAGTAGACGCTCTGGACGCCAGGACACCGGCATCAGAGGCTGCCTCTTGAACATAATGAGAAGCTGTGATAATATATGAAAGACACTGTCTGGCACTATCAGAAAAATTAGAAGGTAGCTCCGCTTCAACTTCTTGAACCCAGGCTTCAATAGCCTTCGCAGCCCAAGAAGCCGCTATAGTGGGTCTATGCACAGCACCTGCAAGGGTGTAAATAGACTTCAAGCAACCCTCCACACGCTTATCCATCGGTTCCTTCAGAGAAGTGACAGTAGTGACAGGCAGAGTAGAGGATACCACGGGACGTGCGACATGTGAGTCCACCAGCGGCGGTGTCTCCCAATTTTTACTTAACTCTGCAGCGAGGGGATAACAAGCTAGCATCTTAGACAGGGAGAATTTCCTTCCTGGATACTCCCAGGATTCCTAACGTATGTCAACTAAATGGTCAGAATGGGGCAAAACTAATTTAGTGACCCTCTGACGTTTGAACTTTTCGGGTTTCTTAGACGTATCAGGAGGGTCAATTTCATAATCAATCTGAAGAATCAGTTTGATAGCCTCCAAGAGGTCAGGAACATCCACCTGTGAGATAGATTCCCCATCAGAAGCATCTGCATCAGTGTCTGAGGGATCAGTTTATACGCCATCTTCATCAGTTGAAGTATCTGTAACATGCGTGGATTGTGAGGAAGTAATGGCCCGCTTAGATGACCCTTTGGTCCTAGGAGGGCCAGGGTTAGGTTTTTGTTTAACCAAAGACTGATTTAATTGCTGAGGATTTAAGTGGTATATGGTGACTGAAATACACAGAGAAAAATACCAAGGTAGTATATCCTGTGAAACCCTTTATACAAATAGCAATATGTGTGAGATACTCGGAATAGGAAACACACAGCAGCTATAGGCACACACAGTCACATGTACAATGCAGAAACGATTACAAACAATAAAACTGCACTGGACTAGCAATACTAAGTAAAGCTATATATGTATACAGATATAACAATGCACAGTAAATACTGGATGTATATCACAGGATACTTGTACTAAATATCCCTGTAGTTATGCACTTGTTCTTAACTAACACTGTCTAAACGACATGTAGAATACTTGTGTTCTGTAAATTCACAGCGCTGATGAGGCAGGCGGCTTTACAGAGGAGACAGTGTCCAGCAATCCCAGAATCAGCGCAGCTCTGTGTAATAGTGCCCAAATGCTGAAAGGGAGAGAGTGAGAGAGAGATGCAGCTCCAGGGCGGGAACATCTGCTGTAGATGGCGCCTGGGGTTGGGGGAGGGGCTACAGGTCAGAGCCTTATCCCCTCTGCTGAGCTTAGCCACCGGGTACTGCTGGGCCTATACTAAAACGGATTTTAGTATATCTGACCTGTCCCCTTGCCTTGGTGGATATAGTGGGGTCCCTGCACGGCCACAGTGTCCACGCCAGTGGCGCAGTCCATCTATGGAGACCACGCCGGATCGCGATTTCGGCGGGTCCCATCTGGGGGACCATCTTACCTCCTCCCGATGATGCGGCCACGCGACCCAGGAGAGCAGCAGCGGTACGTGTGCTTGAAGTTACCGGAGCGCCTCCGGTGTAAGTACCCGGCAACCAGGGCGCGGGAGTATACAGCGGCGCTGGGGGAGGTGAGGGAACCGCAGCACGATATGTCAAACTGACATATAGCACTCCTAAGTGCCTGTGCTGCGGCTCTTGAAGTCTTCTTTCTTCATAAAAGCTCTTTTCAGGGCTGCCTAACACAGCCCTCCCTGTTAGCCGCCTGCACTGCAGGCACCAACTTACAAACTGAGCTCCTGTGCCTGGAGGCCATACGCGCACGCAGGGGGGGGGGGGGGGGTTTCCGAGTACCTGGAAACCCCCCCTGCCCGCCTATCAATCGGTGCAGCTGAAAATTACATATATATATATATATATATATATATATATTTATTTATTTTTATTTATTTTTGTAGACGAGGAGCTCTGTGTTTGTAGCGCAGCAGCGCTGTATCGCCGGCTCCTCTTCTCCCACACTTCCTGCATTAGCCGCGGGTCAGCCTATCCCCTCCTTCTCCCGCCTCCCGTGTCAGCGTTGTCCCCTTGTCCTTCTGCAGTTCAGTCTAGCTTCTCCTCCTGTCTCCCGTGTCAGTGTTATCCCCTCTCCTCCCGGGGCTCAGCATATCCCTTCCTCCTCCCGCGGCTCAGCCTGTCTATTCCGCTACGGCCCCCTAAGTATTGCTGGGCTACAGAAAGTTCACCTGAGCCACTGCACATACCAGGGCATCTGCAGGAGAGACGATGTGGCCTTCTCCCATTTTCCAGGTAACTGCCCTCCTGGGCATATCATCAATTTCTGCTGCTGATGGTGGTTTCTCTCTTTCATGTCTCTCCCACCCCCCTCTCTCTCCCCATAACCCCCCTCTCTTCCCATGACCCCCATCTCTGTCTCCATGCCCCATCTCTCTCCCCATGCCCTCCTCTCCCTGCCATGCCCCTCCTCTCCTTGTGCCACTGTCTTTTCCCATGCCCCCCTCTCCCCCCATAGGCAAACGCAGGGGGGGTTTCTGGTTGCTCAGAAACCCCCCTCCTCAGGACAATTTGCTCAATTATGACAATAGCAATGGTATATAAATATAATATGATTACTAGAGCTGCGGCCTTATCATGTAGTTTAAGGGAGCTGATGCACATGCCCAGTGGTAGCAGCTTCTTCTACAAAGTTTGCTGTGTGTGGATCTGAGTCCTCAATCAGTGCTCTGGACCAGAGAGTAGCTACCAGGAAGAAGAGACAGGAGCCTTACCATGAGGTGGGAGAATGTGAGATTAGAAAGTGCAGTACTGGTTCTATTACGTTTGTGTATTTATTTACTATGGTATGTTTAACCTTTTAATGACCACTTTGTTTGATACAGCCTATACTATAGACCATCTATAGTGGTAAATATTAATACTGTATTCCATACAGTTGCCAGTGTAAAAAAAAGACCAATGTTTACATTAATGTCATGTCCAGGGTCATTACTAAGTTCTTCTACCGCTCCCTAACACTCCCGCATTTATTCCAATGTTCCACAGAGTGGGAGATTGTGGACTGGCATTTGGAAACCCCCATATAGAAATCATGCGTTTGCCACTGCCCCCCATGCCTCTCTCTCTCTGTCCCACCCCATGTCCACCTTGGTTCTGTATGCATATTGTATAGAAAATAAGATTTTAAACCTACCGGTAAATCTATTTCTCCTAGTCCGTAGAGGATGCTGGGGACTCCGTAAGGACCTTGGGGTATAGACGGGCTCCGCAGGAGATAGGGCACCTAAAAAGAACTTTTACTATGGGTGTGCACTGGCTCCTCCCTCTATGCCCCTCCTCCAGACCTCAGTTAGAGAACTGTGCCCAGAGGAGATGGACAATACAAGGCAGGATTTAGAAATCCAAGGGCAAGATTCATACCAGCCCACACCAATCATACCATGTAACCTGGATCATACATAACCAGTTAACCGTATGAACAATAACAGTAACGGTCCAAGACCGATTCCAACTGTAACAGAACCCTTATGTAAGCAACAACTATGTACAAGTCTTGCAGAGTTTCCGCACTGGGACGGGCACCCAGCATCCTCTACGGACTAGGAGAAAAAGATTTACCGGTAGGTTTAAAATCTTATTTTCTCTTACGTCCTAGAAGATGCTGGGGACTCTGTAAGGACCATGGGGTTTATACCAAAGCATCCAATCGGGCGGGAGAGTGCGTATGACTCTGCAGCACCGACTGAGCAAACACTAGGTCCTCATCAGCCAGGGTATCAAACTTGTAGAATTTAGCAAAAGTGTTTGACCTCGACCAAGTCGCCGCTCGGCAAAGCTGTAATGCCGAGACACCTTGGGCAGCCGCCCAAGAAGAACCCACCTTCCTAGTGGAATGGGCCTTAACCGAATTTGGTATCGGCAATCCAGCCGTAGAATGAGCCCGCTGAATCGTATTACAGATCCAGCGAGCAATAGTCTGCTTCGAAGCAGGTGCGCCAATCTTATTAGCAGCATACAGGACAAACAGAGCCTCTGTTTTCCTAATTCTAGCCGTCCTGGCTACATAAATCTTTAAGGCCCTGACTACGTCCAGGGATCTGGAATCCTCCAGGTCACTTGTAGCCACAGGCACCACATTAGGTTGATTCATATGGAATGAAGAAACCACTTTAGGCAAAAATTGCGGACGTGTCCTCAATTCAGCTCGATCCACATGAAAAATCAAGTAGGGGCTCTTGTGTGACAAATCCGCCAATTCTGACACTCGCCTTGCTGATGCTAAGGCCAACAACATGACCACCTTCCAGGTAAGAAATTACAACTCAACCTTGTTAAGCGGTTCAGACCAGTGTGATTTTAGGAACTGCAACACCATGTTCAGGTCCCATGGTGCCACTGGAGGCACAAAAGGGGGCTGGATGTGCAGCACTCCCTTTACAAACGTCTGGACTTCTGGAAGAGAAGCCAATTCCTTCTGAAAGAAAATCGAGAGGGCCGAAATCTGTACCTTAACAGAGCCTAATTTCAGGCCCATATCCACTCCTGTCTGTAGGAAGTGGAGAAAACGACCCAGATGAAAATCTTCCGTAGGTGCATTCTTGGTCTCACACCAAGACACATACTTTTCGCCAGATACGGTGATAGTGCTTTACCGTCACCTCCTTCCTAGCCTTTATTAAAGTAGGGATGACCTCTTCCGGAATCCCCTTTTTCGCTAGGATTCGGCGTTCAACCGCCATGCCGTCAAACGTAACCGCGGTAAGGCTTGAAATACACAGGGCCCCTGTTGCAACAGGTCTTCCCTTACAGGAAGAGGCCAGGGATCTCCTGTGAGCATCTCTTGTAGATCCGAGTACCAGGCCCTTCGAGGCCAGTCTGGGACAACGAGTATCGTCTGTACTCTTCTTCGTCTTATGATCCTCAACACTTTTGTGATGAGAGGAAGAGGAGGAAACACGTAGACCGATTTGAACACCCACGGTGTTACCAGAGCGTCTACTGCTACTGCCTGAGGGTCCCGAGACCTGGCACAATACCTCCAAAGCTTCTTGTTGAGGTGTGACGCCATCATGTCTATTTGAGGAGTTCCCCAAAGACGCGTTACGTCTGCAAAGACTTCTTGATGAAGTCCCCACTCTCCTGGATGGAGATCGTGTCTGCTGAGGAAGTCTGCTTCCTAGTTGTCCACTCCCGGAATGAAGACAGCCGACAGAGCGCTTACGTGATTTTCCGCCTAGCGAAGAATCCTGGTGGCTTCCGCCATCGTGACTCTGCTTCTTGTCCCGCCTTGGCGGTTCACATGAGCCACTGCTGTGACATTGTCTGATTGAATCAGAACCGGTAGGTTTCGAAGAAGACTCTCCGCTTGTCGAAGGCCGTTGTAAATGGCCCTGAGTTCCAACACATTGATGTGTAGACAGGACTCCTGGTCTGACCACAGTCCCTGAAAACTTCTTCCTTGTGTGACTGCTCCCCATCCTCGGAGGCTCGCGTCCGTGGTAACCAGGATCCAATCCTGAATTCCGAACCTGCGACCCTCCAGCAGGTGAGTACTTTGCAACCACCACAGGAGAGACACCCTGGCCCCTCCGATGTAAGTGCAGATGGGACCCGGACCACTTGTCCAGAAGATCCCATTGAAAAGTCCTTGCATGGAACCTTCCGAAGGGAATGGCCTCGTAGGCCGCCACCATTTTTCCCAGAACTCGAGTGCATTGGTGAACTGACACCCTTTTCATTTTTAGCAGATCTCTGACCATGTTCTGGATGTCCTGGGCTTTCTCCAGTGGGAGAAAGACCTTCATTTGTTCCGTATCCAGTATCATACCTAGGAACGTTAGTCGAGTTGTCGGAATCAACTGTGACTTTGGTAGATTTAGAATCCAAGCGTGTTGCTGGAGCACTCTCAGAAAGAGCGCCACACTGCTCAGCAATTTCTCCCTTGATCTCGCTTTTATTAGGAGATCGTCCAAGTATGGGATAATTGTGATTCCATGCTTGCGCAGGACCACCATCATTTCCGCCATTATCTTGGTGAAAATCCTCGGGGCCGTGGAAAGCCCAAACGGCAACGTCTGAAATTGGTAATGACAATCCTGTACAGCGAATCTCAGGTATTCCTGATGGGGGGAATATATGGGGACATGAAGGTACGCTTCCTTTATGTCCAGAGACACCATAAACTCCCCCTCCTCCATATTGGCTATTATCGCTCTGAGTGATTCCATTTTGAATTTGAATCTTTTTATGTACAGGTTTAGGGATTTCAGATTCAAAATAGGTCTGACCGAACCGTCCGGTTTCGGGACCACAAATAGGGTTGAGTAGTAACCTCTTCCCTGCTGGTTCAGGGGAACCCTGATTATTACTTGCTGTAGACACAGCGCTTGAATTGCAGCTAAGACTACATCCCGTTCCGATGTGGAAGCTGGTAGGGCCAATTTGAAAAATCGGCGCGGGGGCACCTCCTCGAATTCCAGTTGGTAACCCTGGGAAACTATTTCCAACACCCAAGGATTCAGGCCTGAGCTGACCCAGGCCTGGCTGAAAAGTCGAAGACGTGCCCCAGCGTCATGCTGTGGGCTTTGGAGTAGCCGGGGAGGACTTTTGTTCCTGGGCACCTGCCGAAGCAGGTGCTCTTTTGCCTCTGCCCTTGCCTCTGCCCTTACCTTTTGCCTCTGCCCGACCTCTTCTGGGCTTGTGCGACCGAAAGGACTGCATCTGATAGGGTGTTACTTTCTTTTGCTGTTGGGGAATAAATGGTAAAAAGTTTGATTCAGATTTACCTGCTGTAGCTGTGGAAACCAGGTCCGTCAGCCCATCCGCAAACAATACATCTCCCTTATAGGGTAGTACTTCCAAATGTTTTTTGGAATCTGCATCACCCGTCCATTGGCGAGTCCATAAGGATCTTCTCGCAGAGATAGACATGGCATTGGCCCTAGAAGCCAGCAAACCAATGTCCCCTTGAGCATCCCTCATAAATAAGACTGCGTCTTTAATATGGGCTAGAGTTAAGAATATAGTATCCTTATCCATCTTATCAAAATCAGCTGTCAGCTCATCTGTCCAAGCTGAAATCGCGCTACACACCCATGCCGACGCAATTGTCGGTCTAAGGACTGCTCCAGTATGAGAATAAATACACTTTAAGGTAGTCTCTTGCCTGCGATCTGCAGGGTCCCTAAGGGCAGCTGTGTCAGGAGACGGTAGCGCCACTTTCTTGGACAAGCGCGTCAGGGCCTTGTCCACAGTGGGAGAGGATTCCCAGCGTACCCTGTCCTGTTTAGGGAAGGGCTATGCCATATTAATTATTTTGGGAATCTGCGGTCTCTTATCCGGAGTCTCCCAAGCTTTTTCAAATAAATCATTTAGTTCATGAGATGTGGGAAAATTTATAATCTGTTTCTTTCCCTTAAACATGTGTACCCTTGTGTCGGGGACTGAGGGTTCATCCGCAATATGCAACACATCCCTTATTGCCACAATCATACACTGAATGCTTTTTGTCACCCTAGGGTGCAATTTCACTTCGTCATAGTCGACATTGGAATCAGAGTCCGTGTCGGTAGTAGTGTCTTGTGTTAAGGGACGCTTTTGAGACCCCGACGGGCCCTGTGAGTCGGTCCAATCCGAGGATTGACCCCCTGATGTCCCCCCTAATTCAGCCTTATCAAGCCTCTTATGTAAGGATGCCACACTTGCATTCAACATATGCCACATGTCCATCCATTCCTGAGTCGGCACAACCGACGGGGACACACCACTCATTTGCTCCACCTCCTCCTTGGAAAAGCCTTCCGCTTCAGACATGTCGACACCACGTACCGACACCCCCCACACACAGGGATTAACCTATAAGGGGACAAAACCCCAACCAGGCCCTTAGGAGAGACAGAGAGAGAGTATGCCAGCACACACCCAGATCTTAAAAACACTGGAAAAATATGACCAGATAGCGCTTTTATATATAAAATGACCAGATTCCCACTCACTGCGCTCAAAATGCCCCCTCCTCTTTTTTCCAGCCTGAATGTTCAGCAGGGGAGAGACCAGGGATCCAGCGTTTTCCTCATGCAGCTTCTGTGGAGAAAATGGCGCTGGTTAGTGCTGGGGATCAAGCTCCGCCCACCCGACGGCGGGCTTCGGTCCCAGTGATTTTTTTATAGAAAATGGCGGGGGATCGTAGAATTACTGCCCAGCAGCCTAATCTACCTTGTCAGTGCCCAAATGTGAGGTTTATTGCTGCCCAGGGCGCCCCCCCTGCGCCCTGCACCCTTCAGTGCTGCTCTGTGTGTGTGAATGGGAGCAATGGCGCGCAGCTTACCGCTGCACGCCTTACCTCATGAAGATCTGATGTCTTCTACCGCCTATGATGTCTTCTGCCTTCTCATACTCACCCGGCTTCTATCTTCGGCATCTGTGAGGAGGACGGCGGCGCGGCTCCGGGACGAACCCCAGGTGAGACCTGTGTTCCGACTCCCTCTGGAGCTAATGGTGTCCAGTAGCCTTAGAAACAGAGCCCAACCGTTAAGCCAGCCCTGCTTCTCTCCCCTCAGTCCCACGATGCAGGGAGCCTGTTGCCAACAGGACTCCCTGAAAATAAAAAACCTAACAAAATTCTTTTTCAACAGAAAACTCTGGAGAGCTCTCTGCAGTGCACCCATTCTCCTCTGGGCACAAGATCTAACTGAGGTCTGGAGGAGGGGCATAGAGGGAGGAGCCAGTGCACACCCATAGTAAAAGTTCTTTTTAGGTGCCCTATCTCCTGCGGAGCCCGTCTATACCCCATGGTCCTTACGGAGTCCCCAGCATCCTCTAGGACGTAAGAGAAATATATAACCCCCCCCCCCAACAAAAAAAATAAATAAAAATCCTGCGTTTTATATATATATATATATATACTCACATATCTGCAACCCCCCCCCCCCCCTTAAAACTCCTGCGTTTGCCACTGGAGGCGGGGATATAGCGCCTCCTCTATATCCCCGCCTTCAGTGGCAAATGCAAGGCATCTTGGGAACAGTCAAAGCTTTAGCCTGTTGGTGCCTCGGATCAAGATCCAACTCTACACCCCGATGTTATTCCCTGTGGAATACCAGTGTACCCCACTGCAGAAAATAACATTGGGCTAATATTAGCGATATTAGCCCGTTTTTGCCGTTGTTGGAATGTACCGTAATATGGATTTGATTCAGTAAGGATTACAATCTCTGGCCAGTAGCAAAATGTGCAATCCCTTTGATTGCATGCTGGGGCCGCCCATTGCTGGACAAGGCCGCCCAGCATGCTAACTGCCACCCACCCACCCCTACCCCCCTTGACCATGCTGAAATTGCAGTCACACCGTAATTTACAGCACGATCGCAAAAAGTAAGGAAGCCCCCTGTCACGCAGCCGCCCCGTTCACGCCCATGCCGCACCCCCTGTTCACGCCGCCACGCCTCTGTTGCCCAGTTGCCGCCACCGCAACGCTCCATCCCCGCCTTGGAAATGCATTGTCGCGCTCCTTCCGCTCTACGAATGCATTTACTGCGGGTGCATGCGCCTGCGGGGACATAGCAGTTTTTGTGGTTGGATCGCTGTTTGCGATCAAACCTGAATAGGGCCTATAAGTACTTTTCAGGTGTTAAAATAGCCCATCACATTATAGGGGTGTAGTATTGTATGCCGGCGGCCGGGCTCCCGGCGACCAGCATACCGGCGCCGGGAGACCGACCGCCGGCATACCGACAGTGTGGCGAGTGCAAAGGAGTCCATTGCGGGCTTGCTGCGCTCGCTACACTGCACTCGCCACGCTGCGGGCACGGTGGCGCTCTACGTGCGCCACACTATTTATTCTCCCTCCAGGGAGGTCGTGGACCCCCACGAGGGAGAATAGCTGTCGGTATGCCGGGTGTCGGGATCCCGGCGCCGGTATACTGTGCGCCGGGATACCGACATTCGGCATACTGAAGACCACCGCATTATAGACCCAAGGTATCTTTGCCCTAAAGGCTATTTGGAGCCCCCTCATCCACCAGTCTCCTCTCAGCATGATGCTCAAATGTCATTCATTACAAAATAAAACCCATGTTCCATGTGTGGACCGTATGCAACTGTACGCAGCTATGGCCAATTCAGAGTCCCAGGCATCTCCGTGGCATCTCTGTGGCTAAATGCGTGCAACTGGGCTGCAACAGGGTGTTCGCACATAGGATACGTGTTTTGCGCAGGTGTATTGGGCGTGTAGGTGGACTTGCGGGCTATGTTGAGTTTAGCATACAGGGTCAGATGTACTGTATTGGAGAGTGATAAAGTGGAGAGATAAAAAAGGTCCAGATTTATCAAGCCTTGAAGAGTGATAAATAGCACGGTGATAAATTACCAGTCAATCAGCTCTTAACTGTCATTTTTCAAACACAACATGTCACATGGCAGCTAGGAGCTGATTGGCTGGTACTTTAAGGCTTAGTACATCTGCCTATGCACACAGAGATCAATTTGTTACATGACCTCCACTTCAGCAGTGGTGGCCTTGTATATAATATATCTATGTATCTGTGGGATCCTATCTTTAGGTCGACAGCACTTAGGTTAACACTCATTAGGTCGACCGCTATTGGTCGATATGCATTTGGTCGTCATGGTCACTAGGTCGACACATGGAAAGGTTGACATGAGTTTTTTTTTACTTTTTCATACTTTACAATCCACGTGGACTACGATTGGGAATAGTAACCGAAGCCGTGAGTCATGCGAGGGGATACGGTGCACTAATTGGGGTTCCCGGTCACTTTA
Source organism: Pseudophryne corroboree (assembly GCF_028390025.1). Classification (NCBI taxonomy): domain Eukaryota; kingdom Metazoa; phylum Chordata; class Amphibia; order Anura; family Myobatrachidae; genus Pseudophryne; species Pseudophryne corroboree. Next base: position 998,599,699 of record NC_086445.1, read on the forward strand.
CAAAGAAAACGACACCCAAAAACAACAACTCATGTCGACCTTTTTTCATGTTGACCTATTCCATGTCAACCTAATGACCGTGATGACCTATTTCAGGTGTCGACTTAGTCACTGTCGACCAATAGTGGTCGACCTAGTTACTGTTGACCCCTTTCTATACGCTCTGGGAATGGCACCACTGAGGGATCTACACGTGAGCGTATGTTTGTTATTTAAGGTAAGCATGAATAGTTTTAATTATCCCTGTTGAAAGTTTTAATAAAAAACTGAAACGTAAGACAAAAGATTTTGTCTAACATCAAGGGCCAGATGTAATATAGTGAGAGTTTCAGAATGTGAGAGATATGGAAAGGTTTTTCAGTTTTTTTTTAAAGTGGCAATCATTTACACTGCAAAACCAGGTTGATCTTACTGTGTAAATGATTGCCACTTTGAAAAAAAAAAAAAAACCTTACAAAATCTCTCACTTTCTGAAACTCTCACTCTATTACATTTGGCCCCAGATATTTAAATATATTGTAATTTATAAACCATTACGCAACATATCTATCTATCTATCTATCTATCTATCTATCTATCTATCTATCTATCTATCTATCTATCTATCTATCTATCTATATGAATTGCTGCATTGTCAGCATTGCATTGGATACACATAAATCACAAGTTTCCAATGCCTCGGTATTTATTCTGAGTAGTTTCATGACAAACATAATTTGGTAAAGATTTTACATTTATCATGTATAATAGGTTATGAAGTCTATTGAATTAATTACTTATTTATATGACAGGACTGCTAAGGATATTAAGCATTTCTAATGAATGGATGCTACATAGAGCAAGTGATTAAACAGCTATAATTGTTTTTGCTGTGGGACACAATGTAAGGGAATAATGTTGAGGTACAGTAGGGGCAAAGCAAAACAGATCAAGTTACTTTGCACCTTAGTAAAACCATGCTGCACTGCAGGGGGGGACGATGTAACATGTGCAGAGAGAGTGACGGGAAATTGCAGTTCTAGGCGAAAGTCATGCCTGTGTTACTGCAGCCATTTCCCATTACCTCCCCAAATGGTCTCTGACTGGCGATCACTCTGAGAATAAATCCTCACCGCGAGCGGCATTGCAAAAGTACCTTGGCATACCACGGCACGTACACTGTCTTCCGATAATCGCTCAGTGGCGTCTGTATCGCCATTGCCTACAAATCGGAATCAGGCCAGGAATCTGGGACACTGGGGGTCATTCCGAGTTGTTCGCTCGTTATTTTTTTCTCACAACGGAGCGATTAGTCGCGAATGCGCATGCGCAATGTCCGCAGTGCGACTGCGCCAAGTAAATTTGCTATGCAGTTAGGAATTTTACTCACGGCATTACGAGTTTTTTTCTTCGTTCTGGTGATCGTAATGTGATTGACAGGAAGTGGGTGTTTCTGGGCGGAAACTGGACGTTTTATGGGAGTGTGTGAAAAAACGCTACCGTTTCTGTGAAAAACGCAGGAGTGGCTGGAGAAACGGAGGAGTGTCTGGGCGAACGCTAGGTGTGTTTGTGACGTCAAACCGGGAACGACAAGCACTGAACTGATCGCACAGGCAGAGTAAGTCTCGAGCTACTCAGAAACTGCACAGAGAAGTATTTTCGCAATATTGCGAATCTTTCGTTCGCAATTTTGATAAGCTAAGATTCACTCCCAGTAGGCGGCGGCTTAGCGTGTGCAAAGCTACTAAAAGCAGCTTGCGAGCGAACAACTCGGAATGACCCCCACTGTGTTTCAGGGTAGAAATGCGGCTTTGGCCCATAAGAGTAAAGGGGGATACTCACGGAGCGATAATCTAAGCAATCTGACTAGATTGCTTAGATTTTAAGCATGATTGCTCCGTGTGTACAGGGCCGTCTTTTCGTATGGGCTCAATGGGCTCTTGCCCAAGGGCCCCAGGAGTATAAGGGCCCTAGGCTGATAGCTGAGAGTTCCCTCTTTCTAGGGGTACCAGATTTTTGAAAATCGGCCCTGGGGAACCAGAGATATCTGACTTGAAAGCAGTGGTCCCCATCCAAGCCTGTTAATTGCTCTTCCCAGCCAGATATCTCGGGTTCTGTCTGACTTAGAGTTTTTATGAGGGTATAATCCAAAAGCTGAGACTCTCCCCTTTCATTGGACACTGGCAGCTTGTCTCTACTATGCCCAGAACCAGAGATATCAGCCTTCCAGCAGCTGGTCCCTGCTCCAGCTCCACACGCCTAATATGCAGTTTTAGATTTTCGTTGGTGAATTGCTCTGACTCCTGAACTCTGATCCCCAATTCCCCAGAACCTCCTGAAAGGTAGGACTCTCTAGGTTTTTATCCCATTCAAAGCTAAGAAATATATTTTCAGAAACTTGAGATATCGGCAGTCAAGCAAGCTGCCCTCCCACCGGAAAATTATAAATATTAAGCCCACTCCACTATCCACCCCTCCCCTACGTATTAAACCCCCCCTACCACTCTGGAAGTCACGTACCAGGGCCCCTTCATTCAGCCCAATGCCCCCTTCTACAGTTTAGCCCCATCTGTGCAGTAAAGGAGTAATTAGAGAAATTACTGCTCCAGGTCCTACATGCTGAGCAGAAGATAGAACACCCCCTACCACCCACAGGATATCAAAGCAGCCACTGATAGCACCCCCCACCCCTACCGCTGGAGGATGGGTAGGGGGCCCAGTGCATTGCTGTGCCCAGGGGCCTACACTGCTGTTAAGACGGCCCTGCGTGTGTACCCCCCACAGCGATAGCGATGCGCAACCCAGCGCATCGCTATCGCTGGTGCTAGATTGGCCAATCTATCAGGTCGCTCATTTCACCCGCTGGGTGAAATGAGCCCCCCCCCCCGTCTCCCCCCGCACGCTGAGCTCAGCATACATCTCTCCCACATCGGCCCGTGAATACGGGCCTTAACACAGTTGTGACATCTCACACCAGGGCCAAACTGCCCATTTGGCACATCTGGCAAACGCCAGAAAGGCCAATAGTCTGATAGGCCGGTCCGGGCACACAGAGAGACGGGCTGTCTGAGCAGTGCGGCCTCCCGGTACTCTGGCACTGCGGCACATGGAGGCAGAGTCTGGCTGAGAAGCTCTGTATGCTGTATGTGCCCAGCATACAGAGGCACGGAGGCATGCCGCGAGACCTCGCCCCCTCATTAGAAGTGACCACTCCCCTTTCACGAGCGCCTGCACCTACTTCGCTCGTGGTCACATCAATGACAGAGCTCTAGTACAGAGCCTCTAGACAGTCCCTGTCTCCCACCTACTGTTTTTTGGCAGTATGTACTAAACCTTTGAGAGAGATAAAGTGGACGGAGATAAAGTACCAGCCAATCAGCTCCTAATTGCCACGTACAAGCTGTGTTTCAAAAATGGCAGTGGCGTCATTCCCAGAGCGTATAGATAGGGGTGTGGATCATAGGGTCGACAGTAACTAGGTCGACAGTCATTAGGTCGACAGTGACTATGTCGACACCTGAAATAGGTCGACATGGAATAGGTCAACATGAAAAAAGGTCGACATGAGGTTTTTTGTTTTTTTGGGGGGGGTGTCGTTTTCTTTGTAAAGTGACCGGGAACCCCAATTAGTGCACCTTCCTAACTGAAAGAATTATCCAAAGAGATTGCATTTAAAAAGGGGTAGCAGTTGATTAACCAACAGACACAATACCGACACGGTCAAATCACCGACATTCGTTATGCCGACATGTTCAAAATGTCGACATAGTCAGAATACTGTCATTTGAAATGCCGACATGCGGACTTTTTAAGGAATTTTTGCCCCAAAACAGACTTGTTCATACTTTACCATCCCAGTGGACCTGGAGGGGGAATATAATAGTGTGCCCGAAGCATGGCGAGCCATGCGAGGGGACGCGGTACACTTAGACAGTGTCCATGTCGACCTATGTTGATACTGACACCCCCAAAAAAAAAACAGAAAAAAATAATGGCCCTCATTCCGAGTTGATCGGTCGCAAGGCGAATTTAGCAGAGTTACACACGCTAAGCCGCCGCCTACTGGGAGTGAATCTTAGCTTCTTAAAATTGCGACCGATGTATGCGCAATATTGCGATTACTAACTACTTAGCAGTTTCAGAGTAGCTTCAGACTTACTCTGCCTGTGCGATCAGTTCAGTGCTTGTCGTTCCTGGTTGACGTCACAAACACACCCAGCGTTCGCCCAGGCACTCCCACCGTTTCTCCAGCCACTCCTGCGTTTTTTCCGGAAACGGTAGCGTTTTCAGCCACACGCCCCTGAAACGCCGTGTTTCCGCCCAGTAACACCCATTTCCTGTCAATCACATTACGATCGCCGGAGCGAAGAAAAAGCCGTGAGTAAAAATACTTTCTTCATAGTAAAGTTACTTGGCGCAGTCGCAGTGCGAACTTTGCGCATGCGTACTAAGCGGATTTTCACTGCGATGCGATGAAAAATACCGAGCGAACAACTCGGAATGAGGGCCAATATTGGTATTTTAACATGTCGGCATTTGTAACATGTCGGCCTAATGGAAAACGCAGACGTGCCCAAGTGTTTCCGGGGAGGGCGTCTGACGTCAGCTCCGGCCCCGATCAGCCTGATTTAATCGCACTGTAGGAGTAAGTCCTGGGCTGCGCAGAGACTGCACACACAGAATTTTAGCAGCTCTGCTACACATAGCATCGTACACTTGCACAGCGAATATACACTCCCCCTGGAGGCGGCGACTATCTGAACGCAGGACAGCAAAAAACGCAGCCCAGCGATCAGATCTAAATGACCTATGTTAGATGCAACCACTAATCTGTAAGTGCAAAATAAGTGCCCCCAGTTACTACCCTCAGCCCTCACCACATACTGTAAAAATAAAGTAATATATTTTGTCCAACAGACAAGTTTGGATAATATCTGGGGAGGAGCGTTATACCGGATTATGCTGTTGTCCTTTACAGAGAGAAATCCTTTCATGTGCATTGCGTCTACATCTACGTATTAAATATGTGATAAATTTCTTGTGTTTGAAAAGCGCCGGTCACAGAGCAGCGCATTTTCCAGATGATGGCATAGACCACCCGGCTGCGATGCTGTGTGTGCGGATATTCAATCCCCCTCCTCTACATTAAAGGCACAGATTCGTCATCCAACTGGATTCCCTCCTGCCAGACTTCTGGCTTGTTTGGGTTCGTTATCTCTCCATCGGTCGCCCTATTTAGTAATATTATCAAAACAAATATTTTTTTGCTTTGAAGCGGCCTCTGAAGTTTGCATATGTAGAGTAACTGGAGACAATTGTTATCCCTTCATTAAAAGGTAATTTAATTATGTGGCCAGTAGGGCTTAGTAATGCATGTCAGAGCAGGGTGAAGACTAAATACAACGGTACAGCAGGCAGGATTAAAGCAGGATTAGGCTACATATTTAATTATTTGCTACTGTGCCAAGATAGGCAACTAACTGATATATAGATGCACACAGAAAAATATGTAAACACAGCAAAGAAAATGTAACTCTTTTCAGGGCCGTTGGGTGAGGGGAGAAACGCATGCAGCGTATTCTCCCACTGTGCAGTGGTCCATCCCTATACTTGGGGCCAGAGGCGCCATCTTTCCGGTGCTATATTTGGAACGACGACGCATAGTCAGTGCAGAGCAAAGACACTGGTACAGTACCGGAGATTGGGGTCATTCCGAGTTGATCGCTCGCTAGCTGTTTTTAGCAGCCGTGCAAACGCTATGCCGCCGCCCTCTGGGAGTGTATCTTAGCTTAGCAGAAGTGCGAACGAAAGGATCGCAGAGCGGCTACAAAAAAAAATTGTGCAGGTTTAGAGCAGCTCCAGATCTACTCAACGCTTGCGATGACTTTAGACTGTTCAGTTCCTGTTTTGACGTCACGAACACGCCCAGAGCTCTCCCAGCCACGCCTGCGTTTTTCCTGGCACGCCTGCGTTTTTCCGAACACTCCCTGAAAACGGTCAGTTGACACCCAGAAACGCACACTTCATGTCAATCACTCTGCGGCAGCCAGTGCGACTGAAAAGCTACGCTAGACCTTGTGTAAAAATACATTGGCTGTTGTGAAAGTACGTTGCGCGTGTGCATTGCGTCGCATGCACATGCGCAGAGGTGCCTTTTTTTGCCTCATCGCTGTGCTGCGGACATTTTCAGCTAGCGATCAACTCGGAATGACCCCCATTGTGCTGCTAGCTCCTGTACGGAGCCATCTTTTTGAAAACATCACCGGACAAACAGACGTCTTTATAGGGGGGTATTCAATTGTAGTCAGAAACTGCCGTCTTGTCGGAAAGACGGCAGTTTCCGAATTTTTTTAGGTCGGAAACTGTTCTGACCTATTCAATCCCCCTGCTTTTTCCCCCCAACAAGTCGATAATTCCGACTTGTCGGAAAACACGTGGACCGGCGGATTAGCCGCGGATCCACGTGTTTTATCGGATTCAAAATCCGACAGGTTTTGGCCCATTTTTGACAAATTCAAACCGACTTTAAAAAAAGTCAGATTGGCATTGTCGGGAACAGGCAAATCCTTTCGCATTTGGCCACTTATTGAATACTGCATTGTCGGATCCTCTCCGTCGGAAAGGATACGACCAGCATTGAATAGCCCCCATAGTGTGCATGCTGCATTCGTCTGTTACACTGTTTACATTAGTCGTAGTTAGCTAAAGTTCAACGGGTGTAATATGGAAGACCTACACTATTTAGGTCGACAGTCAAATAGGTCGACACCAAATAATCGACATGCATGAGGTCAACAGGTACAAAAGTTCGACAAATAAAAGGTCGACAGTGGGTAAGGTTGACAGGTAGAAAAGTTTTACAGGTTCAAAATGACAACACGTCAATGGTCGACGCAGAGATGGACGACACAAGTTTTTTCTGTTTTTTGGGGGTCAAATTTGTTTGGTAATATGTAACCAGCATTAGTAGAAATGTGTACCCATGCGGGCTTGCTTCGCTCACCACGCTATGGGCAAGATGGCTTGCTCCATTACCGATTCGCTTGCCAAAGGTTTCTATTCCCAATCCTAGTTCACGTCAGAGGCGGAACTACCGCCAGTGCAACCAGTGCGTTGCACTGGGGGCACTGGGGCCCGCCTCTGTCCAGGGGCCCAAAGCATGTAATGAGTCAAACTGACTCATTACATGCCGCTGTGCGCTGCGGGCAACCGCTGCCCGCAGCGCACAGCCGCCCGGAGAGAGGAGAGGAGCAGCGGTACGGGGGAGAAGGAGGAGGAGGGAGCCGAAGGAGGGAGCCGCAGCAGCGCTTTACTACTGGTGGAGGCGCTGCTGCTGCTGCCCCTCTGCTTCACTATAGGCTGTCTTCCGAGAACAGCCTATAGTGAAGCAGAGGGGCAGCAGCAGCAGCGCCTCCACCAATGACACAGCGCTGCTGCGGCTCCCTCCTCCACCTCCCGCCTCCTCCTTCTCTCCAGCCCGGGAATCGTCTGACGCTGCACCGAGGAGCCTGAGCCAGCGGAGACGCCGGAGAGGGTAAGTATAATTCTTTCTTTCTGTCTCTTTCTTTGTTGGGACTGCATACCTCCCAACTGTCCCGATTTTCGCGGGACAGTCCCGTTTTTTGGGGAATGTCCCGCTGTCCCACCCGCGGGCCACAGTGTCCCGCGGTGGGGGGGTCAGTTGGGAGGCTCTGTCAATCGCTGCTTCACCGCTTAGCGGAGCAGCGGTGAATAGACGCTGTGCGCATGCGCACAGCGTCTATTCAGTGGAGTCAGAGGGAGAGGGAGCATGCCAGCGGCTCACAGAGCGCTGGGCATGCCCTCTCAGTGACGAAAACGGGGGCGTGGCTCGTGATCGCGGGTCCTCCGCGAATCCACGCCCCATTTCATAGGCCACACCCCCTTTGCGGGAGCGCTGCTGCAATGTGTAAAAATGGGGAATCTGCCTGCTGCAATGTGTAAAAACGGGGGACTGCCTGCCGCAATGTGTAAAAAGGGGGAATCTGCCTGCCGCAATGTGTAAAAAGGGGGGACTGCCTGCCGCTATGTGTAAAAATGGGGAATCTGCCTGCCGCTATGTGTAAAAAGGGGGAATCTGCCTGCCGTAATGTGTAAAAAGGGGGACGCTGTCTGCCGTAATGTGTAACAAGGACACGCTGTCTGCCGTAATGTGTAAAAAGTGCACGCTGTCTGCCGTAATGTGTAAAAAAGGGGACGCTGTCTGCCGTTATGTGTAAAAAGTATACGCTGTCTGCCGCTATGTTTAACAAGGGCACGCTGTCTGCCGTTATGTGTAAAAAGTGTATGCTGTCTGCCGCTATGTGTAACAAGGGCACGCTGTCTGCCGTTATGTGTAAAAAGGGGACGCTGTCTGCCGTTATGTGTAAAAAGTGCACGCTGTCTGCCGTAATGTGTAAAAAGGGGGACGCTGTCTGCCGTAATGTGTAAAAAGGGGGACGCTGTCTGCCGTAATGTGTAAAAAGGGGATAATGTCTGCCGTAATGTGTAAAAAGAGGAATCTGTCCGCTGTAAGGTGTAAAAGGGTCTCTACCTGGTGTAGTGGTGCTACTGTGCGGCGTAATTTGAAGAATGGAGACTACTGTGCACCGTTTTATGAATTGGTATTATTTTGTGGCCACACCCCTTCCCCACGAAGCCACGCCACTATGTATTTTTGCGCGCGCCTACGGCGCGCCCTGCCCCTGTTTTGCATGCAGGAGTGGGGCTCCGATGCCGTTTCATGCACACAGTGCTAAAATGTCAACTTACGGCACTGTTGCTAGGTATCCACTTCCCTGAGCAGGTCCCCTCACCAGATCCTCTCCAGGGGTGAGGGGGTGGACATGGGGGGGGGGGGGCCCAAAGCATTTTGTCGCATCTGGGCCCACCGCTCGCTAGTTCCGCCACTGGTTCACGTGGACAGTAAATCAAGAAAATGTTGGAAAAACATGTAAAAAGTCCCCCAAAAAACATGTTTTAACCATTTGTGTGTTGACCGTTGTCATGTCAACTTTTTGAACCCGTCTACCTTTTTTATCTGTTGACCTTAAGCACTGTCGATCTTTCATTGGTCAACATTTTATACCTGTTGACCCAATGCTATTGACTGTCGACCTAGACACTGTATATCTATCATCCGGATATCAGTTCATCATGGCGGCATAAAATGGGTTCAATTACAGGGATCAGACCAAAGACCACCAGAGAGAAACATTACCCTCAAAAAAGTATTTATTTTTATACATAAGAAGCATGTATGTCCTAGGCAGCAGTGTGTTATTCCTCAACACACAATAGTGATACCTCCTCACCCCTAATGATGTGGCACATATCCCTATCCAATAGGTCCCACTCCCTATCTATTATATAGCCACAGACTAATCCCACCTCAGCTAGACTGAGAAAAGAGGTCTGGGAAGATACAAATATTATGGGGAAGAGAAAGCAAATAATGGAACTGTACTAAATGGTAAACTCTGCAAGCAAACTTATTAGCACCCTCATATATACTAGGAAAAGTCCTATAGCAGGAATAGTTATGTAAATTAGGCATATCCAAATGAAAAAATAAAATAGGGTAAGTACAAGAAATTAAGCACTGTATTAAATAATATATGTTAGATGACTTAATTTGCCTTCATGCATATGCTGTGTCATTCATATTGAATGAACTCACTTAATTAAATAATTTAACTGGCCTAATCTTGGTGAACACTCATGGCCATAGTTATGTTTGTACCCACGTCAACTGGGACAAAACAACCAGCTTTAAAATAATACGACCTGACTGGGATGGAGACATGACGTCTAACTTTATAATGTGTACAGCATTCCGTAATGAGGAACAGTCATTTCATTGATTAGCTGAGAGGTCACCGTCATACTAGCTGTCTCCCTGATGGTTGCTAAGACTTTGGCGAGTGCATATTTAAGTGATGCTAAAACGTGTTAATGACCATGCTAAGATGTGGTCTGCCGCTGACCACCGGGCCCCGCTCTCGCCTGGGAACGTTATTGACAGTTATATGGCTTATTCTTGTAGCGGTTATAAAATTAAATGACATTTTTCTTATCAAGTAACTGCATTAAGGATCTGCAGGGACCAGCTGTTTTAGTTTCTCAGAGGCTTCCTACTTTTACACCGTCAGGAACCAGTTGCTGGATTAATATCTTTCAGCTGCGCTCGGGATTGAGAAAGTGGGTCATATATTAAAGGGGCAACTTTTTTATTTTATTTTTGCAGTCAATGTGACAAGTAGCTAGCAGGGTGGTCACAAGAAAGTCCGATTAAATAAAGTTTCAGGACAAGAGGAGAGCATAAGGGGGTGGGGCCTAAAGTGGAGAGGGTGCAATAGGAATCTCTGCAGGTTCCCTTAACTGCTGCGGTGGTTTTGCCATGACGATCGCAGAGAGGATTTATCCGCAATGGGACTGACAGTCAGGGAGTGTCACCAGATTGGAATTCCGGCCTGCTTTATATTGGGCCCTGCAGTGTACAATTGGCATAGTAATGGGAACCGCTTTACAGTATTTACCAGACTGAACTCTGCTCTGATTGTTAGGTGGTAGGGGACCCAATACGTCGGGTGTAGCATGATATACCGGCGTTCAGGATGCCGGCGGTCACATGACCAACCCCGGATCCCGGCATCCCGAAACCAAGAATCCTGACATGTTTGGGGGATAAGTGTGCTATCTAACCCATCGCCCCACCCACCCTAATACTCCTCTGGTGGCAGCTAGGGCTAAATCTAGGGGGGGTGGCAGCTAGGGCTAATTTCATGGGGGTAGCGGCTAACCACCCCCCTAGTGCCTAACCTTACCCCCCCTAATGCATAACCCTAACCCTACCTCACCCGGGCCCTAACCCTAATACCCACACTGATACTTACCTTCGGTATGTCGACTGTCGTGTCCCAGCGCCAGTGTCCTAAGCAGTGTCAGGATTCCGGCGTCGGTCACATGACAGCCGGCATCCCGTCCGCCAGGACGCCAAACACATTCAAATACATCTAACAGAAAATGATACAGTGGTCTATTCATGAAGCAGTGAAAAGAGTGGAGAAGTGAGCCAGTGGAGAAGTTGCCCATGGCAACCAATCAGCATTGAAGTAACATTTATAATTTGCATACTATACAATTGTACGGAGCAACTGATTGGTTGCCATAGGCAACTTCTCCATAGGCTCACTTCTCCACTCTTTTCATTGCTTCAGGAATAGACCCCAATGTCTTTATATGTTGTAGTCAGTAGTACAAGAAAAGAAGAATAGTTTGGAATTGTTCCTGCTTTTAAATAATCCACAAGTATTATAGCTCTGTAGCACAGACACCTATAAGACAGATGGCGGCAGTTGGGATCAGGGCCGGCAACAGAAATCTTGCGGCCCCATACAGTGATATTTCTGGGGCCCCTTGATATATATATATATATATATATACATACATATATATACTGTATATATATATATATATATATATATATATATATACATACATATATATACTGTATATATATATATATATATATATGTATATATATGTATATATATATATATATATATATATATATATATATATGCTCTTGGGGGGATCTTGCGATTTTATATATATATATATATATACACACACATATATATACACTGCTCAAAAAAATAAAGGGAACACTTAAACAGCACAATGTAACTCCATGTCAATCACACTTTTGTGAAATCAGACTGTCCACTTAGGAATCAATTTCACATGCTGTTGTGCAAATGGAATAGACAACAGGTGTAAATTGTAGGCAATTAGCAAGACACCCCTAATAAAGGAGTTCTGCAGGTGGTGACCACAGACCACTTCTCAGCTCCTATGCTTTCTGGCTGATGTTTTGGTCACTTCTGAAAGCTGGCGGTGCTTTCACTCTAGTGGTAGCATGAGACGGAGTCTACAACCCACACAAGTGGCTCAGGTAGTGCAGCTCATCCATGATGGCACATCAATGCGAGTTGTGGCAAGAAGGTTTGCTGTGTCTGTCAGCGTAGTGTCCAGAGCATGGAGGCGCTACCAGGAGACAGGCCAGTACATCAGGAGACGTGGAGGAGGCCGTAGGAGGGCAACAACCCAACAGCAGGACCGCTACCTCCGCCTTTGTGCAAGGAGGAACAGGAGGACCACTGCCAGAGCCCTGCAAAATGACCTCCAGCAAGCCACAAATGTGCATGTGTCTATTCAAACGATCAGAAACAGACTCCATAAGGGTGGTATGAGGGCCGACGTCCACAGGTGGGGGTTGTGCTTACAGCCCAACACTGTGCAGGACGTTTGGCATTTGCCAGAGAACACCAAGATTGGCAAATTCGCCACTGGCGCCCTGTGCTCTTCACAGATGAAAGCAGGTTCTCACTGAGCACATGTGACAGACGTGACAGAGTCTGGAGATGCCAAGGAGAACGTTCTGCTGCCTGCAACATCCTCCAGCATGACCGGTTTGGCAGTGGGTCAGTAATGGTGTGGGGTGGCATTTCTTTGGGGGGCCGCAGAGCCCTCCATGTGCTCACCAGAGGTAGCCTGAGTGCCATTAGGTACCGAGATGAGATCCTCAGACCCTTTGTGAGACCATATGCTGGTGCGGTTGGCCCTGGGTTCCTCCTAATGCAAGACAATGCTAGACCTCATGTGGCTGGAGTGTGTCAGCAGTTCCTGCAAGACAAAGGCATTGATGCTATGGACTGGCCTGCCCGTTCCCCAGACCTGAATCCAATTGAGCACATCTGGGACATCATGTCTCGCTCCATCCACCAACGCCACGTTGCACCACAGACTGTCCAGGAGTTGGCGGATGCTTTAGTCCAGGTCTGGGAGGAGATCCCTCAGGAGACCATCCGCCACCTCATCAGGAGCATGCCCAGGCGTTGTAGGGAGGTCATACAGGCATGTGGAGGCCACACACACTACCGAGCCTCATTTTGACTTGTTTTAAGGACATTACATCAAAGTTGGATCAGCCTGTAGTGTGTTTTTCCACTTTAATGTTGAGTGTGACTCCAAATTCAGACCTCCATGGGTTAATAAATTTGATTTCCATTGATCATTTTTGTGTGATTTTGTTGTCAGCACATTCAACTATGTAAAGAACAAAGTATTTAATAAGAATATTTCATTCATTCAGATCTAGGATGTGTTCATTTATTTTTTTGAGCGGTTATATATAGATAGATAGATAGATAGATAGATAGATAGATAGAAAATAGTGAAGTGGCCAATATACTTGTGTAAGTCTCAAGTCCAGCACAGACCACAGGTGCCCTGAAGTCTAATCGCACATATGTCCACAAATATAAGGACCGCTGTTCCCCTTTTTCAGCTCCAAAACCCAGGATCCTTGGGTGTGAATTCCTAGTAAAAACAAAGAGAAAGGGGGCGCTCCATAGTGCATAAAAGTTTTCTTTAGAAAGCAAATAAAAAACTGCAACTCCGGTCATAAAGAACTCGTACCAGAAAAAACACACTGTGGGCTGGTTACCACATGACATTATATGTTACCATCCAGGCAATACTCATCCAGACCAGCGTTTCTCAGGGGGCAGACCACGTGAATCGCAAGTAGTGATGAGCGGGTTCGGTTCCTCGGAATCCGAACCCCCCCGAACTTCACCCATTTTACACGGGTCCGAGGCATACTCGGATACTCCAGTATTGCTCGGTTAACCCGAGCGCGCCCGAACGTCATCATCCCGCTGTCGGATTCTCGCGAGATTCGGATTCTATATAAGGAGCCTGCGTGTCGCCGCCATTTTTCACTCGTGCATTGGAAATGATAGTGAGAGGACGTGGCTGGCGTCCTCTCACTTTGTTTCAGAACTTTCAGGGGGCTGCAAATATCTTTATTCTGGGGACCAGCAGTATTATAGGAGGAGTACAGTGCAGAGTTTTGCTGACCAGTGACCACCAGTATTATACGTTCTCTGCCTGAAAAACGCTCCATATCTGTGCTCAGTGTGCTGCATATATCTGTGCTCACACTGCTTTATTGTGGGGACTGGGGACCAGCAGTATTATATAGGAGGAGTACAGTGCAGAGTTTTGCTGACCAGTAACCACCAGTATTATACGTTCTCTGCCTGAAAAACGCTCCATATCTGTGCTCAGTGTGCTGCATATATCTGTGCTCACACTGCTTTATTGTGGGGACTGGGGACCAGCAGTATTATATAGGAGGAGTACAGTGCAAAGTTTTGCTGAGCAGTGACCACCAGTATTATACGTTCTCTGCCTGAAAAACGCTCCATATCTGTGCTCAGTGTGCTGCATATATCTGTGCTCACACTGCTTTATTGTGGGGACTGGGGACCAGCAGTATTATATAGGAGGAGTACAGTGCAGAGTTTTGCTGACCAGTGACCACCAGTATTATACGTTCTCTGCCTGAAAAACGCTCCATATCTGTGCTCAGTGTGCTGCATATATCTGTGCTCACACTGCTTTATTGTGGGGACTGGGGACCAGCAGTATTATATAGGAGGAGTACAGTGCAGAGTTTTGCTGACCAGTGACCACCAGTATTATACGTTCTCTGCCTAAAAAACGCTCCATATCTGTGCTGCATTGTAGTATATAGTAGGAGTACAGTGCATAATTTTGCTGACCACCAGTATATAATATATAGGAGTACGGTACAGAAGGCCACTGCTCTACCTACCTCTGTGTCGTCAAGTATACTATCCATCCATACCTGTGGTGCATTTCAGTTTTGCACAGCTTGCTGACCACCAGTATATAATATATAGCAGTACGGTACAGTAGGCCACTGCTCTACCTACCTCTGTGTCGTCAAGTATACTATCCATCCATACCTGTGGTGCATTTCAGTTGTGCACAGTATATATAGTAGTAGGCCATTGCTATTGATACTGGCATATAATTCCACACATTAAAAAATGGAGAACAAAAATGTGGAGGGTAAAATAGGGAAAGATCAAGATCCACTTCCACCTCGTGCTGGAGCTGCTGCCACTAGTCATGGCCGAGATGATGAAATGCCATCAACGTCGTCTGCCAAGGCCGATGTCCAATGTCATAGTAGAGAGCATGTAAAATCCAAAACACAAAAGTTCAGTAAAATGACCCAAAAATCAAAATTAAAAGTGTCTGAGGAGAAGCGTAAACTTGCCAATATGCCATTTACGATACGGAGTGGCAAGGAACGGCTGAGGCCCTGGCCTATGTTCATGGCTAGTGGTTCAGCTTCACATGAGGATGGAAGCACTCATCCTCTCGCTAGAAAAATGAAAATACTTAAGCTGGCAAAAGCACAGCAAAGAACTGTGCGTTCTTCTAAATCACAAATCCCCAAGGAGAGTCCAATTGTGCCGGCTGTGATGCCTGACCTTCCCAACACTGGACGTGAAGAGCATGCGCCTTCCACCATTTGCACGCCCCCTGCAAGTGCTGGAAGGAGCACCCGCAGTCCAGTTCCTGATAGTCAAATTGAAGATGTCACTGTTGAAGTACACCAGGATGAGGATATGGGTGTTGCTGGCGCTGAGGAGGAAATTGACAAGGAGAATTCTGATGGTGAGGTAGTTTGTTTAAGTCAGGCACCCGGGGAGATACCTGTTGTCCGTGGGACGAATATGGCCATTGACATGCCTGGTCAAATTACAAAAAAAATCAGCTCTTCGGTGTGGAATTATTTTAACACAAATGCGGACAACAGGTGTCAAGCCGTGTGTTGCCTTTGTCAAGCTGTAATAAGTAGGGGTAAGGACGTTAACCACCTCGGAACATCCTCCCTTATACGTCACCTGCAGCGCATTCATCATAAGTCAGTGACAAGTTCAAAAACTTTGGATGACAGCGGAAGCAGTCCACTGACCACTAAATCCCTTCCTCTTGTAACCAAGCTCCTGCAAACCACACCACCAAGTGTCAATTTCCTCCTTACACAGGAAAGCCAATAGTTCTGCAGGCCATGTCACTGTCAAGTCTGACGAGTCCTCTCCTGCCTGGGATTCCCCTGATGCATCCTTGAGTGTAAAGCCTACTGCTGCTGGCGCTGCTGTTGTTGCTGCTGGGAGTCGATCGTCATCCCAGAGGGGAAGTCGGAAGACCACTTGTACTACTTCCAGTAAGCAATTGACTGTCCAACAGTCCTTTGCGAGGAAGATGAAATATCACAGCAGTCATCCTGCTGCAAAGCGGATAACTCAGGCCTTGGCAGCCTGGGCGGTGAGAAACGTGTTGCCGTTATCCACCGTTAATTCACAGGCAACTACAGACTTGATTGAGGTACTGTGTCCCCGGTACCAAATACCATCTAGGTTCCATTTCTCTAGGCAGGCGATACCGAAAATGTACACAGACCTCAGAAAAAGAGTCACCAGTGTCCTAAAAAATGCAGTTGTACCCAATGTCCACTTAACCACGGACATGTGGACAAGTGGAGCAGGGCAGACTTAGGACTATATGACTGTGACAGCCCACTGGGTAGATGTATTGCCTCCCGCAGCAAGAACAGCAACGGCGGCACCAGTAGCAGCATCTCGCAAACGCCAACTCGTTCCTAGGCAGGCTACGCTTTGTATCACCGCTTTCCAGAAGAGGCACACAGCTGACAACCTCTTACGGAAACTGAGGAACATCATCGCAGAATGGCTTACCCCAAATGGACTCTCCTGGGGATTTGTGACATCGGACAACGCCAGCAATATTGTGCGTGCATTACATCTGGGTAAATTCCAGCACGTCCCATGTTTTGCACATATATTGAATTTGGTGGTGCAGTATTATTTAAAAAACGACAGGGGCGTGCAAGAGATGCTGTCAGTGGCCCGAAGAATTGCGGGCCACTTTCGGCATTCAGCCACCGCGTGCCGAAGACTGGAGCACCAGCAAACAGTCCTGAACCTGCCCTGCCATCATCTGAAGCAAGAGGTGGTAACGAGGTGGAATTCAACCCTCTATATGCTTCAGAGGATGGAGGAGCAGCAAAAGGCCATTCAAGCCTATACATCTGCCTACGATATAGGCAAAGGAGGGGGAATGCACCTGACTCAAGCGCAGTGGAGAATGATTTCAACGTTGTGCAAGGTTCTGCAACCCTTTGAACTTGCCACACGTGAAGTCAGTTCAGACACTGCCAGCCTGAGTCAGGTCATTCCCCTCATCAGGCTTTTGCAGAAGAAGCTGGAGACATTGAAGGAGGAGCTAAAACAGAGCGATTCCGCTAGGCATGTGGGACTTGTGGATGGAGCCCTTAATTCGCTTAACCAGGATTCACAGGTGGTCAATCTGTTGAAATCAGAGCACTACATTTTGGCCACCGTGCTCGATCCTAGATTTAAAAGTCTGCAGAGGTTCAAAGACCTGCTGGTGAGAAAATTGTCAAGTCAAGCAGAACGTGACCCGTCAACAGCTCCTCCTTCACATTCTCCAGCAACTGGGGGTGCGAGGAAAAGGCTCAGAATTCCGAGCCCACCCGCTGGCGGTGATGCAGGGTAGTCTGGAGCGAGTGCTGACATCTGGTCCGGACTGAAGGACCTGCCAACGATTACTGACATGTCGTCTACTGTCACTGCATATGATTCTCTCACCATTGAAAGAATGGTGGAGGATTATATGAGTGACCGCATCCAAGTAGGCACGTCAGACAGTCCGTACGTATACTGGCAGGAAAAAGACGCAATTTGGAGGCCCTTGCAGAAACTGGCTTTATTTTACCTAAGTTGCCCACCCTCCAGTGTGTACTCCGAAAGAGTGTTTAGTGCAGCCGCTCACCTTGTCAGCAATCGACGTACGAGGTTACTTCCAGAAAATGTGGAGAAGATGATGTTCATCAAAATGAATTATAATCAATTCCTCCGTGGAGACATTCACCAGCAATTGCCTCCAGAAAGTACACAGGGACCTGAGATGGTGGATTCCAGTGGGGACGAATTAATAATCTGTGAGGAGGGGGATGTACACAGTGAAAGGGGTGAGGAATCGGACGATTAGGAGGAGGTGGACATCTTGCCTCTGTAGAGCCAGTTTGTGCAAGGAGAGATTGATTGCTTCTTTTTTGGTGGGGGCCCAAACCAACCAGTCATTTCAGTCACAGTTGTGTGTCAGACCCTGTCGCTGAAATGATGGGTTCGTTAAAGTGTGCATGTCCTGTTTATACAACTGTTTATACAACATAAGGGTGGGTGGGAGGGCCCAAGGACAATTCCATCTTGCACCTCTTTTTTCTTTCATTTTTCTTTGCATCGTGTGCTGTTTGGGGACTATTTTTTTGAAGTGCCATCCTGCCTGACACTGCAGTGCCACTCCTAGATGGGCCAGGTGTTTGTGTCGGCTACTTGTGTCGCTTAGCTTAGCCATCCAGCGACCTTGGTACACCTCTTTTTTTCTTTGCATCATGTGCTGTTTGGGGACTATTTTTTTGAAGTGCCATCCTGTCTGACACTGCAGTGCCACTCCTAGATGGGCCAGGTGTTTGTGTCGGCCACTTGGGTCGCTTAGCTTAGTCATCCAGCGACCTCGGTGCAAATTTTAGGACTAAAAATAATATTGTGAGGTGTTCAGAATAGACTGAAAATGAGTGGAAATTATGGTTATTGAGGTTAATAATACTATGGGATCAAAATGACCCCCAAATTCTATGATTTAAGCTGTTTTTGAGGGGTTTTTGTAAAAAAACACCCGAATCCAAAACACACCCGAATCCGACAAAAAAATTTCAGGGAGGTTTTGCCAAAACGCGTCCGAATCCAAAACACGGCTGCGGAACCGAATCCAAAACCAAAACACAAAACCCGAAAAATGTCCGGTGCACATCACGCAAGCCGGCGGCTGTAACCTGGGTCCCGGTGGCGCGGTTGGAGGAAGCGGGAGGGAAAGAAAGAGGCGCGTTACTGAGCCCAGCCCTTACCGGTTTCGTCACAAAGACTTCGTCAGAGGGCGTGGCTCAGTGTCCGCCGGGCACTCCTTTTCAATCACACTGTCACCAATGAGCATGTCAGTTACAAACACACCCACTTCTCATGTGTGATAATCAATCTGCTATATAAGACAGTTCTATATAACAAGGTTGCAGTATAATACATCACACAGTATACATAAAAACAGATTGCATAATAGAGCATTTACATATGCATACAATTCGTAAATCTGTTTCTCAATATAATTTTTTTTAAATATTTTTTTAATATTTGTAACTGACATGCTCAGTGGTGACAGTGTGATTGAAAAGGAGTGCCCGGCGCACACTGAGCCACGCCCTCTGACGAAGTCTTTGTGACCAAACCGGTAAGGGCTGGGCTCAGCGACGCGCCTCTGTCTCTGCCTCCGGCTTTCCTCCAACCGCGCCAACGGGACCCAGGTTACAGCCTCTCGCACACACGGTGGGACCGAGTGTAGCTGACAATCATCCGGCGACTTGCAATTCACGTGGTCTGCCCCCTGAGAGACGCTGGTCTGCGGGACGAGTATTGCCTGGATGGTAACATGTAATGTCATGTGGTAATCAGCCCACAGTGTGTTTTTCTCTGGATACGAGTTCTCTCTGACCGGAGTTGCAGATTTTTATTTGCTTTCTAAAGAAAACTTTTATGCACTATGGAGCGCCCCCTTTCTCTTTGTTTGTACTATATATATATATATATATACTGTATATATACTGTATATATTATACAAAATTTGGTGCACTATATAAGAAACTGTTAAAAAAAAAAAAAAATATATATATATATTTATACAAATATATCAATATGTACAGTATATCTCTCCTTCCTCCCATACACCCCACAGTCTGTCTCTCCCCAATGACTCTATGCTGCATTCCCAGCTTCCCCACCCTATCCCAAAGCCCTGTATCCCCTCACCAGGCCACTCTTACCCCGGGGACAGACTCACCCGTGCTGCACTCTCCAGTGTCCAGACCCAAACACCGCACAGCAGGTACCACTCGGCCCTCACACCCCACCAGAAGAGGCCGGCGCAGGGCACAGCAATCCTGGCCAGCGGAGCTGCTGCCATGTCCTGTAACTGCCTGCAACAGAGCTGGACCCAGAAGAGCGAGTGTACACTCACACCGCATAGTCACTGTGTGACTACAGCTCACTGCCCTATTTGGACAAGATGGCTCACATCCCTGCCGGGCATTAAATGGCGTATCCCGGGGGCCCCTCTGATCCTTGGGGTCTGGTACAGGTGTCCCCCCCTGTTGCCGGCCTTGGTTGGGATACACTTCCACAAACAAAGTAATATAAGTGTGGTCAGTGCCATGTAGGTATGTGGACGTGTACACACCCTACACCATCAGCACCAATGTTTCCCCAAACTAGTTAAAGTTGGAAAATTGCATCTTTTGTAAGGAAAATAAAAACACAGCGTAATAAATTATGTGTTGTTACCAGTGGCCATTGTTGCGCTGTCACCTGCGGAAAATTGATGTGAAGATTAAAAAGGGGCAGGTCAGTGATGATACAATTCACGACACCAGGAGCCATGTAGGTGTTCCTGTGACCTCGCCTCCAGGATCTCTCTGAGGGGAGTCTCACAGAGTCCACATGCATGACTGTTAGCATTTCTCTACAAAATGGGGGAAATATATACACATAATAGCAATGTATTTTACTCACTGCAATGACTCTCATTTGAAACCTACAGTATCTTTGCTGGGTGCCTTGTGGCCCCTATAACTTGGTGCAATAAGTGGACGGAGCAGTAACCTAACGTGGTAGAGCTTAGTGTCAGGATATGCAGAGCAGAAGCTTGGCAGAGCCTATGACCAGATCTGGAATAAGAGTGGGGACCCAGGGCAACTAACCTGTGGGGGCTCCTACTAATAGATTGTTCAACAGGACATACTGGCGATGCAGTAAATATTCCCAGCACCACTAATGTGTTAAACACACTGTAGTGCCTCCCGGTTCACATATGCCACAGTAGGGCCAGGCTGGACCACAGGGGTACAGGGGAAGCCCCCGGTGGGCCCTACTGCCTGGGGCATACCTACCAACATTAGTCCTGAAAAGGGGTGTGGTCTATGAAAAGGGGCGTGGCTTCACGGAGGACCCGCAATTATGAGCCACGCTCCGTTTTCATCAGTTAGGGGGGCATGCCGAGCGCTCCGTGAGCTGCTGGCATGCCCCCTCTCCTCCTGTCTGCACTGATGCGCACAGCATCTACTCACCACTGCTCTGCTTAGCAGAGCAGGAGTGCAGGGCCTCCCAACTGCCCCCATACCCCCACCGCGGGACACTGCGGCCCTCGGGTTGGACAGCGGGACAGTCCCAAAAAACGGGACTGTCCCGCGAAAATCGGGACAGTTGGGAGGTATGGCCTGGGGTGTGGTGGTGGTGGGGGGGGTGGACTTCTAGGGATCAGGTTCCAGACTGTGCACTAATTATACATTATACATATATTACATTATACTGCATAGAACTATGGTGTATTTTCTACAGTGCATTGCTGTTATTAATCTGGTACATTATCATGCATGCACTAGCAGTAATTATTGTGTATATGTATCAAGAACTTGCTAATGGTTAGCCAAGCCTCTGTGGTGAGTGGCCACACCCCCTCTGGAGACTTGCCACACTCCTAAACACGGGCCCCTAGCACTGCATCCCCCCCCCCAGTGTGCTCCTCATGCCCCAGTCCAACATGGTGCCACAGTGCCCCACACTGGTGATGTAGCTATGTGTAGAGGCCCCCTTGTGTGTGTGTGTGTGTGTGTGTGTGTGTGTGTGTGTGTATGTGTGTGTGTGTGTGTGTGTGTGTGTGTGGGACCCTGAGCGACCGTCCCGGCTGCCCTGTTGTTAATCCGGCACTGCCTGCAATATATAGCATACTATCCTACGTTGGTGCTGGATTGTAAGCCAGAGGGGCTATGTTTTTCTGTCCTGCATTGTACGTGATCATATACATCAAGGCCCTCATTCCGAGTTGTTCGCTCGCAAGCTGCTTTTAGCAGCTTTACACACGCTAAGCCGCCGCCTACTGGGAGTGAATCTTAGCTTCTTAAAATTGCGAACGAAAGATTTGCAATATAGCGAAAAGACATCTCTGTGCAGTTTCTGAGTAGCTCGAGACTTACTCGGCATCTGCGATCATTTCACTGCTTGTCGTTCCTGGTTTGACGTCATAAACACACCCAGCGTTCGCCCAGACACTCCTCCGTTTCTCCAGCCACTCCCGCGTTTTTCCCAGAAACGGTAGCGTTTTTTCGCACACACCCATAAAACGGCCAGTTTCTGCCCAGAAACACCCACTTCCTGTCAATCACATTACGATCACCAGAACGAAGAAAAAACCGTGAGTAAAATTCCTAACTGCATAGCAAATTTACTTGGCGCAGTCGCAGTGCGGACATTGCGCATGCGCACTAAGCGGAAAATCGCTGCGATGCGA
Organism: Pseudophryne corroboree; assembly: GCF_028390025.1. Classification (NCBI taxonomy): domain Eukaryota; kingdom Metazoa; phylum Chordata; class Amphibia; order Anura; family Myobatrachidae; genus Pseudophryne; species Pseudophryne corroboree. The sequence goes on from NC_086445.1 coordinate 998,622,058, forward strand.
AAAAATTTACCGAGCGAACAACTCGGAATGACCCCCCAAGTACGGGATGCGGAATACCGACACCGGAATCCCGACCGGCACAATCCCGACATATTCTCCCTCCGTGGGTGTCCACGACACCCATAGAGGGAGAATAAATTAGTGTGCCGAGCATAGCGAGGCACCGGGCCCGCAAGGGGCTGCGTTGCGCTCGCTCCCCTGTCGGGATTCTGCTGGTCGGGATTACGGTGTCAGTATTCCGACCGCCGGGATCCCGCCCATTGGGATTTCATACTGATCCCTCAAGTACAGCATACAGACGGTTTTATACATCTCCTCCAAGTTTGTAGAAGGCGTCCTGTCTGGTGCAGAGATACAGAATAAAGAATTTAACAGAAAAAACTTAGTTTCTCACCTAGTTCTGTCCATTGTACATTCCCATAACATAACAGACAGGAGACAAAGGCAGAACAGAGCATACAGATGAAACAAAGAGGAACAAATAAGAAAAGGAAATGAAAATCGCTTCTCTAATAAGTCCTCTTCTCCTTCCTGACCCAATTATCAGATTTTGCATATAACTTTAAGACAGTAGATCAAACAGCTCGAACCTCTTTGTACTTATGCCAGCAGAACATATGATATCTCTCAGCTACTCTGCTGCAAGCCAAGTAACTGTGCTTGTACGTTAGTTTGTTATGCATATGGTGCAGTGTTGAGAAGAAAAAACCCCGGCTGCATTAATCAAATGAGTCTGCCCATGAACACGATTCAAGATGTGTGGGTCTACGTAGGCACCATGAAGCACAGACAGAACCACACAGCTCCAGACTATAGCCAGTGTCAGGGAGGAAGGACACTACAATTACATACTACTAGGTGCAAGTCACTCAGTTGTGGAGGACACTGTAGGCACCAGCCAGACATTTGGTTCCACCAGTGGCATCAAGGGTGTAGCTACCATAGGTGCAGGCAGTGCAGCTGCTATGGGGCCCAGAGCTGAGAGGGGCCACTTTCGCTGTCAAAGTTACATGTGTTATATACATTTTTTGCCATTGGGTGGAACGTAGGAGTCCTTTCAAACTTTTTCCTTGGGGCCTGCAATATATCTAGGTATGCCCCTGGACCTGCTCGTTGCAGTGTGGTATAAAGTGAACTGGAGGACATTTGAATGTTATATAATATGAACTGGGGCACTGTAATGAGGCACAATATGAACGGGGAGCACTATATATCATAATGTGAATTGTGGGTACTGTGTGGCATAATGTGTACTGGCAGCTCTGAAATATGACATAGGGTGAACTTAATCACTACTGCAATTCATAAAAGAAACTAGGGCACTACTATGGGGCTTAACATTAAATAAGGCTCTACTATGCTTCAGAAAAAGAACTAGGGCACTATTATAGGTGATAACATTAACAACTGCTGCAGAGAAGTGTCTCTAGAAGCATTGGGACGGGGGGGGGGGGGGCCTTCAAAATGTTGCTATGGGGCCCACAAAGTTCTGGCTATGCCCCTGAGTGGCATAACAGTAGGGCTCTCAGCAGTCAGAGATTGGGCTGATATTCTGAAGGACTGAGCTGTAACTACTGTATGCAGCCGATTGGCAGACGGTTCCTGCGGCTGGAGCTGCTTTTGCCATCACTTTACTTTTGTTGCTCATGTCTCTCATTATTGGAGTGACCCACAGATTCTCTTTTACATGATTAGGCTAAATGATGACTGAATATTTGGGAAGTGTAAATTTGCTCCAATTTGCATAGGTTTACGGGATGTCTGCTCCGAGTCACACTGAACAAGTCCGGCAGCTGGTGCTCAAAAGCTGAAATTTAGGGGTTATTTAGTGTTGGTGAATACAGTGGATACATCTATGTCTGAAGAGTAATGTGACTAAGTAGTTGCCTTCTCTGTACCTCACAAGCCATTCATTCTTGAGATTCACCAAACTAGAATGAATGGCATCAAACCGATCATTTGTGCAGAATGTACTGTTAAGTAGTGAGATTTGCAATGTATCCTGTCGGACTTTTCCCAGTAGTGACAGTTGGTGGCAATAGCTGTGTCTGGATAGGAATTTTACTTTGGAATTTACTTTTGGAACTTTACTGTAATTATTACAACCATTAAGTGACAATGACTGAGAACATATAGCTTGCATGTCACAATGTAAAAAGGTTCATTTTCAGTGCCAGAATGATCAGCAATGACATCATCATCACCCATTTCCATCAGTAAGTACATCATTATATGCCTCATTATCATTACCCTCATTAGCAAGATCATCATCATCACCCTGATTAGCAAGGACATCATCACCACCACCACCCCCTTTACCATAGCAAGGATATCATTATCACTTACATTGCCATCAGCAAGGGCATCATCATCATTATCATCATCATCCCCATTACCATCAGCGAACACATCATCATCAGCTTCATTATCATCAGCCAGGACATCAACACCCTAATCAGCAAGAACATCATCATCACCCCATTACCATCAGCAAGGACATCATCATCACCCTCATTACCATCAGCAAGGACATCATCATCACCCCCATTACCCTCAGCAAGGATTTCATCAGCTCCCTCATTACCATCATCAATGTCATCAGCAATAACATCATCAACAGTCTCATCACCATTAGTAGTGACATCATCATCATCCCCATTACCATCAGCAATGACATAATCATCACCCACATTACCATCAGCAATGACATCATCATCGCCCTCATTACCATCAGCAATGACATCATTATCACCCTCATTACCATCAGCAAGATACCATCAACACCCCCATTACCATCAGCAAGGACATCATCTTCACTCTCATTACCATCAGTAAGCACATCATGATCAGCCTCATTATCATTACCCTCATTAGCAAGTACATCATCATCACTCTCATTAGCAAGGACATTATCAACCCCTTTACCATTAGCAAGGATATCATCATCACTTACTTTGCCATCAGCAAGGGCATCATCATCATCCCCATTACCATCAGCAAGCACATCATCATCAGCCTAATTATCATCAGCAAGGACATCATCACCCTCATTAACAAAAACATCATCAACACTCCCATCATCCTCATCAGCAAGCACATTATTATTCCCCCAATTGCCATCAGCAAGACATCATCATCACCCCCATTACCATCAGCAATGACATCATCATTGCCCCTCATTACCATCAGCAAAGACACCATCAACACCCTCATTTCCATCAGCAAGGACATCATCTTCACTCTCATTACCATCAGTAAGCACATCATTATACGCTTCATTATCATTACCCTCATTAGCAAGGTCATCATCATCACCTTCATTAGCAAGGACATCATCATCATCACCACCCCCTTTACCATAGGAAAGATATCATTATCACTTACATTGCCATCAGCAAAGGGCATCATCATCATTATCATCATCCCCATTACCATCAGCGAACTCATCATCATCAGCTTCATTATCATCAGCCAGGACATCATCGCCCTAATCAGCAAGGATACCATCATCACCCCACTACCATCAGCAAGGACATCATCATCACCCTCATTACCATCAGCAAGGACATCATCATCACCACCCTCATTACAATCAGCAAGGACATCATCATCGCCCCCATTACCATCAGCAAGGACATCATAATCACCCTCATTTCCATCAGGAAGGACATCATCATCACCCTCATTAGTAAGGATATCATCATTACACCCATTACCATTAGTGAGGACATCATCATCTCCCCCTATTACCATCAGCAAGGACATCATCATCATCACCCCAGTTACCATCAGCAAGGACATCATCATCACCTTCATTAGCAAGGACATCATCACTACACCCATTACCATCAGCAAGGACATCATCATCACCCCTATTACCATTAGCAAGTACATCATCATCACCCCCATTACCAACAGCAATTACATCATCATCACACTCATTACCATCAGCAAGGACATCATTAGCACACTCATTAGCAAGGGCATCATAATTACACCAATAAGCATCAGCAAGATCATCATCACCCCATTACCATCAACAAGAACATCATCACCCCCATTACCATCAGCAAGAACATCATCATCACCCCCGTTACCATCAGCAAGGACATCATAATCAACAACCGAGTTATGATCAGCAAGGACATCATCATTACCCCAACTACCATCAGCAAGGACATCATCATTACCCCAGTAACCATCAGCAAAGACATAATCATCATCACCCCAGTTACCATCAGCAAGGACATCATCATCGCCCTCATTATCAAGGACATCATCATTGCACCCAATAACATCAGTAAGGACATCATAATCACTCCAGTTACCATCAGCAAGGACATCATCATCACCTTCATTAGCAAGGACATCATCACTACACCCATTACCATTAGCAAGAACATCATCATCACCCCCATTACCAACAGCAATAACATCATTATCACCCCCATTACCAACAGCAGTGACATCATCATCACCCCTATTACCATCAGCAAGGACATCATCAGCAACCTCATTAGCAAGGACATCATAATTACACCAATAAGCATCTGCAAGAACATCATCTTCACCCCCATTACCATCAGCAAGAAAATCATCATCACCCCCATCACCCTCATCAGCGAGGACATCATCAGCCCCATTACCATCAGCAAGAACATCATCATCACCCCGTTACCATCAGAAAGGACATAATCATCAACCCAGTTATGATCAGCAAGGACATCATCATCCCCATTACTGTCAGCAAGGACATCATCATTTACCCTAGTTACCATCAAGAACATCATCATCATCATCATCATCATCGTCACCCCCATTACCATCAGCAAGAACATCATCATCATCATCACCCTCATCAGCAAGGACATCATCATCACCCCCGTTACCATCAGCAAGGACATAATCATTACCCCAGTTTCCATCAGCAAGGACATCATTATCACCTCGGTTATGATCAGCAAGAACATCATCACCCCCATCACCCTCATCAGCAAGGACATCATCATCAGCCCCATTACCATCAGCAAGAACATCATCACCCCCGTTAACATCAGCAAGGACATCATCATCAACCCAGTTATGATCAGCAAGGACATCATCATCATCACCACCCTCATTACCATCAGTAAGGACATCATTATCATCACCCCCATTACCATAAGCAAGGACATCATCTTCACCATCATTACGATCAGTAAGCACATCATTATCAGCCTCATTATCATTACCCTCATTAGCAAGGTCATCATCATCACTTTCATTAGCAAGGACATCATCATCACCACCCCTTTACCATAGCAAGGATATCATCATCACTTACATTGCCATTACCAAGGACATCATCATCCCCATTACCATCAGCGAGCACATCATCATCAGCCTCATTATCATCAACAAGGACATTATCATCACCCTCATTACCATCAGCAAGGACATCATCATCAGCCTCATTATCATCAGCAAGGACATCATCATCACCCCAGTACCATCAGCAAGGACATCATCATCACCCCATTACCATCAGCAAGGACATCATGATCACCCTCATTACCATCAGCAAGGACATCATCATCACCCTCATTACCATCAGCAAGGACATCATCATCAGCCTCATTATCATCAGCCTCATTATCATCAGCAAGGACATCATCATCACCCCAGTACCATCAGCAAGGACATCATCATCACCCCATTACCATCAGCAAGGACATCATGATCACCCTCATTACCATCAGCAAGGACATCATCATCACCCTCATTACCATCAGCAAGGACATCATAATCACCCTTTTTACCATCAGCAAAGACATCCTCATCACCCTCGTTATCAAGGATATCATCCTTACACCCATTACCTTCAGCAAGGATGTCACCATCACCCCCATTACCATTAGCAAGGACATCATCATCCCCATTACCATCAGCAAGGACATCATCATTACCCTAGTTACCATCAGCAAGAACCTCATCAACAGCCCCATTACCATCAGCAAGAACATCATCATCACCCCCGTTACCATCAGCAAGGACATCATCATCATCAACCCAGTTATGATCAGCAAGGACATCATCACCCTCATTACCATCAGTAAGGACATCATTATCATCACCCCATTACCATCAGCAAGGACATCATCTTAACCCTCATTACGATCAGTAAGCACATCATTATCAGACTCATTGTCATTACCCTCATTAGCAAGGTCATCATCATCACCCTAATTAGCAAGGAGATCATCATAATCATCACCCCCCCCTTTACCATAGCAAGGATATCATCATCATTTACACTGCCATTAGCAAGGACATCATCATCATCATCCCCATTACCATCAGCGAGCACATCATCATCAGCAAGGACATCATCATCACCCTTATTACCATCAGCAAGGACATCATCATCAGCCTCATTATCATCAGCAAGGACATCATCATCACCCCATTACCATCATCAAGGACATTATCATCACCCCATTACCATCAGCATGGACATTATCATCACCCTCATTACCATCAGCAAGGACATCAGCATCAGCCTCATTATCATCAGCAAGGACATCATCATCACCCCATTACCATCAGCAAGGACATCATCATCACCCCATTACCATCAGCATGGACATCATCATCACCCTCATTACCATCAGCAAGGACATCATAATCACCCTCATTACCATCAGCAAAGACATCATCATCATCATCATCATCATCACCACCCTCGTTAGCAAGGATATCATCATTACACCCATTACCTTCAGCAAGGATGCCATCATCACCCCATTACCATCAGCAAGAACATCATCACCCCATTACCATCAGCATGGACATCATCAGCCTCATTATTATCATCAAGGACATCATCATCACCCTCGTTAACAAAAACATCATCAACACTCCCATCATTCTCATCAGCAAGCACACTATCATTCCCCCAATTGCCATCAGCAAGACATCATCATCAACCCCATTACCATCAGCAAGGACATCATCTTCACTCTCATTACCATCAATAAGCACATCATCATCAGCCTCATTATCATTACCCTCATTAGCAAGTATATCATCATCACCCTCATTAGCAAGGACATCATCATCACCCCCTTTACCATAGCAAGGATATCATTATCACTTACATTGCCATCAGCAAGGGCATCATTATCATAATCATCCCCATTACCATCAGCGAACACATCATCATCAGCTTCATTATCATCAGCCAGGATATCATCACCCTAATCAGCAAGGACATCATCATCACCCTATTACCATCAGCAAGGACATCATCATCACCCTCATTACCATCAGCAAGGACATCATCATCAACCCCATTACCATCAGCAAGGACATCATAATCACCTTCATTACCATCAGCAAGGACATCATCCTCACCCTCGTTAGTAAGGATATCATCATTACACCCATTACCATCAGCGAGGACATCATCTCCCCCAATTACCATCAGCAAGGACATCATCATTACCCCAGTTACCATCAGCAAGGACATCATCATCATCCCCATCACCCTCATCAGCAAGGACATCATCATGAGCCCCATTACCATCAGCAAGAACATCATGATCACCCCCATTACCATCAGCAAGGCCATCATCATCAACACAGTTATGATCAGCAAGGACATCATCATTAACCCCATTACTATCTGCAAGGACATCATCATTACCCCAGTTACCATCAGCAAGGACATCATTATCACTTTGGTTATGATCAGCAAGGACATCATCCTCACCCTCATTGCCATCAGCAAGAACATCATCATCACCCCCATTACCATCAGCAAGGACATCATCATCATCATCATCCCCATCACCCTCATCAGCAAGGACATCTTCATGAGCCCCATTACCATCAGCAAGAACATCATGATCACCCATTACTATCAGCAAGGACATCATCATCAACACAGTTATGATCAGCAAGGACATCATCATTAACCCCATTACTATCTGCAAGGACATCATCATTACCCCAGTTACCATCAGCAAGGACATCATTATCACCTCGGTTATGATCAGCAAGAACATCATCACCCCCATCACCCTCATCAGCAAGAACATCATCACCCCCGTTAACATCAGCAAGGACATCATCATCAACCCAGTTATGATCAGCAAGGACATCATCATGAGCCCCATTATCATCAGCAAGAACATCATCATCACCCCCATTACCATCAGCAAGGACATCATCATCATCCCCATCACCCTCATCAGCAAGGACATCATCATGAGCCCCATTATCATCAGCAAGATCATCATCATCATCACCCCCATTACCATCAGCAAGGACATCATCATCAACCCTTTTGGAACTTTACCTTAATTATTACAACCATTAAGTGACAATGACTGAGAACATATAGCTTGCATGTAACAATGTAAAAAGGTTCAGTTTCAGTGCCAGAATATTCAGCAATGACATCATCACTCTCATTGCCATCAGCAAGTACATAAACATCACCCTCAGCAAGGACTTCATCAGCTCCCTCATTACCATCATCAGTGTCATCAGCAATGACATCATCAACAGTCTCATCACCATTAGCAATGACATCATCATCATCGTCCCCATTACCATCAACAATGACATCATCACCCACATTACCATCAGCAATGACATCATCATCGCCCTCATTACCATCAGCAAGGACATCATCATCACTCTCATTACCATCAGCAAGACACCGTCAACACCCCCATTACCATCAGCAAGGACATCATCTTCACTCTCATTACCATCAATAAACATATCATCATCAGCCTCATTATCATTACCCTCATTAGCAAGTATATCATCATCACCCTCATTAGCAAGGACATCATCATCATCATCATCATCCCCTTTACCATTAGCAAGGATATCATCATCACTTACATTGCCATCAGCAAGGGCATCATCCCCATTACCATCAGCAAGCACATCATCAGCCTCATTATTATCATCAAGGACATCATCATCACCCTCGTTAACAAAAACATCATCAACACTCCCATCATTCTCATCAGCAAGCACACTATCATTCCCCCAATTGCCATCAGCAAGACATCATCATCAACCCCATTACCATCAGCAAGGACATCATCTTCACTCTCATTACCATCAATAAGCACATCATCATCAGCCTCATTATCATTACCCTCATTAGCAAGTATATCATCATCACCCTCATTAGCAAGGACATCATCATCACCCCCTTTACCATAGCAAGGATATCATTATCACTTACATTGCCATCAGCAAGGGCATCATTATCATAATCATCCCCATTACCATCAGCGAACACATCATCATCAGCTTCATTATCATCAGCCAGGATATCATCACCCTAATCAGCAAGGACATCATCATCACCCTATTACCATCAGCAAGGACATCATCATCACCCTCATTACCATCAGCAAGGACATCATCATCAACCCCATTACCATCAGCAAGGACATCATAATCACCTTCATTACCATCAGCAAGGACATCATCATCACCCTCGTTAGTAAGGATATCATCATTACACCCATTACCATCGGCGAGGACATCTTCTCCCCCAATTACCATCAGCAAGGACATCATCATTACCCCAGTTACCATCAGCAAGGACATCATCATCATCCCCATCACCCTCATCAGCAAGGACATCATCATGAGCCCCATTACCATCAGCAAGAACATCATGATCACCCCCATTACCATCAGCAAGGCCATCATCATCAACACAGTTATGATCAGCAAGGACATCATCATTAACCCCATTACTATCTGCAAGGACATCATCATTACCCCAGTTACCATCAGCAAGGACATCATTATCACTTCGGTTATGATCAGCAAGGACATCATCCTCACCCTCATTGCCATCAGCAAGAACATCATCATCACCCCCATTACAATCAGCAAGGACATCATCATCATCATCATCATCCCCATCACCCTCATCAGCAAGGACATCTTCATGAGCCCCATTACCATCAGCAAGAACATCATGATCACCCATTACTATCAGCAAGGACATCATCATCAACACAGTTATGATCAGCAAGGACATCATCATTAACCCCATTACTATCTGCAAGGACATCATCATTACCCCAGTTACCATCAGCAAGGACATCATTATCACCTCGGTTATGATCAGCAAGAACATCATCACCCCCATCACCCTCATCAGCAAGAACATCATCACCCCCGTTAACATCAGCAAGGACATCATCATCAACCCAGTTATGATCAGCAAGGACATCATCATCATCACCACCCTCATTACCATCAGTAAGGACATCATTATCATCACCCCCATTACCATAAGCAAGAACATCATCTTCACCATCATTACGATCAGTAAGCACATCATTATCAGCCTCATTATCATTACCCTCATTAGCAAGGTCATCATCATCACTTTCATTAGCAAGGACATCATCATCACCACCCCTTTACCATAACAAGGATATCATCCTCACTTACATTGCCATTAGCAAGGACATCATCATCCCCATTACCATCAGCGAGCACATCATCATCAGCCTCATTATCATCAACAAGGACATCATCATCACCCTCATTGCCATCAGCAAGGACATCATCATCACCCCCATTACCATCAACAAGAACATCATCATCACCCTCATTACGAACAGTAAGCACATCATTATCAGCCTCATCATCATTACCCTCACTAGCAAGGACATCATCATCACCCTCTTTACCATAGCAAGGATCTCATCATCACTTACATTGCCATCAGCAAGGGCATCATCATCATCATCCCAATTACCATCAATGAGCACATTATCATCAGCCTCATTATCATCAGCAAGGACTTCATCACCCTCATCAGCAAGAACATCATCATCACCCCCTTACCATCAGCAAGGACGTCATCATCACCCCAGTTACCATCAGCAAGGACATCATCATCACCTTCATTACCATTAGCAAGGATATCATCATCACCCTCATTACCATCAGCACTAACATCATCATCATCACCCCCATTACCAACAGTAATAACGTCATCATCACCCCCATTACCAACAGCAATGACATCATCATGACACCCCTTACCAACAGCAATAACATCATCATCACCCCCATTATCAACAGCAATGACATCATCATCACCCCCATTACCAACAGCAATGACATCATCATCACACTCATCAGCAAGGACATCATCACCACCCCTATTACTATAAGCAAGGACATCATCATCAACCCAGTTATGATCAGCAAGGACATCATCATCACCACCACCACCACCCCTATTACTATCAGCAAGGACATCATCATTACCCCAGTTACCATCAGCAAGGATATCATCACCCTTTATATTTTAATTGGAGGACGGCCAATCCTGACATTGAAATAGGGGTCATAAGCTTTCACAAAAAGTCAGAGCTCTATATAAATGGTATGTAGTTATTATGCTGAATGTTAAAAGGGACATGAAATGTATGTCAACACTGTCATAATGTGAACATTGTGGATGCCGTTGGCACATTGTTGACAGTCCATATCAGTGTTAAGGTTAGGTTTAAGCTTAGGGTTAGGTTGCGGTTAGGGTTAAGGCAGTGTTATGTAACAATGCTATGTTGACATGCTGACTGTTGACATACACAATGTTTATATTCTGACAATGTTGACATTACGTCCATGCTGAAATTGTGAATGTGGACATGTCACATCTCGTCATAATTTCTACTTTGACATCCTGCTGTCATTCTCTGGTCGGCAATGTCGACATTTTGTACCACATGCCTATAAACTATGCCCCTGAAAGTGTACAAACCAATATATTGAAGGTACTCAAGTCTACTGATTGGTACTTTCTAATACAGCTTTACACCATATGCATAATGCATATTGGCCATGAATGTCTGAGGTTGGTCATCTTTCCGCTTGCGTCTTACTACTGTAGATGGTTTGGAAGTTGCCTATCTGCCTCTACAGCAGGCATTCCCAACCACGGTCCTCAAGGCACACCAACAGTGCAGGTTTTAGTGATATCCAGGCTGCAGCACAGATGGTTAAATCAAAATAACTGAGCTACTAATGAAGTTACCTGTGCTAAAGCCTGGATATCACTAAAACCTGCACTGTCAGTGTGCCTTGAGGGCCGTGGTTGGGAATGCCTGCTCTACAGTGTCAGTCATGAAGCCCCAACTAACGCTAGACCAAAGGATCTCGCTCTTTACACTCCCCCCCCCCCCCCCTTCCCCCTCTGAGTTTTCTCTCTCTCTTTTCCCTCGGAATTCTCTCTTTGTATAAAGATAAAAATACCATGCACATTTACTTTATGGATATGCTAGTTGTATATAATGGCTACTGTACATAATTACTGATTTCTGTGATTTAAAAAAAAACTTTACTGTTCATTTCTGCAAATAGACTCACACCGGGTTATTGTATTATGTTTTATTTTTAAATAATTATTTATTTGTGCATACATGATGTATCTTGGAAATCTTCTGGAACTACTGCATACCATATTTCTTTTTTTCTTTTTCTATCTTCTTCTTTCCTTTTTTTTTTTATAGTTCTTTGACTGTTTGTATGTTGGTAAAATCAAATAAAAAACTATTGAATAAAAAAAAAATAGTTTTGTCGCATTGTTTTCCATTGTTATATTACAGGTTGAGTCTCCCTTATCCAAAATGCTTGGGACCAGAGGTATTTTGGATATGGGATTTTTCCGTATTTTGGAATAATTGCATACCATAATGAGATATCATGGTGATGGGACCTAAATCTAAGCACAGAATGCATTTATGTATCATATACACCTTATACACACAGCCTGAAGGTCATTTTAGCCAATATTTTTTATAACTTTTTGCATTAAACAAAGTGTATCTACATTCACACAATTCATTTATGTTTCATATACACCTTATACACACAGCCTGAAGGTCATTTAATACAATATTTTTATTAACTTTGTGTATTAAACAAAGTTTGTGTACATTGAGCCATCAGAAAACAAAGGTTTCACTATCTCAATCTCACTCAAAAAAGTCCGTATTTCGGAATATTCCGTATTTCGGAATATTTGGATATGGGATACTCAACCTGTATTCGTTTCGTATTATTTCTTTTGCTTGCTTCTTTTTCCTCTCAATAGAAAGTGCATCTGTAATTTCTACTTAAGTTATTTGAAGATACAGAGAAAGAAGCCGTTTTTTGGGGTGCACTGAGATTCTAATAATTACAATTTAATATATAACTTTTATTGTTCTCATGAAAAAAAATTTCAGCCGTATGAAATATATAAAAAAGATAGGTGAAGAAAGATTTAGAAATTGCCCTGATGAAGCAGCCTCTGTGAAACGTGCGTTGGCGTTTTTCAGAGACTGCTGCACGCTATGATCTAACCGCTGCTATTTTAATAGGAATATAATGTTATGTAATCTGTATGCTCTTGTAAATTGAATTGATCCACGCAAGACTGAGTGAGGGCCAGGGCAGTGAGAGCGCCCGGCTAATATCTAACCTGCACTCAGCGGTGGTATCAGGAGCGGGTGCAGGGATACACAGACTGAGATAACCAGTCGGCCGCACGCGGCGGGTATCCGGAGCCGCTGCACGCGGCTCAGATTACACACAGTGTGAATCACCGCACAAGTGCGACTGTGGCTGCTGATACATGTTATAAACATACACACTGCACTTTGGGGGTCATTCCGAGTTGTTCGCTCGTTATTTTTTTCTTGCAACGGAGCGATTAGTCGCTAATGCGCATGCGCAATGTCCGCAGTGCAACTGCGCCAAGTAAATTTGCTATGCAGTTAGGTATTTTACTCACGGCATTACGAGGTTTTTTCTTCGTTCTGGTGATCGTAATGTGATTGACAGGAAGTGGGTGTTTCTAGGCGGAAATTGGCCGTTTTATGGGAGTGTGTGAAAAAACGCTACCGTTTCTGTGAAAAACGTGGGAGTGGCTGGAGAAACGGAGGAGTGTCTGGGCGAACGCTGGGTGTGTTTGTGACGTCAAACCAGGAACGACAAGCACTGAACTGATCGCACTGGCAGAGTAAGTCTGGAGCTACTCAGAAACTGCACAGAGAAGTCTTTTCGCAATATTGCGAATCTTTCGTTCGCAATTTTACTATGCTAAGATTCACTCCCAGTAGGCGGCGGCTTAGCGTGTGCAAAGCTGCTAAAAGCAGCTTGTGAGCGAACAACTCGGAATGACCCCCTTTATCTTTATATATGCTATTGTTTGAGTACCCAGGATATATATAGTGCAGCGAATTTAGCCTAGCACCTGTACTAAATGGAATGAGATAAAGGGCATTATTGGGACCTTTAAATAACATACTATACACACACGCTGATTAATTTATACTGCTGCTACTAACAGTGAATCTGTATATGTGGTTGGTGAAATATAGGATGCGGTGTCACTAGCGGTTCTGCAGGACACTGGCTTAGTTATTAACCATATAAATAAACTATACAGATTCCATGTGGAAAACAGATATGTTGGCTAAAGGATAGCAGCAGTACAATTATATGATATGTTAAACAAGTGTATATTTATTCCATCCAATATGAAAGCAAGGGCTATACAGATAAGACACACATTTTTGTATAAAAAGAAGCTTTATTGAAATAAAAATGAGTTACATCTCATTTCCAACATTTGATACTTTGTAGAAATAGAAAGTGAAAATGACTGGTGATTGCTGAACAGCAATATTGGAAGTCAGCAGGACCATACTAATAGAGCTTCCTCATAGCAGTGGGGGCTATTAAGCCTTTATTAGAAGAGAAATCTTCATCATAGTAGCAGCAGTCTCTGTGGAACATAATTATTTTTAATTTCACAATTTCTAAATCTTTCTTCACCTATCGTTTTTATATATTTCATACGGCTGAATTTTTTTTTTAATGAGTACAATAAAAGTTATATATTAAATTGTAATTATTAGAATCTCAGTGCACCCCAAAAAACGGCTTCTTTCTCTGTATGTTCATATTGTAGCCTCCTAGGCCAAGGGTAGCACTCCCGAACAATAAGAAGGTGTGTATATCACATTGGAAAACTGTTAAAAGAGAAAGAGAACATCTATTTCTAAAATATCCTTACTGGTGCGGGAATATCTTTTGTTGTATAAGTTATTTGAAGATTTGGCCATTAATATCGCAAACACAGAACATTACACCACACCTACTGTATGTAAGATACTCAACAGAGGATGTTTGGCTTGCAATGGCGCTTGGCCTTTTACTGTACATACAGTAATGTATGGCTTTTATTTATAGAACTGGGGTATTTGTGGGGTGTAACTGGGCTATTTTTTGGTGCTCATTTATCAGTTGGTAGGTGATGAAGATCTAGCAGTCACCTCACCGCTTTGTCTGGCATCATGGTATTGGTTTCAACAGTTGTGCCTCTCAGATGACATTATTGGGACAGGCAATCATTTAATAGCATTAACAACAGATTATTATTATTTTGTATTTATATGGCGCCACATTATAGAGTACATAAACAAATTAGCAAAACAAGAAAAAAACTACTTACAGTTTGAGACAATATAGAACAAGTACAAGGTATATACAGAAAACCATGGGTCAGGTGCCATCAAAGGGAGTATTGCGTATACGACAGTGTAAGTAAGAAAAGAAAGGCACATGAGATGTCTTTTAAGGGCATTTTATCGAAGTCCTCTTGCTAGGGACAGTGGCGCTGGTTCAGACCTAGCTTAACTAATGTGCACGGGTGGCCCTTGGGCGTTAGCTATTGGGGCCATGCTAGGAAAAGCTATGGTTTTTGGAGCTTGATCATTGGACTAAATCACCAAGCAGTGTTCTGTGGGTCATTAATTAATGCAGACGGTATACGTTATTTCTCCTGCATTACAGCTGTAGTACATGCTCCCAATACTAAAAGTTTTAAGAGCTATGCAGAAACAACATTTATCACATGACTCGGAGCAAACCAGGGTAATAAATATGCAGCGTTACTGGATAATTTATTATGAGTAGCTTAGGTATAAAAATACAAGCTTGGAGGAGCTTTGGTATACAAGTAACACTTATGTGTGGTCACGCTCCCATCGTGACATGGTACCACCCCTTGTCTTGCTTCTCTCATCTTTTTTTGAAAACATTAATGCCATCTCTGGATGGCAGTACGTCTGCTCGCACGGGGGAAAGAAGGATAGACTTCTCTTTCTTCATTCTCCCAGAGTGCATTGCTTTCAGAGTTTTCTTAGACCGGTTCTGCACACGTGTCTATCCGTGCATGCGCAGTGGCTGATTAAAGACATCTTTTGCAGTTGCGCGAGATACTACTGATGGAAGTTATCTCCTACTTTTGTGTTGATTTTTGACATTGTTACTAAATAGACCCCTAAATCCTTGCTCCTGAGTGCATCCCATGTAATTTCTGTATCCCGCTGGCAGCAAAGAAGAAACAGTTTTGCCACTCATCATCCACAACACAGGATGGGATCTGCGAGGGTTCTGGCAAGAAGAACGGTGATAACTTGCACCAGCTGTGAGCTGTTATGTCACAGGCAGCCGTAGCTATGTACAAAGGGCTCAGTATAGATATAGATTGCAGATAATTATGTCTAGAGAGCGGTTTGTATGTACAATGGCACAAATAATCATTATTCACAGAAAATATCAGTAAATAACAGATTTGAGGGACAATTTATTAACCTAATTTCTCCCTAACATTGGGGCAGATGTATTAAGCCTGGTGAAGTGATAAAGCAGTGATAAGTGCAAGATGAAAACGCACCAGCCAATCATCTTCAATATGTAACTTGACAGTTAAGAGCTGATTGGCTGGTGTGTTATCACCTTGCACTTATCACTGCTTTATCACTTCTCCAGGCTTATTAATACATCTGGAGCAAAGATTTTTTTGGGGGTGTCCCAGAACAGGCGCCAAGCAGCTAATGATATAACAAATCTCAGGAGATGTCACCACATCTCAAATACAATTCACAATACCAAAAAATTTGAGATCTGTGTTTATACCAACAGCGCTATAGTAAATTGAGAACCAGTTATAGTCAAGATATCACCATTACATCCCTTATTGGCGGTTCCTGTGGTGGAGTCTTCAAATAATATTGGATGGTGCGATTTCTCCAGGATATAGTAACATGTAGGGAAACATGAAAACAAAAGAACCAATGTGTAGTAAATTCCTCATATACGTCAAATAAATCTAGATTATTCTTTTTCAAGAAAGCTAGTGGTGGTTTTAGGCGTACCCCACTCACACTTTAATCAAAAATTCTAAGCCCATCAAGGTTTCTTTTTCCAGTGCCAAGGCCTGATTCACTTGAACTACACCTGGCAAGTAAGTATGATCTATAGTATATTGATGGAGCGTACCCCAAAAGGAGATTGGGGTAAAAGGAGAGTGAGTTCTTTTCTGGGGAGGCTAGACTGCTACCACTAAGGACACTATACGGGGAGTGGATTCTAAAGATACCTTGATGGGAGTACGACTACATTAAGAACTGTGAGTTTTGGTACGCACAAGTTGATCCACAGATTTCCCTGTTATTTTAAAGATACCTTGATGTGCTTTTTATCTACTTTGCGAGTGTGAGTCTTGGGGTACGCTCCATCTATACATTTCAAGTCTCTAAAGATACCTTGATGTGCTTATAACCCCGCTCGCGAGTGTGAGTTTTGGGGTACGCTCCATCAATATACTATAGATCATACTTACTTGCCAGGTGTAGTTCAAGTGAATCAGGCCTTGGCACTGGAAAAAGAAACCTTGATGGGCTTAGAATTTTTGATTAAAGTGTGAGTGGGGTACGCCTAAAACCACCACTAGCTTTCTTGAAAAAGAATAATCTAGATTTATTTGACGTATATGAGGAATTTACTACACATTGGTTCTTTTGTTTTCATGTTTCTCTACATGTTACTATATCCTGGAGAAATCGCACCATCCAATATTATTTGAAGACTCCACCACAGGAACCGCCAATAAGGGATGTAATGGTGATATCTTTACTATAACTGGTTCTCAATTTACTATAGCGCTGTTGGTATAAACACAGATCTCAAATTTTTTGGTATTATTAATACATCTGCCCACAGAGCCGGCCCTAACCAATATGATGCCCTAGGCAAGATTTTGGCTGTGCCCCCTAGCACCGCTGCTAGTTCTGCAGGACATGCCTGGCATGAGTCAGCTGGCAGCTCTGCTAACGTTGGGGCGCCTTTTGTGTATGAAAATGCATCTTATTTGCATTTCTATGTGGCTAGGATACACAAGCAGCTTTTGCTGATTAAAATGATATGCAGCATGCCTATATTCTGTGTGCGACTGCGGCTGTATCTGCATACAAAATGCTACATTACAGTGATTTCCAGGAATACACTGCAACGTAGCATTTCATATGCAGATACAGCCTCAGTTACACATAGAATATAGGCATGCCGCATATCATTTTAATCAGCAGAAGCTGCTGGTGCCCCTAAGCATACCAAATGCCCTAGGCATTTGCCTAGCTTGCCTATGCCTAGGGCCGGCTCTGTCTGCCCCAATGATTCAAGAAGCAAGCTTATTTACGAATACACAGAAGATAACAGAGATATGAAAACGAACGCTGCAGACCGCAGTCTCTTTTGTTATGAGTGGAGACTGTGGTCTGGCCCAGTTTACCATCCTTTTTAGAGCATATCCCCCCTTGCTAGCGCCATCTTCAGTTGAAGTTGGAGAGGTTGAAGTACGATTTAGAATTCCAGAAATAATTTTTGATACTTTCCAGTTTTAACAAATCACAAACATTGTGGAACAGCGTGCGACCGCCCCCTCTAAACACAGCAGCCATTTTCAGCTGGGTCACACATGGAAAAGAGTTTAAAAAAATGATTCTAGATTTCACTATTCACTATCCTAGATAACTCGAGAAAATATTTTGAGGATAACCAGTACTGGAGGAGGACGCAATGCAGATGGTTGTGCAATTTGCAGGTGGTTTTTGGGTTGCGTATGCATCTGAGTTGCGTCCAAATGGTTTACCAATGGCGGTTGCAGTGAGAATTTGGACACAGAGCGATCAACAGTCACTGTGCGTTTATGGGAAGTAACGGGGTGGCTAGAGCGTTCCGTCTAAAGATGCAATTGCAAAGGCCACAGCGGCTTAGTTCCGATGGACATTCTGAGCAACCGTAGGGCAGTTTAATGGTGCAAGGGATTTGCGATCAATAGTGCATCTTTGTACACAAGCAGCAGACTAGAGGCACAGCTGACGGTGTCTCTGTACAAATTACAGTGGCTGCGGCATTAGTATATATTCATATTTCCGCTGAGAACAAAATGGTCTGGCGCTCCTCTCCTTCCCGGGCAGGTGGCCCCACCCTCATGATATAACAACAAGATATCACATTTGGGGGCAGTGCCAGCACAGGGCAGATTATAACCCTGCTGCAGCCCAGACTCTATCCATTTCTTTCAACATTCTTGATTTGTAAATGGGGGTGGTATAGATCTTACTGCTGAACTCCCTATCTATCTAATCATTTACCACAAAGGCCCCCACCGTAGTAGCCCTCTGTGGCCAAGAAGTTGGACAGTGTTGTTCCAGATCAGATTGCTTGCCCATTCCCCGTTTTTTTTGTTGAAGGGAATACCGGACTGGAATAAAAATCAATGGCCCGATTAGGGAAGGGGAAACCTATGCCAAAGTACTAAAGCAGGGGTGGCCAACCAGTCAGAGACAAAGAGCCAAAAAATCTTGTTAGGTACGTCAAAGAGCCAACATCAAGCCGAAGGCGCATGTGCAAAAATGGGGTGTGACCTTGTGCCTGATAGGCCACACCCCTGGTATAAAAGACAATGAAAATGCCAGATCCACATAAAATACATTTTAAAGCCAGAATCAACATAAAATACATTGAAAAATACACTTCCCTGTAAAATAATTAAAAAATCCAGACCCACATAAAATATATTGAAAAAGCCATGTTCACATAATACACTTCAGCTCCTCCATGTGTCACTCCAGCCAGCTCTCCCATGTGTCACTCCAGCCAGCACCCTCCTGTGTCACTCCAGTCAGCTCCCCATTGTGTCTCTCCTACCAGCACCCTCCTGTGTCACTCCAGTCAGCTCCCCATTGTGTCTCTCCTACCAGCACCCACCTGTGTCACTCCAGTCAGCTCCCCCATTATGTCTCTCCTACCAGCACCCACCTGTGTCACTCCAGTCAGCTCCCCATTGTGTCTCTCCTACCAGCACCCACCTGTGTCACTCCAGTCAGCTCCCCATTGTGTCTCTCCTACCAGCACCCTCCTGTGTCACTCCAGTCAGCTCCCCATTGTGTCTCTCCTACCAGCACCCACCTGTGTCACTCCAGTCAGCTCCCCCATTATGTCTCTCCTACCAGCACCCACCTGTGTCACTCCAGTCAGCTCCCCCTTGTGTCACGCCAGCCCACCCTCATATGTCACTACAGCCCAGTATCTGGCTCCCTCAGTTTTCAGTCGCTGTAGTGTTGCTGTGTGTCTGGTTGGAGTGCACCAGTTTCCAGGATCTGTTGTGGTCAGGTGACTGAGCGTCGGGAGCCACATTTGAATAAAGAAAGAGCCGCATGCGGCTCAAGAGCCACAGGTTGGCCACGGCTGTACTAAAGTATCAAAGGTGCACATCTCAGGTGAGGTTACAAAAAGAAAACAGACTACCAATATATGAGATTGAATATAGGAAAGATTTCAAACCACCATTAATATCAGCAATTAAATATAATTATTTATTTCTCCTTAAAACATATAATAAAAAATAGCAAGTGACTTAATAAACAAATCACATTAGATGACCTTACTTCATCGGAAAAGTAAAGGCACAAAATGGGAAGCAGTCATGATCCCAGCTATCGAGAACCCGACAGTCAGAATACCGACGCCGGGATACCGACACTAGTCTGACTGCCGACACCGGCATTCAGAAACGGGGCAACATTCCGGTGCCAGAATCCCGACAACCGGGATCCCGAACGAGGAGGCACTGCGGTGCTGCAGAGGTAAGCCGCGGATGGGGGGGCGGGGGTCTAGGTTTAGGCTGCATCCTGGGGGGTTAGGGTTAGGTTGCAGTGAGAAGGGTTAGGGTTAGGCTACGGGGTGGGAGGGTTAGGTTTAGGCAGCGGGGATGGGGAGGTTAGGTTAGGTGTCTCTGGGGGGGTCATTACGGTTAAGCACAAAGGGGGGCGGTTAGGGTTAGACTGTGGTTAGGGAGAGATAGGGTGGTCGAGAGAGGGTAGAACACCCCTTACTCACCCCTGTCGTTATTTTAAACTCCAGGATCCCGGCGTCGGTATTTTGCACGCCGAGATACCAGACGCCGGGATGTCATACTGATCCACACAAAATATATCCTATTAAAAGTATAGGATGATACCAAACCTTCCTCAGTTTGGAGCTGGTGGAAGAATCCAGTGTATTTGCAGACAGGAACCTTAAAATCGCCCGCTCCCCAATAATTTCGCAAATCAAAATCTAATTTTTGCATTGCTCTGCTAATCTATATTCCAGACGTCTCCTTATGCTAAATCTGTATTTTGCAGGAGGGGAAACTTCTCACCTCTGCAAATACCGCCATCTTGCTTAGTGAGTCCAGGGTTGTAAATAGGACTGTGCAAACTGCCGCCCAGGGTGCCAGGCCGAGGGGACAACACCGTTGTCAACCTTGGTGGCCTCTGTATTTATCTGGAATGTCAATCTACAACCCGGAGGGCTGCCCAGCACTCAGCTACTTGGTCCATCTTCATGATACATTAGTGCTCTGCTTCAGCAATGAGTAAACCATACCCTTTGGTGGAAATCCAGGGACCTTTGTGAAATCGAGCCCCACACTTTAGCCAAAGAGGATTTTCTGTTGTGCTTCCTGTTAGAAGTGGAGTGCACTACCGCATAGTCTCCAACAAAATGGCTCCTTCAGGAAAACTTCATTCCCTAACCAAGATGTCCGCCGATACTGTATATGCTCATGCTCTGACCATCCTGGCAGACAGTGCAAGAGCGACATGGTGGAGGAAGGATGTCCTTGTCTTAGGTCCTAAGACCCACGTATTTACCAGCTCGTGACCTCTGTTCCAGAACCCTGCACTGTTACCTTGTGCCAAGAACATCGTCTGGGAAGCTGCCTACATCCCTGCTCCGCTCCAGGCTCCGCTCCACCTGCCATCCAAGCAGCGTACCAGTGAGTACTGCCGTACAATCACTTGAGCCAATAAACCACCAAACCTGGTTAAGTCACTGGACTGGTCATTTGCCTACATTATACCCGCTGGTGTGTATAGTCTCTGCTTATCTTCAAAACTGCACAGGCATTCTCCCTGCTTTCTGCTCTGTAAATGAGACCCCCTCCCCCTGTTTGATCTCCCCTATGAGCTTTCCCTGAAAGCAGATCCAAATTGCAACTGCGGGTAGTGGCGGTGGGTGGGTGAGGGATTGATTTATATGATGTCCTTGGCCCCCGTTGCGCAATGCCTCAAATCGCTTTATCATGATGTGAATTGGGGATCAGTATGTATTACCAACGGTCGGGAAGGCTGCCGTCAGTATACAGACAACAGCATACCGGTCCTCAGTGTGTCGGTAGTGGGGCGAGTGCTAGAAAGAGTCTAGTGATGAGCACCGGAAATTTTTCGGGTTTTGTGTTTTGGTTTTGGGTTCGGTTCCGCGGCCGTGTTTTGGGTTCGAACGCGTTTTGGCAAAACCTCACCGAATTTTTTTTGTCGGATTCGGGTGTGTTTTGGATTCGGGTGTTTTTTTCAAAAAACCCTAAAAAACAGCTTAAATCATAGAATTTGGGGGTCATTTTGATCCCAAAGTATTATTAACCTCAATAACCATAATTTCCACTCATTTTCAGTCTATTCTGAACACCTCACAATATTATTTTTAGTCCTAAAATTTGCACCGAGGTCGCTGGATGGCTAAGCTAAGCGACCCAAGTGGCCGACACAAACACCTGGCCCATCTAGGAGTGGCACTGCACTGTCACGCAGGATGGCCCTTCCAAAAAACACTCCCCAAACAGCACATGACGCAAAGAAAAAAAGAGGCGCAATGAGGTAGCTGTGTGAGTAAGCTAAGCGACCCTAGTGGCCGACACAAACACCTGGCCCATCTAGGAGTGGCACTGCAGTGTCACGCAGGATGGCCCTTCCAAAAAACACTCCCCAAACAGCACATGACGCAAAGAAAAAAAGAGGCGCAATGAGGTAGCTGTGTGAGTAAGCTAAGCGACCCTAGTGGCCGACACAAACACCTGGCCCATCTAGGAGTGGCACTGCAGTGTCACGCAGGATGGCCCTTCCAAAAAACACTCCCCAAACAGCACATGACGCAAAGAAAAAAAGAGGCGCAATGAGGTAGCTGTGTGAGTAAGCTAAGCGACCCTAGTGGCCGACACAAACACCTGGCCCATCT
The DNA here is from genome assembly GCF_028390025.1 of Pseudophryne corroboree. NCBI lineage: Eukaryota > Metazoa > Chordata > Amphibia > Anura > Myobatrachidae > Pseudophryne > Pseudophryne corroboree. Next base: position 998,645,491 of record NC_086445.1, read on the forward strand.
AGGAGTGGCACTGCAGTGTCACGCAGGATGGCCCTTCCAAAAAGCACTCCCCAAACAGCACATGATGCAAAGAAAAAAAGAGGCGCAATGAGGTAGCTGTGTGAGTAAGCTAAGCGACCCTAGTGGCCGACACAAACACCTGGCCCATCTAGGAGTGGCACTGCAGTGTCACGCAGGATGGCCCTTCCAAAAAACACCCCCCAAACAGCACATGACGCAAAGAAAAATGAAAGAAAAAAGAGGTGCAAGATGGAATTGTCCTTGGGGCCCTCCCACCCACCCTTATGTTGTATAAACAGGACATGCACACTTTAACCAACCCATCATTTCAGTGACAGGGTCTGCCACACGACTGTGACTGAAATGACGGGTTGGTTTGGACCCCCACCAAAAAAGAAGCAATTAATCTCTCCTTGCACAAACTGGCTCTACAGGGGCAAGATGTCCACCTCATCATCATCCTCCGATATATCACCGTGTACATCCCCCTCCTCACAGATTATCAATTCGTCCCCACTGGAATCCACCATCTCAGCTCCCTGTGTACTTTGTGGAGGCAATTGCTGCTGGTGAATGTCTCCACGGAGGAATTGATTATAATTCATTTTAATGAACATCATCTTCTCCACATTTTCTGGATGTAACCTCGTACGCCGATTGCTGACAAGGTGAGCGGCGGCACTAAACACTCTTTCGGAGTACACACTTGTGGGAGGGCAACTTAGGTAGAATAAAGCCAGTTTGTGCAAGGGCCTCCAAATTGCCTCTTTTTCCTGCCAGTATAAGTACGGACTGTCTGACGTGCCTACTTGGATGCGGTCACTCATATAATCCTCCACCATTCTTTCAATGGGGAGAGAATCATATGCAGTGACAGTAGACGACATGTCCGTAATCGTTGTCAGGTCCTTCAGTCCGGACCAGATGTCAGCATCAGCAGTCGCTCCAGACTGCCCTGCATCACCGCCAGCGGGTGGGCTCGGAATTCTGAGCCTTTTCCTCGCACCCCCAGTTGCGGGAGAATGTGAAGGAGGAGATGTTGACAGGTCGCGTTCCGCTTGACTTGACAATTTTGTCACCAGCAGTTCTTTGAACCCCAGCAGACTTGTGTCTGCCGGAAAGAGAGATCCAAGGTAGGTTTTAAATCTAGGATCGAGCACGGTGGCCAAAATGTAGTGCTCTGATTTCAACAGATTGACCACCCGTGAATCCTTGTTAAGCGAATTAAGGGCTCCATCCACAAGTCCCACATGCCTAGTGGAATCGCTCTGTGTTAGCTCCTCCTTCAATGTCTCCAGCTTCTTCTGCAAAAGCCTGATGAGGGGAATGACCTGACTCAGGCTGGCAGTGTCTGAACTGACTTCACGTGTGGCAAGTTCAAAAGGTTGCAGAACCTTGCACAACGTTGAAATCATTCTCCACTGCGCTTGAGACAGGTGCATTCCACCTCCTATATCTGCTCAGTTGTATAGGCTTGAATGGCCTTTTGCTGCTCCTCCAACCTCTGAAGCATATAGAGGGTTGAATTCCACCTCGTTATCACTTCTTGCTTCAGATGATGGCAGGGCAGGTTCAGGCGTTTTTGGTGGTGCTCCAGTCTTCTGTACATGGTGCCTGTACGCCGAAAGTGTCCCGCAATTCTTCTGGCCACCGACAGCATCTCTTGCACGCCCCTCTCGTTTTTTAAATAATTCTGCACCACCAAATTCAAGGTATGTGCAAAACATGGGACGTGCTGGAATTTGCCCAGATTTAATGCACACACAATATTGCTGGCGTTGTCCGATGCCACAAATCCACAGGAGAGTCCAATTGGGGTAAGCCATTCTGCGATGATCTTCCTCAGTTGCCGTAAGAGGTTTTTAGCTGTGTGCGTATTCTGGAAAGCGGTGATACAAAGCGTAGCCTGCCTAGGAAAGAGTTGGCGTTTGCGAGATGCTGCTACTGGTGCCGCCGCTGCTGTTCTTGCGGCGGGAGTCCATACATCTACCCAGTGGGCTGTCACAGTCATATAGTCCTGAGCCTGCCCTGCTCCACTTGTCCACATGTCCGTGGTTAAGTGGACATTGGGTACAACTGCATTTTTTAGGACACTGGTGAGTCTTTTTCTGAGGTCTGTGTACATTTTCGGTATCGCCTGCCTAGAGAAATGGAACCTAGATGGTATTTGGTACCGGGGACACAGTACCTCCAACAAGTCTCTAGTTGCCTCTGCAGTAATGATGGATACCGGAACCACGTTTCTCACCGCCCAGGATGCCAAGGCCTCAGTTATCCGCTTTGCAGCAGGATGACTGCTGTGATATTTCATCTTCCTCGCAAAGGACTGTTGGACAGTCAATTGCTTGGTGGAAGTAGTAAAAGTGGTCTTACGAGTACGACTTCCCCTCTGGGATGACCATCGACTCCCAGCAGCAACAACAGCAGCGCTAGCAGCAGTAGGCGTTACACGCAAGGATGCATCGGAGGAATCCAAGGCAGGAGAGGACTCGTCAGAATTGCCAGTGGCAGTGACATGGCCTGCAGGACTATTGGCATTTCTGGGGAAGGAGGAAATTGACACTGAGGGAGTTGGTGGGGTGGTTTGTGTGAGCTTGGTTACAAGAGGAAGGGATTTACTGGTCAGTGGACTGCTTCCGCTGTCGCCCAAAGTTTTTGAACTTGTCACTGACTTATGATGAATGCGCTGCAGGTGACGTATAAGGGAGGATGTTCCGAGGTGGTTAACGTCCTTACCCCTACTTATTACAGCTTGACAAAGGCAACACACGGCTTGACAAATGTTGTCCGCATTTCTGTTGAAATACTTCCACACCGAAGAGCTGATTTTTTTGGTATTTTCACCAGGCATGTCAATGGCCCTATTCCTCCCACGGACAACAGGTGTCTCCCCGGGTGCCTGACTTAAACAAACCACCTCACCATCAGAATCCTCCTGGTCAATTTCCTCCCCAGCGCCAGCAACACCCATATCCTCCTCATCCTGGTGTACTTCAACACTGACATCTTCAATCTGACTATCAGGAACTGGACTGCGGATGCTCCTTCCAGCACTTGCAGGGGGCGTGCAAATGGTGGAAGGCGCATGCTCTTCACGTCCAGTGTTGGGAAGGTCAGGCATCGCAAACGACACAATTGGACTCTCCTTGTGGATTTGTGATTTCGAAGAACGCACAGTTCTTTGCTGTGCTTTTGCCAGCTTGAGTCTTTTCATTTTTCTAGCGAGAGGCTGAGTGCTTCCATCCTCATGTGAAGCTGAACCACTAGCCATGAACATAGGCCAGGGCCTCAGCCGTTCCTTGCCACTCCGTGTGGTAAATGGCATATTGGCAAGTTTACGCTTCTCCTCCGACAATTTTATTTTAGATTTTTGAGTCCTTTTTTTACTGATATTTGGTGTTTTGGATTTTACATGCTCTGTACTATGACATTGGGCATCGGCCTTGGCAGACGACGTTGCTGGCATTTCATCGTCTCGGCCATGACTAGTGGCAGCAGCTTCAGCACGAGGTGGAAGTCGATCTTGATCTTTCCCTATTTTTGGAACCTCAACATTTTTGTTCTCCATATTTTAATAGGCACAACTAAAAGGCACCTCAGGTAAACAATGGAGATGGATGGATACTAGTATACTTATGGATGGACGAGCGATTGCCGACACAGAGGTAGCTACAGCCGTGGACTACCGTACTGCGTCTGCTGCTAATATAGACTGGATGATAATGATATAAAAAATATATATATATCACTACTGCAGCCGGACAGGTATATATTATATAATGACGGACCTGCTGGACACTGTCAGCTCAGCACTGCAGACTCCTAAAGTAAGCTACTAGTATCAAGAAGATAGAAAAAAAAAAAAAACACCACGGGTAGGTGGTATACAATTATGGATGGACGAGCGACTGCCGACACAGAGGTAGCTACAGCCGTGGACTACCGTACTGCGTCTGCTGCTAATATAGACTGGATGATAATGATATAAAAAATATATATATATATCACTACTGCAGCCGGACAGGTATATATTATATAATGACGGACCTGCTGGACACTGTCAGCTCAGCCCTGCAGACTCCTAAAGTAAGCTACTAGTATCAAGAAGATAGAAAAAAAAATAAAACACCACGGGTAGGTGGTATACAATTATGGATGGACGAGCGACTGCCGACACAGAGGTAGCTACAGCCGTGGACTACCGTACTGCGTCTGCTGCTAATATAGACTGAATGATAATGAGATATAAAATATATATATATCACTACTGCAGCCGGACAGGTATATATTATATAATGACGGACCTGCTGGACACTGTCAGCTCAGCACTGCAGACTCCTAAAGTAAGCTACTAGTATCAAGAAGATAGAAAAAAAACAAAAACACCACGGGTAGGTGGTATACAATTATGGATGGACGAGCGACTGCCGACACAGAGGTAGCTACAGCCGTGGACTACCGTACTGCGTCTGCTGCTAATATAGACTGGATGATAATGATATAAAAATATATATATATATATCACTACTGCAGCCGGACAGGTATATATTATATAATGACGGACCTGCTGGACACTGTCAGCTCAGCCCTGCAGACTCCTAAAGTAAGCTACTAGTATCAAGAAGATAGAAAAAAAAATAAAACACCACGGGTAGGTGGTATACAATTATGGATGGACGAGCGACTGCCGACACAGAGGTAGCTACAGCCGTGGACTACCGTACTGCGTCTGCTGCTAATATAGACTGAATGATAATGAGATATAAAATATATATATATCACTACTGCAGCCGGACAGGTATATATTATATAATGACGGACCTGCTGGACACTGTCAGCTCAGCACTGCAGACTCCTAAAGTAAGCTACTAGTAGTATCAAGAAGATAGAAAAAAAAAAACACCACAGGTAGGTGGTATACAATTATGGATGGACGAGCGACTGCCGACACAGAGGTAGCTACAGCCGTGGACTACCGTACTGCGTCTGCTGCTAATATAGACTGGATGATAATGATATAATATATATATATATATCACTACTGCAGCCGGACAGGTATATATTATATAATGACGGACCTGCTGGACACTGTCAGCTCAGCACTGCAGACTCCTAAAGTAAGCTACTAGTATGAAGAAGATAGAAAAAAAAAAAAACACCACGGGTAGGTGGTATACAATTATGGATGGATGAGCGACTGCCGACACAGAGGTAGCTACAGCCGTGGACTACCGTACTGCGTCTGCTGCTAATATAGACTGGATGATAATGATATAAAAAATATATATATATCACTACTGCAGCCGGACAGGTATATATTATATAATGACGGACCTGCTGGACACTGTCAGCTCAGCACTGCAGACTCCTAAAGTAAGCTACTAGTATCAAGAAGATAGAAAAAAAAAACACACCACGGGTAGGTGGTATACAATTATGGATGGACGAGCGACTGCCGACACAGAGGTAGCTACAGCCGTGGACTACCGTACTGCGTCTGCTGCTAATATAGACTGGATGATAATGATATAAAAAATATATATATATATATCACTACTGCAGCCGGACAGGTATATATTATATAATGACGGACCTGCTGGACACTGTCAGCTCAGCACTGCAGACTCCTAAAGTAAGCTACTAGTATCAAGAAGATAGAAAAAAAAATAAAACACCACGGGTAGGTGGTATACAATTATGGATGGACGAGCGACTGCCGACACAGAGGTAGCTACAGCCGTGGACTACCGTACTGCGTCTGCTGCTAATATAGACTGGATGATAATGAGATATAAAATATATATATATCACTACTGCAGCCGGACAGGTATATATTATATAATGACGGACCTGCTGGACACTGTCAGCTCAGCACTGCAGACTCCTAAAGTAAGCTACTAGTAGTATCAAGAAGATAGAAAAAAAAAACACCACAGGTAGGTGGTATACAATTATGGATGGACGAGCGACTGCCGAACCAGAGGTAGCTACAGCCGTGGACTACCGTACTGCGTCTGCTGCTAATATAGACTGGATGATAATGATATAAAAAATATATATATATCACTACTGCAGCCGGACAGGTATATATTATATAATGACGGACCTGCTGGACAATGTCAGCTCAGCACTGCAGACTCCTAAAGTAAGCTACTAGTATCAAGAAGATAGAAAAAAAAAAAACACCACGGGTAGGTGGTATACAATTATGGATGGACGAGCGACTGCCGACACAGAGGTAGCTACAGCCGTGGACTACCGTACTGCGTCTGCTGCTAATATAGACTGGATGATAATGATATAAAAAATATATATATATATATATATCACTACTGCAGCCGGACAGGTATATATTATATAATGACGGACCTGCTGGACACTGTCAGCTCAGCACTGCAGACTCCTAAAGTAAGCTACTAGTATCAAGAAGATAGAAAAAAAAAACACCACGGGTAGGTGGTATACAATTATGGATGGACGAGCGACTGCCGACACAGAGGTAGCTACAGCCGTGGACTACCGTACTGCGTCTGCTGCTAATATAGACTGGATGATAATGATATAAAAAATATATATATATCACTACTGCAGCCGGACAGGTATATATTATATAATGACGGACCTGCTGGACACTGTCAGCTCAGCACTGCAGACTCCTAAAGTAAGCTACTAGTATCAAGAAGATAGAAAAAAAAAAAAAACACCACGGGTAGGTGGTATACAATTATGGATGGACGAGCGACTGCCGACACAGAGGTAGCTACAGCCGTGGACTACCGTACTGCGTCTGCTGCAGTGCTAATATAGACTGGATGATAATGATATAAAAAATATATATATATCACTACTGCAGCCGGACAGGTATATATTATATAATGACGGACCTGCTGGACACTGTCAGCAGAATGCGCTTATAGAATAAAAATACCACACGACGAGTGTTTAACTTTTTCAGGCAGACAATCACAATATACTGGTGGTCAGTGGTCACTGGTCAGTCACACTGGCAGTGGCACTCTGGCAGCAAAAGTGTGCACTGTTAAAATATGTACTCCTGCTATAACTGCTCCCCAGTCTCCCCCACAATTAAGCTGTGTGAGCAGTGAGCACTCAGCACAGTCAGATATACAGTATTACATAGATGATGCAGCACACTGAGGGCACACTGAGGCTGAGCACAGATATGGTATGTGACTGTGTCACACTGTGTATCGTTTTTTTTCAGGCAGAGAACGGATTAATTAAACTGGTGGTCACTGGTCACACTATCAGCAAGTAGTACTCCTAATATGCTCCCCAAAATTAGTAAATCAAGTGTCTCTACTACTCTCTAGTCTACTCTAAACGGAGAGGACGCCAGCCACGTCCTCTCCCTATCAATCTCAATGCACGTGTGAAAATGGCGGCGACGCGCGGCTCCTTATATAGAATCCGAGTCTCGCGATAGAATCCGAGCCTCGCGAGAATCCGACAGCGGGATGATGACGTTCGGGCGCGCTCGGGTTGACCGAGCAAGGCGGGAAGATCCGAGTCTGCCTCGGACCCGTGTAAAAAGCGTGAAGTTCGGGGGGGGTTCGGTTTCCGAGAAACCGAACCCGCTCATCACTAAGAAAGACCTTTGCGGGCTCAGTGGCTCGCTGCGCTCGCCAAAGGTTCTATTTCCACTCTAAGAGTGTCGTGGACACCCACGAGTGGGAATAACCCCTGTGAGCCGGGATTCCAGCTGGCGGCATTATCAGTAGTCGGGATTCCAACTACCGGCAATGTAACTGCATCCCGCGGATTGTGGAGGCAGTCCAAATGACGAAATTTCTTGTGAAGCGCGTAATCCCACCCTCCGCGTAGCTCGCTAGGAAACCGGGCGGAGTACGGCGGGACTTGTGGAAATTCCGGAGTAACACAGAAAATGATAATACATAAGCTGCCCTCACTTCACATGAAGGAACATTGGCCGCCATCAGTAAATAATTTGTTTTTATTAGCGAAACATGACCTTTCTCAATAGTAGCTGTTCTTTAAAGCAGATATTATAACATGTCTACAGCGTTTCCTTGTTCTGCACAGCTGCATGTTTCCTGATCGAAATTAGTAACCTGTTCCCTATTTACTTTTCTTCTGTAATTCAGAACCAAGCAAGGAAATTCTGCTGCGTAGAAACAGCTGCAGCAATTTAATTACAAAACAGCCTGATGTTCCTGCCAGTACTGATAAAACAACAGCTGGCTACTTTAAACTTTCATCTACTAAAAAAAAAAAAAAAAAAAACGTTTTTGATGATGTCACAATCATCGTGCCATATATTTCCTGCTACCACACATGTTCTTTGATAAATGTCCCGGGCCTAGACTCAGACTGCGTTGGTTTCTCAACTTCAAAACCCACCCAAAAACTTTTGCAGACCGAAGTAAATGACATGACTCAGATTATTCTTTTTGCATGTGATAGCACACGGAGCTGACAGATGGAGATTAATATCCTGATACATCGCTAATGACAAAGATTTACAGAAAATGCACCAAATCATGTGCAGGTTGACGCTGTTATTCTGGAATCTGGTATTCGCAGGGTCATCTCTTAACGTATAGGCACACTGGGCAGCTGCCCAGGGCCCCACAATTCTAGGGGCCTTCGAGCAGGGGCGGGTGGCGGTGGTCACACAATCAGAGCGGCCAGGCAGTGCTATCTATCTGTCTCCTAGCCTGCAGCCAGGCAGTGAATGGGTGTCAGCATGCTGACTGGTGTATGACTGGAATGCTCCACCAATCAGAGTGCTCACAGCCACTCACTGTATAAAAGCATGTGGAGAGATGGCACAGGACTGTAGGAGGGGCATGTTAAGGTTTTTTTTTAAATTGGATTCCGTGAATGGGTGTGTAGGGGCCCCAGTGCATTGCTTTGCCCAGGGCATTCGTTGTAGGGGCGAATTTATCATATACTGTATATTTGTCAATAGGAAAGATTTTCTGTTTCGCCACACACTGCACTGACTGCAGGGATAGAAACTCTGTACCAATAAAAGTTCTCTGGGACAATTGAGTCGTGACGTGCTGACGTCGTGCTCCCTGGTAATATAGTGCCTAATTCAGACCTGATCGCTCGCTAGGGGTTTTTTGCACTGCTGCGATCAGATAGTCGTCGCCCATAGGGGAGTGTATTTTCGCTTTGCAAGTGTGCGAACGCATGTGTAGCAGAGCTGTGCGAACATATTTTGTGCAGTCTCTGAGTAGCCCAGGACTTACTCAGCCGCTGCGATCACTTCAGCCAGTCCGGGACCGGAACTGACATCAGGAACCCTCCCTGCAAACGGATGGACACGCCTGCGTTTTTCTAACCACTCCCAGAAAATGGTAAGTTGCCACCCACAAACGCCTTCTTCCTGTCAATCTCCTTGCAAACGCCCGTGCGAATGGATTCTTCGCACAAACCCATGGCAGAGCAACGAACAGCTTTATACCTGTGCGACGCGCCTGTGCATTGCGGTGCATACGCATGCGCAGTTTGACCTGATCGCAGCGGTGCAAAAAACGCTAGCGAGTGATCAGGTCTGAATTACCCCCATGGTCTCTTACCGCTTCGCCATCTAGTCTTGTAGCCTTATGCACAAGCCGGCTCGCACATACGCAGTTGAACTGCAAGCAGAGACTTTGGCATTTTCTGCAAAATTAACTAATAATAATAATAATAATAATAAAATGAAATGTACATAATTGTAAAAAATCGAGAAAAAATATTTGATAATGTTCCTGTAGGAATTTTTTATTTTTTATTTTTATTTTTATTAAAAACCATTTTCCTCTGCTGCCGCCTGCTATAGTAATCAGGGACAGCAGCCGGATTTGTGTCACCACTTTCCTTGTTAAATTGGGGATAGCTGTTGCGTGGCGCGGTTATCATCGTCACAGAGATAGCGACTGTTGGCATTACTCAGCAATAAAGAGGAAATAACTCTATTTCCAGAGAATACAGCCATTTTCTGCAGAGATTTGTTTTTATTTGTAGCATCTTAAATAGACCCCACGATTGCTATTTACTAACGCTGGGCCTGATTCAGATTAGTACGCAAAGTTTCCGTACTGCAGTACTCCCACGGTGAATGGACTGTGCATGCTCTTTGGCCCTCATTCCGAGTTGTTCGCTCGGTATTTTTCATCGCATCGCAATGAAAATCCGCTTAGTACGCATGCGCAATGTTCGCACTGCGACTGCGCCAAGTAACTTTGCTATGTAGAAAGTAATTTTACTCACGGCTTTTTCATCGCTCCGGCGATCGTAATGTGATTGACAGGAAATGGGTGTTACTGGGCGGAAACACGGCGTTTCAGGGGCGTGTGGCTGAAAACGCTACCGTTTCCGGAAAAAACGCAGGAGTGGCCGGAGAAACGGTGGGAGTGCCTGGGCGAACGCTGGGTGTGTTTGTGACGTCAAACAGGAACGACAAGCACTGTACTGATCGCACAGGCAGAGTAAGTCTGAAGCTACTCTGAAACTGCTAAGTAGTTAGTAATCGCAATATTGCGAATACATCGGTCGCAATTTTAAGAAGCTAAGATTCACTCCCAGTAGGCGGCGGCTTAGCGTGTGTAACTCTGCTAAATTCGCCTTGCGACCGATCAACTCGGAATGAGGGCCTTTATATTTTGCAATTTATCCTTATTAATATCCAACAGCATATAAAGGTAACAAAAGAACAGTAGAGCAGACATCGTGATGGAGGAAATATCAGAACACATAGCAACCCACATACAAGGCAAACTAGGTTCTTGGACTATGTCTAGCAAGAAAACAAGATCAGAGGGCCGGATTGAGAGGTGGAAGCAGGGCAGCCACCAGGGGGGCACTGTGGGGACTGGTGTCCCGGGCCCTTACAGAGAGGGAGGCCCACCTCTGGCTCCTACTGCCAATACCAGGAGAGCTGCACCAGGCTGTGAAACTGGGTGTGGTTCGTTTTATCGACAGTATCTAGGTCGACAATGTTTAGGTCGACCACTATAGGTCGACAGTCACTAGGTCGACATGGATGGAAGGTCGACAGGGTTTCTAGGTCGACATGTGCTAGGTCGACAGGTCTAAAGGTCGACATGAGGATTTTTTTTTTTTTGGTGTCGTTTTCTTCGTAAAGTGACCGGGATCCCAAATTAGTGCACCGCGTCCCCTCGCATGGCTCGCTTCGCTCGCCATGCTTCGGGCATGGTGCCTTCGCTCTGCTACCGCTTCGCTCGGCACACTTTACCGTTCCAATCGTAGTCCACGTGGATCGTTAAGTATGAAAAAATCCAAAAAAAAAATTAAAATGTGAAAAACTCATGTCGACCTTTAGACCTGTCGACCTAGCACATGTCGACCTTCCATCCATGTCGACCTAGTGACTGTCGACCTATAGTGGTCGACCTAAACATTGTCGACCTAGACACTGTCGATCTTCAGACCGGATCCCGTGAAACTACAGCAGTCTGATGTGCAAGGAGGACTTCTTAAAACAAGTCTTCCCGACGCATCAGCTCTCTGGGAACTGTTCCTGTAGGTCCGCAATGCTCCACCTATATGTAACATCACAATGTATGACATCACATAGGGGTGGAGCAGTGCAGCAGAATCTTTTTTTGGGAGGGAGGGGCCCTGTCTATTTTGTCAGCCCCGGGCCCCACAATTTCTGATGGCAGCCCTGGGTGGAAGCAATGGTGGTGTTATACACAGTGGAGCAGTGTTTTGCTACTGGGCATGTGTATAAGTTGCACTGCGCATGCACCAACATGGCCTTGCGACGCCATTGGCAGCCATCTCTGAATCAGGCCCAGAGGAAAAAACAGCAAACACATACTGAAAGTGTTACATTAATATTAAAGGTGTTAGGTAGGTGAGAGGCAGCAATTAAAGTGTTAAAAAGTGTATGCTGCTGCCTCTTATAACTGTAACACTTTCTCACATTTACACTGATGCTTCTCACTTGTGTGATGCCTTGGAGCGGTTGGACTGTGCTGGCCCGAGGGTCCTGTGTTCTGAATTTGAACCTTAGGAATGTTAGGGACCCACCTGATGAGGTCCCCTGTAGGTGGGCCTATATTTTTTGGCCAAAAATTATTCCAAGTACCTCAATTTTACTCTATGTCAAATAGCATTATTTGACATAGTGTAAAATATTCTAATAAATAAAATAATAAAATAGAATGTTATTAATATTTACTGTATGTCAATAGAATTATTTGACATAGCGTAAAATATTCTAATAAATAAAATAAAATATAATGTTATTAATATTTACTGTATGACAATAGCATTATTTGACATAGCGTAAAATATTATAATAAATAAAATAAAATATAATGTTATTAATATTTACTGTATGTCAAAAGCATTATTTGACATAGCGTAAAATATTATAATAAATAAAATAAAATATAATGTTATTAATATTTACTGTATGACAATAGCATTATTTGACATAGCGTAAAATATTATAATAAATAAAATAATAAATAAAATACTATAATAATATAAATATTTACTTTATGTCAATAGCGTTATTTGACAGAGTAAAATCTTATAATAAATAAAATAATAAATAAAATACTATAATAATATAAATATTTACTTTATGTCAGTAGCGTTATTTGACAGAGTGAAATATTATAATAAAAAAAAAATATATATTAAATATAATATTATAAATATTTACTGCATGTCAGTAGCATTATTTAACATAGAATAAAATATTATAATAAATAAAATAATAAATAACATATAATAATATTATAAATATTTACTCACTGTCACATAGCGTTATTTGTAAAATATTCTGGCCCAGATTTCTCAAGCCTTGGAGAGTGATAAATTGCATGGTGATAAAGTACCAGCCAATCAGCTCCTAACTGTCATGTTACAGGCTGTGTTTGAAAAATGACAGGAGCCGATTGGTTGGTACTTTATCACCGTACAATTTTTCACTCTCCAAACTTAGTACATCTGGGCCTATAATTGTTCTGATTGTCTGTGTTCTTGATGCCGGCCCTAGGCATATGCAAACTAGGCAATTGCCTAGGGCATCTAGTATGCCTAGGGGCCCAAGCAGCTTCTGCTGATTAAAATGATATGCGGCATGCTTATATTATGTGTGTAGCATTTCGTATGCAGATACAGCCACAGTCGCATACAGTATATAGGCATGTTGCATATCATTTTAATCAGCAGAAGCTGCTTGTGCATCCTAGTCACATAGCAATGCAAATAAGATGCATTTTCATTAAAAAATAGGCATCTGACGTTAGCAGAGCTGCCAGTTGACTTACGCCAGGAACTATATGTGTCATTATATGTATAAGGGTATTAATAATGTGTAATAATATATGTAAGGGGCACTATGTGTGTCATTATATGTATAAGGGCACTAATAATGTGCGGCATATGTGTAAGGGACTTTATGTGTGTCATTACGTGTATAAGGGCATTAACAATGTGTGGCATATGTGTAAGGGAAATTATGTGTATAAGGGCATTAATAAGGGTTGGCATAATGTGTAAGGTGCATTATGTTTATAAGGACATTAATAATGTGTGTCATATGTGTAAGGGACATTACTGTGTGGTATATGTGTATCAATGGATTACTAATGTGTGGCATTATGTCTATAAGGTGCTCTACTGTGTGGCGTAACGTATAGAAAGGGCACTACTGTGTGGTCTAATATGAATATGGTGTGGTGTAATGTGAATAAGGAGCAATTCAGTATGATGTTATGTGAATGACGGGCACTACTGTGAGGAGTAACGTATATAAGGTAAAGTGGTACTACTGTGTGATGTAATGTGAATAAGGGACACTATCGCATTGTAAATTGTGAATAAAGTTGCACTATTGTGAGGCATAAGTTAAATTGTGGGTACTATTGTGTGGCCATGCCCCTTGCCAGCAAAAACACATACCTTTTTGTGCTGTGCGCCTTAATATGCACACTGTTCCTATTTAAATTACAGGGGGAAGGAAAAAAAAAAAAAAGGACTGCTATGGGCTGGGGGGGATGGTGCTGGCAAAGGTGTGCAGGGTCAGAGGCGGAACTAGCGGTGGTGCTAGGGGGCACCAGCCAAAATCTTGCCTAGGGCATTATATTGGTTAGTGCCGGCTCTGACAGCCGGCATATCAAATGTCACCCCTCTTGTTAAGTTTAGAATTAGGGTGTGCAGCCCAACCCCCCCCCATCCCATGTACTTAGGGCCATAACTAGGTATGTGCTGAGTGTGTTTGGACCACAGTGCATAGGCACAGTGGGCAGAGAGCCGGCACATCACCCCCAATCCCTCAACCCCTCCCCCCTGCTGCCACTCGCATTCACCACGACCCAGCCAGCACCCGCGGCCACAATTGCAATCATCAGTCTTTCGCTGCCCACCTGACCACAGCTACAGGCCAGTGGCAGCGCTGTACTCTAAGTGGTGTAGTGTGTAAAAGGGGACCCTACCTGATGTAGTGTGTAGAAGGGGACCCTACCTTGTGCAATGTGTAAAATGAGACCCTACCTGGCGCAGTGTGTAAAAGGTGACCCTACCTGGCGCAGTGTGTAAAAGAGGACCCTACCTGGCACAGTGTGTAAAAGGTGACTCTAACTAACGTAATGTGTAAAAGGGGACTCTAACTGGCAAAATGTGTAAAAGGGGACTCTAACTGGCATAGTGTGTAAAAGGGGACCCTACCTGGATCAGTGTGTAAAAGGGGACTCTACCTGGTGCAGTGTGTAAAAGGAGACTCTACCTGGTGCAGTGTGTAAAACGAGACCCTACCTGGTGCAGTGTGTAAAAGGGGACTCTACCTGGCGCAATGTGTAAAAGGGAGCTCTACCTGGCATAATGTGTAAAAGGGGACTCTACCTTGCATAATGTGTAAAAGGGAACTCCACCTTGCGTAATGTTTAAAAGGGGTCTCTGCCTGGAGTAATGTATATAAGGGACTCTACCTGGCACCAATATCTAGCAGCCTAGGGCAGCAGTATAAGCTGCATATTATGAACAATAGGAAGGTCTCGTTCTGTTTAACCCCCTCCTCTCCTGGATCAGGGTAAATGGGGCTGTTTAGGGGGTAGTTATAACAGTGGGGCACCACATCTCCTTTCCAGGTATCACCTGGAGGGGGGCAGAACGTGCCTACACACTACACTACTCTAAACTATACTACACTACACTTCAGTACTGTACTCTACACTACGCTTCAGTACACTACAATACACCCTAAGAGTAGGGAGGGGGATGTACTGTAAGGTGCTGTACCTACCGTAATGTGTAAAAGGGGGACTCTACCTGCCGTAATGTGTAAAAAGGGGACTCTGCCTGTCATAATGTATAAAAAGGGGACTCTGCTGCCGTAATGTGTAAACAGGGGACTCTACCTGCCGTAATGTGTAAAAAGGGGACTCTACCTGCCGTAATGTGTAAAAAGGGGACTCTACCTGCCGTAATGTGTAAAAAGGGGACTCTACCTGGCATAATGTGTAAAACGTGCTCTACCTGGTGTAGTGGCGCTACTGTGCAGAGTAATTTGAATAATGGAGACTACTGTGCAGCGTAATATGAATTGGTATTATTTTGTGGATACCCCCCTGCCTCATGAAGCCATGCCCCATATTTTTGGGGCACGCTTACGACGCACATTGCCCCTATTTTAAATAAGGGGGGGCGCCGATGCTGTTTCTTGCACATAGCGCTAAAATGTCTAGTTACGGCACTGTCAAGGAGAACACAGTCCAGTAGAAAATTATTTATGAAATTGTTGGGTATATTTCTGGGGATACTTTTCGTTACTATGGGGATGTCATTTTATGTTTTCATAATTTGCTTTTTTCGTTTTTCTTCCATAAATGCCAATAAAATACTATGTTATTAATTACTCCAGTGCGTTACCACATGAATTCCTCTCTGTCCTAGTGGGACTGAGGCATCTTAGATACAGGAAATTGTCCTGTTAAAAAAAAAACTTTGATTGTTACGTGGCTACAGAAGCTTGTCTCATGACATGTGTTATGAGCCACGGCTGTGGCTCATTCCTGTTTTGCATTTTTGTTAGGTATTTCATGTTTATTAGTTGTCTTGCATGCCAGGATTTCCTGTTGCTCTGTTTTAGTATGCTCTTGTCTGCTGCCGCTGGTTAGTCTGTGTAATTGCAGCTTGTTCCATGTGTTCAGCCTCACCTGGCTGCTGATTGCATTTTGTCAGTTGGAATCATGCAGTGGGCCAGCTGCTCTGGATTGTTTAATTAGGACTCTCTGTTAAAAGCACTCCCAGGACTCCTCACAGACGCCGGTGATAGCTTCCTGTTTGTCTGATTCTGCTGCTGAGAGAGTTCCCAGTCCCGGTCTGTTCGTTTGTTCCTGTTCTCAGTGATCCTGTACTCGGAAGTTACCATCTGTTCCTGGAGTCTGATCGAGCACCTTTAACATCTGGTGGTGTTCGTGAGTCGCGGCGCAGCCGTGTGTTGCGGCTTGTCCGCTATTATTTATTATTTTGTTTATATTGTGTTCTGGAGCTTTGCGGAGGATTCCGCTTCCACAAGATCCACTCTGGTGTCCAGCGGTGCCGGATAGGAGTGTCGGATCAGTGGATCTTTGGTTGTCCTTTTCCCTGGCGGCTAGTCCGCACATACCTTTTGATTTAGTTAAGTTAGCTTGTAACCCCTGGCTTGGTTCCTTAGTCAGAGGGCCCCTTGTTATCACCCTGTCTCGGACTTCCCCTTGTCTCCCATTAAGACCTGCGGGGGCATCGGGGTTGGGCAGACATAATCCGCCCTTCGAACGCGGCTGCCATGGGCTCAAGCAACCATAGTCTCGCAGGGGATTTCTGATAACACGGGCGAGACAACGGAGTTAGGGTGCCAGGGGTTACTAGGCTTTCCAGCTCCCACAACCTGTATTTCATTCCTGTACTCAGATCTCTGCCATAAGATCTTCTCCAGTCTGGAGTACAGGAATCGTAACATTATCACCGGCCATACCACAAAAAAGAAATAAAACTTTTTTTTCTTTTTTGGCCCAGTCCAGTGTCTAGTCTAGAATCCAGTCCTGTCTAGAATTCAGTGTGCAGAATCCAATCCGGTGTTTAGAATCCAGTCCTGTATAGAATTCAGTGTGCAGACTCCAGTCCGGTGTGCAGACTCCAGTCCGGTGTTTAGAATCCAGTCCGGTGTTTAGAATCCAGTCCGGTGTTTAGAATCCAGTCCGGTGTTTAGAATCCAGTCCGGAGTTTAGAATCCAGTCCGGAGTTTAGAATCCAGTCCGGAGTTTAGAATCCAGTCCGGAGTTTAGAATCCAGTCCGGAGTTTAGAATCCAGTCCGGTGTTTAGAATCCAGTCCGGTGTTTTAAAAAAAAAAAAAAAAAAAATAAAAAAAAAAAGTCTTGATTTGTTTAGCAAAATTTAGTCTTGCCTTGCCTTGCCTTGCCTTGCCTTGCCTTGCCTTGCCTAGCCTTGTCTTGCCTTGTCTTGTCTTGTCTAGTTTTAAATCCTCCTATGTCTACTATGCAAGCCCTGCAGGCATCTCTCGCAGCCCTGAACTCTGTATTCAGTGCTTTGAGACCAGAGCGACTAGAAGCTTTTCAGCAATCCCTAAAGCAACTGCAAAACCTTCTGACTAAAATCTTGCTTATTTTGCCAGAAGTCGTTGAGAGTACATCTATCTCTAAAGAGACTCTTGTTCACAGTATGGTGACAAGAGAATCCTCTGGTTTAATTGAAGAGAAAAAGTTTAAAAGTTTTCTGCGGCCCAGGCTCTCAGAAGAGGAGCGTCTGCGTCGCAGAAACTTAAACTTATGCCAATATTGTGGGGGTTTAGGCCATTATCTGCAGACCTGTGAGTTGCGCAAGCCAAAGTGTGGTGACGAGTCTTGCCCTCTGTCCAAGTTGAGTCATGATACAAGACCTACTCCTGTCTCTACTGTGGCAGAGGTACTTGTCACACAACCCACACAAAAAAGCTCTCTGTCCTATAATTGGGGTCCTTGGGCAAGGGAGCCCCATTATAGATTCAGGAATCAAAAGAGAATGTTTCTCTCCTCTCTTGAGGTTCCTGTGGAAGCGGAGTTGCAAGTTCCTGGAGTGGTGCCCGTAGCCCAGGGTCCTGGAGTGGTGCCCGTAGCCCAGGGTCCTGGAGTGGTGCCCGTAGCCCAGGGTCCTGGAGTGGTGCCCGTAGCCCAGGGTCCTGGAGTGGTGCCCGTAGCCCAGGGTCCTGGAGTGGTGCCCGTAGCCCAGGGTCCTGGAGTGGTGCCCGTAGCCCAGGGTCCTGGAGTGGTGCCCGTAGCCCAGGGTCCTGGAGTGGTGCCCGTAGCCCAGGGTCCTGGAGTGGTGCCCGTAGCCCAGGGTCCTGGAGCGGTGCCCGTAGCCCAGGGTCCTGGAGCGGTACCCGATGCCCAGAGTGCTGGAGCGGTACCCGATGCCCAGAGTGCTGGAGCGGTACCCGATGCCCAGAGTGCTGGAGCGGTACCCGATGCCCAGAGTGCTGGAGCGGTACCCGATGCCCAGAGTGCTGGAGCGGTACCCGATGCCCAGAGTGCTGGAGCGGTACCCGATGCCCAGAGTGCTGGAGCGGTACCCGATACCCAAGCTTATAGAGGGAAATCAAATATTGTAGCTCAGGTTTCCATACCAGAAGGGGTCTCAGAAGCTGTTACCCCAGGTAGGGACTTGAGGAGCGCAACCCCAGAAAGGGTATCTAAAACCATAGTTCTTGAAGGGAACTCGAGAAGCAAAACCCCAGAAGGGATCTTTGAAGTAATATCCCCAAGTGGGGTCTCGAGAGACGCAGCCCCAAAGAAGGGTCTAGAAGTCGCTTCCCCAGGAAAGAACTTAAGAAGCATAGCATTAGTGGAGGATCTGAACGTTATTGCTTCAGCAAAAGTCCCGGAAGTCATAGTCACGGAAGAACTTTCGATAATTATCGACTCAGAGAGGGAGGCCGGTGGCCCGATCCCAGTCAGGGAGGCCAACGGCCCGGTCCCAGTAAAAGAATCCGAGGTGCTGACCCCAGCGGGGTTCCCGGAGGCCACTGCCCCGGGTGGGGTTCAGGAAGTCACTGCCCCGGGTGGGGTTCAGAAAGTCACTGCCCCGGGTGGGGTTCAGAAAGTCACTGCCCCGGGTGGGGTTCAGAAAGTCACTGTCCCGGGTGGGGTTCAGAAAGTCACTGCCCCGGGTGGGGTTCAGAAAGTCACTGCCCCGGGTGGGGTTCAGAAAGTCACTGCCCCGGGTGGGGTTCAGAAAGTCACTGCCCCGGGTGGGGTTCAGAAAGTCACTGCCCCGGGTGGGGTTCAGAAAGTCTCAGCCCCGGGTGGGGTTCAGAGAGTCTCAGCCTCGAGTAAGGTCAATAGTGACCAGGTCCTAGCAAAGCACTCCAGTCAGTCAGATGAAAAGGAAACAGATCCTGACTCTGATATTTCAACATCCATAACCTTTGATGGGGACTTCGCCCAATTTATGGCGCTTTTCAAACACTATTACACTATTATGTTGTCTAGACCATTTCTGGGCATCACTTCAGAAAACCTTGGGCTCTATCTGATTTATTCTTTTAGAGGAGAGCCTTCTGAGTGGGCAACCAGCCTAATGAAAGCTGAAGATCCCATTCTTCAGGATCCCCAAGCATTCTGTGATGCAATTGTTAAAAGATACGGTTTCAAAGAAATTGGTTCAGGTTCCTCTAAGTCACCCGTCTTGTCTGCTGAGAGTCCACCAAATACTGTAAACTCGGCACAAGAGTCCCAGCCCGTTGCTTTGACTGCAGGATGTGCTTTTCTGACTTCTTCTTCTAATAATAGTACTTTACCAGAAAGTTCAGCTCCCAAGGGTAAGAGACCTGTCTCTGATTTGAACGCAGCCTTGCTGGGTGGTACCATCAGTTCAGACAATGTTTGGGGAATTACCTTGGTCAGACCTAAAGAGCTTTGTAAAAAGAAGAAGAAGAAAAAGAAATAATTTTTGACTCTTGCCTTGATAAAAAAAAAGAAGAGAGATTTTTTTTTTTTTCTCCTTGTCTTGTGTCCAGTGGCCACCATCAAGGGGAGGGCACTGTTACAAGTTGTTGCTACAGCTTGTTTTTTGTTTTCTGGTCTGTTAGACCAATGTGTCAGGTTTTTTTTTTTTGTATCCCTTGTTCTGGATAGTCTGAATTTTGGGGTCTTTTGACCCCTCCTCAAGGGGGGGGTACTGTTATGAGCCACGGCTGTGGCTCATTCCTGTTTTGCATTTGTTAGGTATTTCATGTTTATTAGTTGTCTTGCATGCCAGGATTTCCTGTTGCTCTGTTTTAGTATGCTCTTGTCTGCTGCCGCTGGTTAGTCTGTGTAATTGCAGCTTGTTCCATGTGTTCAGCCTCACCTGGCTGCTGATTGCATTTTGTCAGTTGGAATCATGCAGTGGGCCAGCTGCTCTGGATTGTTTAATTAGGACTCTCTGTTAAAAGCACTCCCAGGACTCCTCACAGACGCCGGTGATAGCTTCCTGTTTGTCTGATTCTGCTGCTGAGAGAGTTCCCAGTCCCGGTCTGTTCGTTTGTTCCTGTTCTCAGTGATCCTGTACTCGGAAGTTACCATCTGTTCCTGGAGTCTGATCGAGCACCTTTAAAATCTGGTGGTGTTCGTGAGTCGCGGCGCAGCCGTGTGTTGCGGCTTGTCCGCTATTATTTATTATTTTGTTTATATTGTGTTCTGGAGCTTTGCGGAGGATTCCGCTTCCACAAGATCCACTCTGGTGTCCAGCGGTGCCGGATAGGAGTGTCGGATCAGTGGATCTTTGGTTGTCCTTTTCCCTGGCGGCTAGTCCGCACATACCTTTTGATTTAGTTAAGTTAGCTTGTAACCCCTGGCTTGGTTGCTTAGTCAGAGGGCCCCTTGTTATCACCCTGTCTCGGACTTCCCCTTGTCTCCCATTAAGACCTGCGGGGGCATCGGGGTTGGGCAGACATAATCCGCCCTTCGAACGCGGCTGCCATGGGCTCAAGCAACCATAGTCTCGCAGGGGATTTCTGATAACACGGGCGAGACAACGGAGTTAGGGTGCCAGGGGTTACTAGGCTTTCCAGCTCCCACAACCTGTATTTCATTCCTGTACTCAGATCTCTGCCATAAGATCTTCTCCAGTCTGGAGTACAGGAATCGTAACAACATGGGCTGATTCAGGTTGGATCGCAGAACGTGATCCAACCGCAAAAATTACAAAAAATAAGATGCGGGTGCATGCACAGTGCCCGTCCTGTGTATGCACCCACATTTTCTGCCAATCAGACAAAGGGGTTCATGGGGCGAGGGGGAGGGGGGGGGGGGGTCGGCAATGCTCCGTTTCTTAGGCGGAGATGGAGTGTTGCATGGGTGTGGCCTCAAAAAACGGGTGCAGCGCGAACGGGGGCGTGGCGGGGGCTTGATCGGGGTGGCTGCGTGACGTCACATGCAGCTGCCGTGATCAGAAAGATGGTGACGGGCAATCCTAGTTTCTGTGTGATCAGGCGGTCAGCATGCTGGGTGGCCTTGCCATGCGATGGGCGCCCACCAGCATGTGTTCACAAGGATTGCAAATTCTGCTAATTAACAGAATTTACAATCCTTACTGAATCAGGCCCATAGTGTAATTCGTTTATTGGGGGTCATTCCGAGTTGTTCGCTCGCTAGCTGCTTTTAGCAGCATTGCACACGCTAGGCCGCCGCCCTCTGGGAGTGTATCTTAGCTTAGCAGAATTGCGAACGAAAGATTAGCAGAATTGCGAATAGAAAATTCTTAGCAGTTTCTGAGTAGCTCCAGACTTACTCCTACACTGCGATCAGTTCAGTCAGTTTCGTACCTGGTTTGACGTCACACACACGCCCTGCGTTCGGCCAGCCACTCCCCCGTTTCTCCAGACACTCCCACGTTTTTCCCTGACACGCCTGCATTTTTCCGCACACTCCCAGAAAACGGCCAGTTTCCGCCCAGAAACACCCACTTCCTGTCAATCACACTACGATCAGCAGAACGATGAAAAAACTTTGTTACGCCGTGAGTAAAATACCACACTTTGTGCTAATTTACTTGGCGCAGGCGCGCTGCGTACATTGTGGATGCGCAGTTTGCGACTAATCGCTCCGTAGCGAAAAAAATAACGAGCGAACAACTCGGAATGACCCCCATTATGCCATTAACATAACACTTGACATTGGTGGTCATTCCGAGTTGTTCGCTCGCTAGCAGTTTTCAACAGCCGTGCAAACGCTATGCCGCCTCCCACTGGGAGTGTATTTTAGCTTAGCAGAAGTGCGAATGAAAGGATCGCAGAGCGGTGGCAACATTTTTTTGTGCAGTTTCTGAGTAGCTTCAGACCTACTCAGCGCTTGCGATGACTTCAGACTGTTCAGTTCCTGTTTTGACGTCACAAACACGCCCTGAGTTCGCCCAGCCACGCCTGCGTTTTTCCTGGCACGCCTGCGTTTTTTCGAACACTCCCTGAAAACGGTCAGTTGACACCCAGAAACACCCTCTTCCTGTCAATCACTCTGCGGCCAGCAGTGCGACTGAAAAGCTTCGCTAGACCCTGTGTGAAACTACACAGTTCGTTGTAAAAGTACGTCGTGCGTGCGCATGTGCAGAAGTGCTGTTTTTTTGCCTCATCGCTGCACAGCGAACGAATGCAGCTAGCGATCAACTTGGAATGACCACCATTACTATTTATCATCATTTTCAAAGTAATGTGGACCTTCTACTGAGGGGTGCAATAATTATTATTGTTTATATAGTACTAATTATATTTTGCAGAGCTGGACAGAAATTTTAATTATTATTCACATCAGTTCCTGCCCCATTGGAGTTCACTTTATAATTCCTTATCACACCGTTACTGTACATAATGATTCAATTCTTCATGGCCCAAAACAGTTGGACATAATTATATTTTTTATTTATAATTAACTGCATACTTGCCAATTTTTTTAAACTCCCTCCCAGACAGGTAGTCCCAGTGGAGAGGCATGGTGGCCAAATTACAGAATTTAGCCCCTCCCCCCATGATGCAATGTTGTCAGTCGCAGCATCAATCACATGTGACTAGGAAGTGGGCGGGATCCAAGAAGTTGGCCAACTCCTCCAGATGTCTGCGGGGCTCCCCATATAGTCACTCTCTCGTAATGTTGACTAATATGCTTTACCTACTAAGTTATCCAGAATCAAAACCACATTTTATTTTTTCATCACAGCATATCATGGCAATACATAGTGAGGTGCTGCTGCTATTTATTTATTACCAGTTATTTATATAGCGCACACATATTCCGCAGCGCTGTACAGAGAATATTTGGCCGTTCACATCAGTCCCTGCCCCAGTGGAGCTTACAATCTATATTCCCTATCACATGTACACACATTCACACTAGGGTTAATTTTGTTGGGAGCCAATTTAATTTGACCTTCCAGTATATTTTTGGAATGTGGAAGGAAACCGGAGTATCCGGAGGAAACCCACGCAAATACGGGGAGAATATACAAACTCCACACAGTTAGGGCCATGGTGGGAATCGAACCCATGACCTCAGTGCTGTGAGGCAGTAACGCTAACCATTACACCATCCATATTTACCATGCTGGGGCAGCTCTGTGATTCCCGGTGAAATCCCATTACCATGGTTATTCCCCTTCGCTGTCAGGGTTGGGAGGAAATGAGTGTTTACGCCTTTGTTTATAGTTTGCTTTTACGGAGATAATGGTATCCGGATGATAGATTGGCAGTGTATTGGTCGACAGTCAACAGGCCGACATGCATTAAGTTGAGAGGTACAAAAGGTCGACATGATGATGGTCAACACACAAATGGTTGACATTTTTTGTTTTTCCACGTTTTTTTCAACATTTGCTTTACTATCCACGTGGACAGCTATTGGGAATGGCATTGACCTATTGACTGTCGACCATAACATTATTATACCTCTTAACTGTCCTGATTCCAGCGGGACAGTCCCGCTATTCGGACACTGTCCCCCTGTCCCACCTATGGGCCGCAGTGTCCCGCAGGCGGGTAGGCAGTTGGGGGGAGCCTTTGATCACCTGCTGCTCTGCACCTACATGACATCTATTCAGTGCTTGGAGGGGAACAATGGGCTGCCTAGCTGTTCAAGGAGCGCTGAGCACGCCCCCAAAAGGATGTAAAATTTGGCGAGGCTGCACCCCTTCCAGCCGAGGTCACGCCCCATTTACAGGTTGTGTGCGGCTCTGCCGCGTGATAGTCCCGACTCCCTTCACACAAAAGTTGGGAGGTATGACAGTATCAATCTATGGATCCACACCTGCAGATGACATTGGCGAATGTGCATAACGATCTTACGCAGCGGAGAGCCAGGCAAGCCAGTGCATCTGGATTCCAAAGAGGTCTATGGGGATGGCGGAACATGTCAGTTACTAAATGAAGTCCATAGAAATCAGCATTAACTCTGTAGTAAATCAGAAGCGCTGTGGTAGCCTTTCTCTTGGCTGATTTTTGGCTAATGGCACTGTAATATAAGTAGAGTCACTGAGTCACAGTATTACAGTATAACCTTGCACTGTTCTGCTCTTCTATCAGGGTACGCTGCCAATACAGGCGGAATATCCCTCACACCTTACGTTTATTTGCAAACTCATGTCATGCTTAAATGTTCTTAGTGAAGCCAACAAAATGGCTGCCCCCGACAGGGACACCCTCATCATCAGATAAGCAGCTCCTGTCCTTGGTTGCACTGACGCATATAAATCAGCAACCCAACTCCATGCTGTTTGTATTTGCTGTCAAATTAATTTACGTCCGTGATTCCTCCTTGATCTTCGCTCCCTAGCTTTGATATTTGGAACACAACATTAAATAATTATTGTTGTTTAGATCACGCCGACTGCCACACAAGACCAGCCCCCCCCCCACTGTGAGAAGCTCAGGTCAGACAGACAAATCATTGTTCAGTGAATCATTGCCTTAAGATTCAATTAAATCCAGTTTCGTCTGCCTTGTAGTCACACAGTTCCCCTGTCTCTGCGAGAGCCACGAGTGCTTTAACAAGTTAGCAAGGTTGAAACAGGCGAGAGAGCTCTAAGCCACCGCCAGCCAGGAGTATTGGGGTCTTTCTCAGTCTAGGAACTAATGAAGTCACCACAGCTACTGTAGCTCTGCTTGTTCGGCTCCACGACAACTGCAAGCTGGCGATACTCTATTAGAAAATCCCAAAGGACTGAGAGAGCTAGAGGCCTCCTGGATGATCTGCGCTTCTGGGGACACATGACGTTCCCTCTAGGACACTTCACTAATAACAAAGCTTTTCTCAGGGAAGAACGAGATGCAACAACATGTAAAATTCAGTCTAATTAAAGAATTCAATTTTAAGTGGGCTCCTAACTGTCCAGGGCTCTCTGGCTTAGCTACGTACAATAAGGTGCTAACATTTGAATTGTATTTCTATACATGCCTTATTACTGGCCAGGCGAGTGCCATATACAGCATCGCATAACATTCCTATCACCAACATGACGTACTTTTATATTCAAGTATGGGATGACGTGACCTGTACTGGGAGCATGTCGTGGTCGGAAGACCGGTGCTGCAATCCCGACACCTGTCAGAATGCTGACACCAGAATCCAGAATGTAAGTATGCCAGGGAGGGTTAGGGTTAGACTGCAGGAGGAGGGTTAGGATTAGACTGCAGGGGGAGGGTTACGGTTAGACTGCATGGGAAGGGTTAGGGTTAGACTGCATGGGAAGGGTTAGACTACAGGGGGAGGGTTAGGGTTAGACTGCAGGGGGAGGGTTAGGGATAGACTGCAGTGGGAGGGTTATGGTTAGACTGCAGGGGGAGGGTTAGGGTTAGACTGCAGGGGGAGGTTTACGATTAGTTTACAAGGGGAGGGTTAGGGTTAGACTGTAGGGGGAGGGTTAGTGTTAGACTGCAGGTGGAGGGTTACAGTTAGACTGCAGGGGGAGAGTTACGGTAAGACTGCAGGGGAAGGTTTCGGGTTAGACTGCAGGGGGAGGTTTATGGTTAGACTGCAGGGGGAGGGTTAGGATTAGACTGCATGGGCGTAGGGTTAGGATTAGACTGCAGGGGAAGGGTTAGGGTTAGACTGCAGGGGAAGGGTTAGGGTTAGACAGCAGGGGAAGGGTTAGGGTTAGACTGCAGGGGGAGGGTTAGGGTTAGACTGCAGGTTATGGTTAGACTGCAGGGGGAGGGTTAGGGTTAGACTGCAGGGGGAGGTTTACGATTAGATTACAGGGGGAGGGTTAGGGTTAGACTGCTGGGGGAGGGTTAGTGTTAGACTGCAGGGGGAGGGTTACAGTTAGACTGCAGGGGGAGAGTTACGGTAAGACTGCAGGGGAAGGGTTACGGTAAGACTGCAGGGGGAGGGTTACGGTTAGACTGCAGGGGGAGGGTTACGGTTAGACTGCAGGAGGAGGGTTAGGGTTAGACTGCAGGGGGAGGGTTAAGGTTAGGCTCTAGGGGGAGGGTTAGGCTGCTGGGGATGAGGGATTGCGGGGACGGTTAGGGTTAGGCTGTTGAAGGGGAGGGTTAAGGTTAGGCAGCGGGAAGGGAGGGGTAAGGGTTAGGGTTAGTTGCTCACACCTGTCGTGATTATGACAGTTGGGATGCATGTGTCGGTATTCTGTCCGCCGGCATCTAGAGATGAGCGCCTGAAATTTTTCGGGTTTTGTGTTTTGGTTTTGGGTTCGGTTCCGCGGCCGTGTTTTGGGTTCGACCGCGTTTTGGCAAAACCTCACCGAATTTTTTTTGTCGGATTCGGGTGTGTTTTGGATTCAGGTGTTTTTTTCAAAAAACCCTAAAAAACAGCTTAAATCATAGAATTTGGGGGTCATTTTGATCCCATATTATTATTAACCTCAAAAACCATAATTTCCACTCATTTTCAGTCTATTCTGAATACCTCACACCTCACAATATTATTTTTAGTCCTAAAATTTGCACCGAGGTCGCTGGATGACTAAGCTAAGCGACCCTAGTGGCCGACACAAACACCTGGCCCATCTAGGAGTGGCACTGCAGTGTCACGCAGGATGGCCCTTCCAAAAAACACTCCCCAAACAGCACATGACGCAAAGAAAAAAAGAGGTGCAATGAGGTAGCTGTGTGACTAAGCTCAGCGACCCAAGTGCCCGACACAAACACCTGGCCCATCTAGGAGTGGCACTGCAGTGTCACGCAGGATGTCCCTTCCAAAAAACCCTCCCCAAACAGCACATGACGCAAAGAAAAAAAGAGGCGCAATGAGGTAGCTGTGTGAGTAAGATTAGCGACCCTAGTGGCCGACACAAACACCGGGCCCATCTAGGAGTGGCACTGCAGTGTCACGCAGGATGTCCCTTCCAAAAAACCCTCCCCAAACAGCACATGACGCAAAGAAAAATAAAAGAAAAAAGAGGTGCAAGATGGAATTGTCCTTGGGCCCTCCCACCCACCCTTATGTTGTATAAACAGGACATGCACACTTTAACCAACCCATCATTTCAGTGACAGGGTCTGCCACACGACTGTGACTGATATGACGGGTTGGTTTGGACCCCCACCAAAAAAGAAGCAATTAATCTCTCCTTGCACAAACTGGCTCTACAGAGGCAAGATGTCCACCTCATCATCATCCTCCGATATATCACCGTGTACATCCCCCTCCTCACAGATTATCAATTCGTCCCCACTGGAATCCACCATCTCAGCTCCCTGTGTACTTTGTGGAGGCAATTGCTGCTGGTCAATGTCTCCGCGGAGGAATTGATTATAATTCATTTTAATGAACATCATCTTCTCCACATTTTCTGGATGTAACCTCGTACGCCGATTGCTGACAAGGTGAGCGGCGGCACTAAACACTCTTTCGGAGTACACACTTGTGGGAGGGCAACTTAGGTAGAATAAAGCCAGTTTGTGCAAGGGCCTCCAAATTGCCTCTTTTTCCTGCCAGTATAAGTACGGACTGTGTGACGTGCCTACTTGGATGCGGTCACTCATATAATCCTCCACCATTCTTTCAATGTTGAGAGAATCATATGCAGTGACAGTAGACGACATGTCCGTAATCGTTGTCAGGTCCTTCAGTCCGGACCAGATGTCAGCATCAGCAGTCGCTCCAGACTGCCCTGCATCACCGCCAGCGGGTGGGCTCGGAATTCTGAGCCTTTTCCTCGCACCCCCAGTTGCGGGAGAATGTGAAGGAGGAGATGTTGACAGGTCGCGTTCCGCTTGACTTGACAATTTTGTCACCAGCAGGTCTTTCAACCCCAGCAGACTTGTGTCTGCCGGAAAGAGAGATCCAAGGTAGGTTTTAAATCTAGGATCGAGCACGGTGGCCAAAATGTAGTGCTCTGATTTCAACAGATTGACCACCCGTGAATCCTTGTTAAGCGAATTAAGGGCTGCATCCACAAGTCCCACATGCCTAGCGGAATCGCTCCCTTTTAGCTCCTTCTTCAATGCCTCCAGCTTCTTCTGCAAAAGCCTGATGAGGGGAATGACCTGACTCAGGCTGGCAGTGTCTGAACTGACTTCACGTGTGGCAAGTTCAAAGGGCATCAGAACCTTGCACAACGTTGAAATCATTCTCCACTGCCGTGGAGAATGGTGCATTCCACCTCCTATATCGTGCTCAATTGCATAGGCTTGAATGGCCTTTTGCTGCTCCTCCAACCTCTGAAGCATATAGAGGGTTGAATTCCACCTCGTTACCACTTCTTGCTTCAGATGATGGCAGGGCAGGTTCAGTAGTTTTTGGTGGTGCTCCAGTCTTCTGTACGTGGTGCCTGTACGCCGAAAGTGTCCCGCAATTCTTCTGGCCACCGACAGCATCTCTTGCACGCCCCTGTCGTTTTTTAAAAAATTCTGCACCACCAAATTCAAGGTATGTGCAAAACATGGGACGTGCTGGAATTTGCCCATATTTAATGCACACACAATATTGCTGGCGTTGTCCGATGCCACAAATCCACAGGAGAGTCCAATTGGGGTAAGCCATTCTGCGATGATCTTCCTCAGTTGCCGTAAGAGGTTTTCAGCTGTGTGCGTATTCTGGAAAGCGGTGATACAAAGCGTAGCCTGCCTAGGAAAGAGTTGGCGTTTGCAAGATGCTGCTACTGGTGCCGCCGCTGCTGTTCTTGCGGCGGGAGTCAATACATCTACCCAGTGGGCTGTCACAGTCATATAGTCCTGACCCTGCCCTGCTCCACTTGTCCACATGTCCGTGGTTAAGTGGACATTGGGTACAACTGCATTTTTTAGGACACTGGTGAGTCTTTTTCTGACGTCCGTGTACATTCTCGGTATCGCCTGCCTACAGAAGTGGAACCTAGATGGTATTTGGTAACGGGGGCACACTGCCTCAATAAATTGTCTAGTTCCCTGTGAACTAACGGCGGATACCGGACGCACGTCTAACACCAACATAGTTGTCAAGGACTCAGTTATCCGCTTTGCAACAGGATGACTGCTGTGATATTTCATCTTCCTCGCAAAGGACTGTTGGACAGTCAATTGCTTACTGGAAGTAGTACAAGTGGGCTTACGACTTCCCCTCTGGGATGACCATCGACTCCCAGCAGCAACAACAGCAGCGCCAGCAGCAGTAGGCGTTACAAGGATGCATCGGAGGAATCCCAGGCAGGAGAGGACTCGTCAGAATTGCCAGTGACATGGCCTGCAGGACTATTGGCATTCCTGGGGAAGGAGGAAATTGACACTGAGGGAGTTGGTGGGGTGGTTTGCGTGAGCTTGGTTACAAGAGGAAGGGATTTACTGGTCAGTGGACTGCTTCCGCTGTCGGCCCAAGTTTTTGAACTTGTCACTGACTTATTATGAATGCGCTGCAGGTGACGTATAAGGGAGGATGTTCCGAGGTGGTTAACGTCCTTACCCCTACTTATTACAGCTTGACAAAGGGAACACACGGCTTGACACCTGTTGTCCGCATTTCTGGTGAAATACTTCCACACCGAAGAGCTGATTTTTTTGGTATTTTCACCAGGCATGTCAACGGCCCTATTCCTCCCACGGACAACAGGTGTCTCCCCGGGTGCCTGACTTAAACAAACCACCTCACCATCAGAATCCTCCTGGTCAATTTCCTCCCCAGCGCCAGCAACACCCATATCCTCCTCATCCTGGTGTACTTCAACACTGACATCTTCAATCTGACTATCAGGAACTGGACTGCGGGTGCTCCTTCCAGCACTTGCAGGGGGCGTGCAAATGGTGGAAGGCGCATGCTCTTCACGTCCAGTGTTGGGAAGGTCAGGCATCGCAACCGACACAATTGGACTCTCCTTGTGGATTTGGGATTTCGAAGAACGCACAGTTCTTTGCGGTGCTACTGCTTTTGCCAGCTTGAGTCTTTTCATTTTTCTAGCGAGAGGCTGAGTGCCTCCATCCTCATGTGAAGCTGAACCACTAGCCATGAACATAGGCCAGGGCCTCAGCCGTTCCTTGCCACTCCGTGTGGTAAATGGCATATTGGCAAGTTTACGCTTCTCCTCCGACAATTTTATTTTAGGTTTTGGAGTCCTTTTTTTACTGATATTTGGTGTTTTGGATTTGACATGCTCTGTACTATGACATTGGGCATCGGCCTTGGCAGACGACGTTGCTGGCATTTCATCGTCTCGGCCATGACTAGTGGCAGCAGCTTCAGCACGAGGTGGAAGTGGATCTTGATCTTTCCCTAATTTTGGAACCTCAACATTTTTGTTCTCCATATTTTAATAGGCACAACTAAAAGGCACCTCAGGTAAACAATGGAGATGGATGGATACTAGTATACAATTATGGATGGACTGCCGAGTGCCGACACAGAGGTAGCTACAGCCATGGACTACCGTACTGTACTGTGTCTGCTGCTAATATAGACTGGTTGATAAAGAGATGTAGTAGTAGTAGTATGTATGTATAAAGAAGAAAGAAAAAAAAACCACGGTTAGGTGGTATATACAATTATGGACGGACTGCCGAGTGCCGACACAGAGGTAGCTACAGCCGTGGACTACCGTACTGTACTGTGTCTGCTGCTAATATAGACTGGTTGATAAAGAGATGTAGTAGTAGTATGTATGTATAAAGAAGAAAGAAAAAAAAAACACGGGTAGGTGGTATACAATTATGGACGGACTGCCGAGTGCCGACACAGAGGTAGCTTCAGCCGTGGACTACCGTACTGTACTGTGTCTGCTGCTAATATAGACTGGTTGATAAAGAGATGTAGTAGTAGTATGTATGTATAAAGAAGAAAGAAAAAAAAACCACGGGTAGGTGGTATACAATTATGGACGGACTGCGCAGTGCCGACACAGAGGTAGCTACAGCCGTGGACTACCGTACTGTACTGTGTCTGCTGCTAATATAGACTGGTTGATAAAGAGATGTAGTAGTAGTATGTATGTATAAAGAAGAAAGAAAAAAAAACCACGGGTAGGTGGTATACAATTATGGACGGACTGCCCAGTGCCGACACAGAGGTAGCTACAGCCGTGGACTACCGTACTGTACTGTGTCTGCTGCTAATATAGACTGGTTGATAAAGAGATGTAGTAGTAGTATGTATGTATAAAGAAGAAAGAAAAAAAAACCACGGGTAGGTGGTATACAATTATGGACGGACTGCCCAGTGCCGACACAGAGGTAGCTACAGCCGTGGACTACCGTACTGTACTGTGTCTGCTGCTAATATAGACTGGTTGATAAAGAGATGTAGTAGTAGTAGTATGTATGTATAAAGAAGAAAGAAAAAAAAAACCACGGGTAGGTGGTATACAATTATGGACGGACTGCCCAGTGCCGACACAGAGGTAGCTACAGCCGTGGACTACCGTACTGTACTGTGTCTGCTGCTAATATAGACTGGTTGATAAAGAGATGTAGTAGTAGTATGTATGTATAAAGAAGAAAGAAAAAAAAAACACGGGTAGGTGGTATACAATTATGGACGGACTGCCCAGTGCCGACACAGAGGTAGCTACAGCCGTGGACTACCGTACTGTACTGTGTCTGCTGCTAATATAGACTGGTTGATAAAGAGATGTAGTAGTAGTAGTATGTATGTATAAAGAAGAAAGAAAAAAAAACCACGGGTAGGTGGTATACAATTATGGACGGACTGCCCAGTGCCGACACAGAGGTAGCTACAGCCGTGGACTACCGTACTGTACTGTGTCTGCTGCTAATATAGACTGGTTGATAAAGAGATGTAGTAGTAGTATGTATGTATAAAGAAGAAAGAAAAAAAAACCACGGGTAGGTGGTATACAATTATGGACGGACTGCCGAGTGCCGACACAGAGGTAGCTACAGCCGTGAACTACCGTACTGTGTCTGCTGCGACTGGATGATAAATAATGATATAAAAAATATATATATATCACTACTGCAGCCGGACAGGTATATATTATATAATGACGGACCTGCTGGACACTGTCTGTCAGCAGAATGAGTTTTTTATAGAATTAAAAAAAAAAACACCACACAAGTGAAGTCACACGACGAGTGTTTAACTTTTTCAGGCAATCACAATATAGTATACTATACTACTAACTATACTGGTGGTCAGTGTGGTCAGGTCACTGGTCAGTCACACTGGCAGTGGCACTCCTGCAGCAAAAGTGTGCACTGTTTAATTTTAATAATAATATGTACTCCTGGCTCCTGCTATAACCTATAACTGGCACTGCAGTGCTCCCCAGTCTCCCCCACAATTATAAGATGTGTGAGCTGAGCACAGTCAGATACGAGTGTTTAACTTTTTCAGGCAATCACAATATAGTATACTATACTACTAACTATACTGGTGGTCAGTGTGGTCAGGTCACTGGTCAGTCACACTGGCAGTGGCACTCCTGCAGCAAAAGTGTGCACTGTTTAATTTTAATAATAATATGTACTCCTGGCTCCTGCTATAACCTATAACTGGCACTGCAGTGCTCCCCAGTCTCCCCCACAATTATAAGATGTGTGAGCTGAGCACAGTCAGATATATACATAGATGATGCAGCACACTGGGCTGAGCAGTGCACACAGATATGGTATGTGACTGAGTCACTGTGTATCGTTTTTTTCAGGCAGAGAACGGATATATTAAATAAAACTGCACTGTCTGGTGGTCACTGTGGTCAGTCACTAGTAAACTCTGCACTCTCTACAGTTCTACAGTACTCCTAAGCTCCAGTAAATCAGGTCAATCTCTCTTTCTCTCTCTCTTCTAATCTAAATGGAGAGGACGCCAGCCACGTCCTCTCCCTATCAATCTCAATGCACGTGTGAAAATGGCGGCGACGCGCGGCTCCTTATATAGAATCCGAGTCTCGCGAGAATCCGACAGCGTCATGATGACGTTCGGGCGTGCTCGGGTTAACCGAGCAAGGCGGGAAGATCCGAGTCGCTCGGACCCGTGAAAAAAAACATGAAGTTCGTGCGGGTTCGGATTCAGAGAAACCAAACCCGCTCATCTCTACCGGCATCCTGACTGCCGGTATCCCATACCGAACCTGTACTGGGAATTATACGGGTATTAGAAGCTGCCGAGGTGTTCCATGATCATATGAAAGACAGAGACCACCAATCAGGTCATGGAAAACTTCTATGAATCTCATATTTTACAGGAGTGTTATATAATACCTCAGTAGCAGAATTATTACAAAGAAATATAACAACCATAGCGTTACGTTTAGGCATACTTACATGTTTCTTCATAGACTTACCAACTTTGCGCTATATGAAACTAGTATATTGGTCATTGATTGACCATGTGCTACCATTTTAAAACTTGGGACTCCCTAGTTTTAGTATCACTAGACTCAGGACACCACAGGTGAGGTCAACCACAGGTCATCAGGTATTCATTATGTATCTATTTATTTAATGAAAGACATAAAGCCTGAAGAGCACTTACCTGCCTGCTAGGTGAGCCTAGATGAGCCAAGATGTGGACTGTGTAATGGGATGGTAAGGGTCAGGGAGGAGAACGCGGGCAAAGGAGGGTCTACAAAGTAGCTGCAAAGATTGGGAGGAGATAACAGATTTGATGTACAACTGCTTGGCACTGCAGGAATGGATATGAAACGGAGGAAGTCAGCGTGAGAACATACAAAACCGCTTAGTTAGAGAAGGAGATGGTGGAATTTATGAGAACACATTGGGGTAAAGAGCATCAAGGATGTGCTAGGTAAGAGTAACTTTGGGATTGGGGGAAGGTGACCTTGGAAGGAAGTGGCTAAAGGAGAGACATTGGTGGTTCTAGAGAGGCAGGGGACGTTTGTGAAAGTAGAGACATCACAGCAGAGGGAAAAGATTAGGTTCAGTGAGTGGCTGCTGGAAAGGGAGGGTGAGGAGGTCCAATGAGTGAGGTCAAAAGAGCAGGAGAGAGCGGCATCCATGAGATTATCCAGTTTGTTATTAAAATACCCCAGGATGAAAGCTGGAGTATCAGAGTGGGGAAAGTAGGGTAGCTAAGCAACAAAGTACTGTAGGTAATGGCAGTAAGGACGAGGAGCATGGTAGATGACACAAAAGAGAATAAGATGGGAGAGGACAGGGAGGTTTCTAAGAGTAGGATGTAAACAGGAGGAGACAAGAGTAGGAGAGGACTTCCAGGTCTTCACCTTGATGGCCAGGGCGAGAGGTGTGATGGCACATCACAGGATCTACTATGGGAGGGAGGGCATATTCCAGGATCTACCATAAGTAGAGGCCATAGTCCAGGATTTACTATGGGGGGAAGAGGGCACATCACAGGATCTACTATGGGATAGGGCATAGCCTAAGATCTACTATGGGGTGGGAGGGCACATCACATGATCTACAATGGGGTGAGGGAGGCACATCATACTTCTGAAATAGTGAGTCTAGATAAGATTAAAATGCTTTCCAGAGTATACCCAGAGCGAAAACATGCAAGATACGCTCCACAAGGTAGTCAATAGGTCAATTCCAAATGGTAAACAGCCAGTAGGTCGACAAGGTCAAAAAGTATACAGTTAAATGGTTGTCATGGACTTAGGTCGACATGCTCAAAAGATCGATAGACTGATATGGTCGGTATGCAAATGGTCAACAAAAAAGGTTGACACATGGTTTTTCATGATATATCATGATTTTTAAGGTTAGGATTAGAGTTAGGCACTTGGTGGAGGGTTAAGGTTAGGCTGTGGAAGGGGGCGGTTAGGGTTAGGCATCTGGCGGAGGGTTAGGCTGCAGAAGGGGATGTTTAGGGTTAGGCATATAGCTGAGGGTTAGGGTTAGGCTGCGGAAGTGGACAGTTAGGGTTAGGCATATAGCTGAGGGTTAGGGTTAGGCTGCGGAAGAGGACGGTTAGGGTTAGTCATATAGCTGAGGGTTAGGGTTAGGCTGCGGTAGGGGACGGTTAGGGTTAGTCATATAGCTGAGGGTTAGGGTTAGGCTGTGGAAGGGGACGGTTAGGGTTAGTCATATAGCTGAGGGTTAGGGTTAGGCTGTGGAAGGGGACGGTTAGGGTTAGTCATATAGCTGAGGGTTAGGGTTAGGCTGCGGAAGGGGACGGTTAGGGTTAGTCATATAGCTGAGGTTTAGGGTTAGGCTGTAGAAGGGGACGGTTAGGGTTAGTCATATAGCTGAGGGTTAGGGTTAGGCTGTGGAAGGGGACGGTTAGGGTTAGTCATATAGCTGAGGGTTAGGGTTAGGCTGTGGAAGGGGACGATTAGGGTTAGTCATATAGCTGAGGGTTAGGGTTAGGCTGTGGAAGGGGATGGTTAGGGTTAGTCATATAGCTGAGGGTTAGGGTTAGGCTGTGGAAGGGGTTGGTTAGGGTTAGTCATATAGCTGAGGGTTAGGGTTAGGCTGTGGAAGGGGACGGTTAGGGTTAGTCATATAGCTGAGGGTTAGGGTTAGGCTGTGGAAGGGGACGATTAGGGTTAGTCATATAGCTGAGGGTTAGGGTTAGGCTGTGGAAGGGGACGGTTAGGGTTAGTCATATAGCTGAGGGTTAGGGTTAGGCTGTGGAAGGGGACGGTTAGGGTTAGTCATATAGCTGAGGGTTAGGGTTAGGCTGTGGAAGGGGTTGGTTAGGGTTAGTCATATAGCTGAGGGTTAGGGTTAGGCTGCGGTAGGGGACGGTTAGGGTTAGTCATATACCTGAAAACAAAAGTTTTGACCATTTCTGTGTTGACCATTTTCATGTCGAATTTTTTTTTACCCTGTCGACATTTTGGCTATCAGCTATCTGGTGTTGACCTACTGACTGTCTATCTATCTAACAGGTATACTTCAACTCTGCGTCAGGCTCACAATGGGGGTCATTCCGACCCGATCACTTGCTGCAGTTGTTCGCAGCGCAGCGATCGGGTCGGAACTGCGCCGTCGCCGCAGTGCACCGGCGCATGCCAGACGGCCGAAGGCCGTCGTTCCCTATCGATCGCCTCTGCCTGATTGACAGGCAGAGGCGGTCGCTGGGTGGGAGGGTGCGGCACGGCGGCATTTGGCCACCGTTCGTTTTGGCGATGCGGTCTGGCCAATGCAGGCTTGGCCGGACCGCGTGGAGGGCGGGCCGCAGCGGCTGCGTGACATCACACGCAGCCGCTGCGACCAGGGGCAGCGACGGGTAACTCCCGGCCAGCCATAGGAGCTACGCTGGCCGGGAGTTACTCCACAAATACAAAAGCATCGCCGCTGTGTGATGCTTTTGTACTTTTGCTGGGGGGGAGGGGGGGGGGGGGGGCGGACTGACATGCGGGGCGTACTAGCCCTGTGCTGGGCGTCCCCCCGCATGTCTGGGAACATGATCGTAGCTGTGCTAAATTTAGCACAGCTACGATTAACTCGGAATGACCCCCAATACCCAGCGGCAGACAGCCTGTTTCTTCCTCTGTAGGACTCCTCAGTGTAAGACTGGGCTTTCCCATTAGCATGTCTTAGTGAGTCTCCCTATTGCTTGGAAACGCTGGTGTGATTCTTCTGTGATACACCCACTTGTTATACTATAATTGTCGCTTATTCCTAAGAAGCCTGTAATATAATCAATGTGTCTGTGGTATATTGAGCAAGCCCCTTATAAAATGCACAAAGCATGATTCTATATAAAACCTAAACCAGTCTCATTCCTGACCTGTCTCCTCCCTCCCTTCATTCTCCTTTCCTGAACTAAACGGCAGCGGCGCCTCTGGTCAGCTTGTTTTCACTGTGAAAATCCATTTTCCGTGTTATGATTTGGTGGTCTCCCTGCAAATTGCCCTATTTAGCTCAGGCAAACAAGAAATCAAACAAAGAGGCTTAGGCTTATACAAACATTAGTCTGTGGTAGCAAAGTACGGTTCACTTATGTTCAGTCCTGCTGCAGCCTTTTTCCATCCTGAACCATTATCAAGACCAGAACACACACGTGGACTCGTGTTAAAGGGGAAATACATAGGAATAGGTTTGGACACTGTAGGGCTCATGTAGTGTTGGACAGATGGGTGCAGTGTTAGTCTGGGGGCATGAAAGGCCCACCGGGCGAATGCAGTTTTAGGGACCCATTCTTATGGGTGTGGCCAGGCACCAGAGTGGGTGTGGCCAGTCCCCACAGAGGCTTGGCTAAGGTCTTGGCCCCTTGATAAATATATATAGGAAATACTGATAGTCTATGCTATGCATGATAATGTACCAGATTAATAACGACAATGCAGTGTAGAAATTACACACCATAGCAGTATAAGGTAACATATGTATAATGTATAATTCAAGTGTACAGTCTAGAAGCTGGGTGGGCCCCCCAGGCAGTGGGGCCCACCGGGGGGGTTCCCCGACGCCCCTATGGGCCAGTACAACTCTGGATGGCTGTATTTTGCCGACGGCTCCACATGCGCATTAGCTGTGTGGGACCGGAACCAGGAAGCCGAGTGACTGAATATTCCGATCATAGTAAGGGCGTGTTTATGTAAATGTGGCCGTGGTAGACCTAAACACTAATGTGCTGGTCAGGTAGTGTTCCCATTGAGTGTGCAAAAAATGCACGAGGAGAAGTGGACACGTAGCCCATAAAAAATGACAGGAAGACGCTGACTGGGAGCTATGGGCAACTTTTGCACTTTATCTCTCTCTAAGACTTGATACATCTCCTCCATCATCATGATTTATTTACTTACACGAGTTCTGTAAGATACAACCCTTCACTGAGACACAGAAAAGCCACCAAGATCTTATTTCATGGATTTGCTACATCTTGGCTTGTCTCATCTGTCGTTCTCCTCCACAGACTGCTCCCATTGCAGTCAATTATAGCTTCAGCCTCCACAGACTGCTCCCATTGCAGTCCATTCTTTCTGCAGTTAGATTTGGGTGGGTTATTTTGTTTCTGTGCAGGGTAAATACTGGCTGCTTTATTTTTACACTGCAAATTAGATTGCAGATTGAACACACCCCACCCAAATCTAACTCTCTCTGCACATGTTACATCTGCCTCCCCTGCAGTGCACATGGGGGGTCATTCCGAGTTGTTCGCTCGCAAGCTGCTTTTAGCAGCTTTGCACACGCTAAGCCGCCGCCTACTGGGAGTGAATCTTAGCATAGTAAAATTGCGATCGAAAGATTAGCAGAATTGCGAATAGACTTCTGTGTGCAGTTTCTGAGTAGCTCCAGACTTACTCGGCAACTGCGATCAGTTCAGTCAGTTTCGTTCCTGGTTTGACGTCACAAACACTCCCAGCCAGTGCCGTAACTAGGCATTTTAGCGCTGTGTGCAAGAAACGACAGTGGCGCCCCCCCCATGTAAGACAGGGGCAGTGCGCGCCGCAGGCGCGTGAAAAATTTATAGGGGCGTGGCTTCACTGGGAAGGGGCGTGGCCACAAAATAATAGCAATTCATACTAAGGTGCACAGTAGTCTACATTATTCAAATTACGCTGCACAGTAGCGCCACTACACCAGGTAGAGCCCCTCTTATACATTACAGCAGACAGCGTCCCCCTTTTTACACATTACAGCAGACAGTCCCCCTTTTTACACATTGCGGCAGCCAGTCCCCCTTTTTACACATTGCGGCAGCCAGGCCCCCTTTTTACACATTGCGGCAGCCAGTCCCCCTTTTTACACATTGCGGCAGCCAGGCCCCCTCTTTACACATTGCGGCAGCCAGTCCCCCTTTTTACACATTGCGGCAGCCAGGCCCCCTCTTTACACATTGCGGCAGCCAGGCCCCCTTCTTACACATTGCGGCAGCCAGGACCCCTTTTTACACATTTCGGCAGCCAGTCCCCCTTTTTACACATTGCGGCAGCCAGGCCCTCTCTTTACACATTGCGGCAGCCAGTCCCCCTTTTTACACATTGCGGCAGCCAGGCCCCCTTTTTACACATTGCGGCAGCCAGTCCCCCTTTTTACACATTGCGGCAGCCAGGCCCCCTTTTTACACATTGCGGCAGCCAGGCCCCCTTTTTACACATTACGGCAGCCAGTCCCCCTTTTTACACATTGCGGCAGCCAGGACCCCTTTTTACACATTGCGGCAGCCAGGACCCCTTTTTACACATTGCGGCAGCCAGGACCCCTTTTTACACATTGCGGCAGCCAGGACCCCTTTTTACACATTGCGGCAGCCAGGCCCCCTTTTTACACATTGCGGCAGATGGTGTCCCCCTGAGAGAGAGAGAGAGAGAGAGAGAGAGAGAGGGATATACTTACCTTCTCCCCGCTGACAGGCTCCTCGTGCTGGTATCTCCCTCTCGGTGCAGGCAGTGAGGTGAGAAGGAGGAGGAGGGAGGGGGAGCAGGGAGCCGCAGCAGCGCTATTTCATTGGTAGTAAGCGCCGCTGCAGCATCCCCCTCTCCTTCCGTATTGGCGGCCTGGCGCTGCTGTGGATGCTGGGATGAAGGAACCGCATCCCAGCATCCATAGCAGCGCCGGGCAGCCAATACAGAAGGAGAGGGGGATGCTGCAGCTGCGCTTACTACCAATGAAATAGCGCTGCTGCGGCTCCCTGCTCCCCCTCCCTCCTCCTCCTTGTCCGCTGCCCGGCGCTGGTCTCTTCTCCCTCCAGCGCGGCGCACGGCGCACACAGCAGAGGCGGCATGTAATGAGTCAGTTTGACTCATTACATGCCGCTGGCCGTGCGCCCTCAGGGCAACTGCGCTGTGTGCCAAGCCCACTTGGCACACATGTAGTTACGGCCCTGCTCCCAGCGTTCGCCCAGACACTCCCCCGTTTCTTCAGCCACTCCCGCGTTTTTTCCAGAAACGGTAGCGTTTTTTCACACACACCCATAAAACGGCCAGTTTCCGCCCAGAAACACCCACTTCCTGTCAATCACATTACGATCACCAGAACGAAGAAAAAACCTTGTAATGCCGTGAGTAAAATTCCTAACTGCATAGCAAATTTACTTGGCGCAGTCGCACTGCGGACATTGCGCATGCGCATTAGCGTCTAATCGCTCCGTTGCGAAAAAAAATAACGAGCGATCAACTCGGAATGACCACCATGGTTTTGCCCAACTGCTAACAAAATTCCTGCTGCGATCAACTTGGAATTACCCCCATTGCTCCCATTGCACTCCATTACAGCTGCAACCTCCACAGACTGCTCCCATTGCACTTCATTCTAGCTGCAGCCTCCAAGCTGCCAATGAAATTGCTGCCGAAAGATAAAATTCAGAGTTTAATCCGTAGGGGCCGATGTATCATTTCTGCATTCATTTTGCAAAAATATCTGCCTTTTACCGCGTATAATAATAATAATAATAATAATAATAAAACTAGTAATAAATAAGTAAAAGCTACAACATGTCTGCCTCTTAGACTGACAAGACCCAAAAGCCCCAATAGTCAGACGCTATGGCGATATTTATACAAACAACCGTTTTTTTCGTCTGCGCCTGTGCTACAATTTGGCACGTACAGAGACACAGTAAAGATTTGGACGCACAGTAGCAGATATATAAGGGACAATCCTGGCCGGTGACTGAGAGGTAACAGGGGTGGTGACTAAAAAGACGCACGGAGATGTTGCCCCTTATGTGAGTATTGCGGGCGTGTTGCTGAAAGCAGGTATATACACAGGCGCTGAACCGCTCACACAGGAGGCTGCACTCAGACAGGGCAAATACACCTTCCATAGGGCAGATGTAAGTTTCAACGGTGCAACTGATGGTGGAGTCTAAGGATGCACCAAGCGGGATTTTAGCATCCACGGACGCTGTCAGAGTGGGCGTCTCAGTCCTGGCACATTCAGGCCCACGTATCTATCTACACAAGGGTAGGGCTCTGTAGTACAGAAGTGACTGCAGCAAGAGACGCAGGCCAATGGGAAATTCAAGCTACAGAGAAGATCCACTTCCAGCTGAGATATCACACAATAAATATAATAGGATCAGTAAGTAATATTCTTCCTTCCTAATCGCACATGCTCATTGGTCATATCTCAGTGATGTGAGACGAGGAGATGAAAGCATTTCACAATTAAATAAAAGTTGTACAACTCTCTATGTCGGGAAAGTCATACGATATTTTTTACACAGTTTTTGAGGTCAAATAAGTTCCTTTATCACTGCTAATGTAGTAGATGACATCCTGTAACTAATGATACAAGGATTTAAGGCATGCATATAGTCACTTATAGACTGTTTACATACTGTACATAATGTTCACCTAATCGTGACAAAAGTGGGAATTAACTTCAGGAACCTTTATTCTCGGTGCAAAAAGTAGATGGTAATTTGCATATCCCTCATTATTTCCAAAAGTACTATCCAGGAGGAATCTGGCTATGGGGTGTTACTCACTCGACAGGTGAGTATTCAATGGGGCGGCCAAATGTCAGATTTGGCCGCTCCCGACAACTGTCCGTGAGCTGCTGAGCGTCGGTCCGTGCTGCTGCTGCTGCCACTTCCAATACTCACCCGTCCCCGCTCCTCAGCTGCAGCTCCGGCCACCTCACACTCTGCTCCTCCGGCTGCCTCATGCTGCTCCTTCAGCCGCCTCGCACTGATCCTCTGACCGCCTCAGCCTCACATGCTGCTCCTCCGGCTGCCTCACACTGCTCCTCCAGCCACCTTGCACTGCTCCTCCGGCCGCCTCACGCTGCTCCTCCGGCCGCTTCACGCTGCTCTTCTCCCCAGTTCTGACAATGTCTGACTTTAAAAAATGTCGGATTGACATTGTCGGAACTGGGACTAAAACCTGTCAGATTTGGCCACGGAACACGTGGATCCGCGGCTAATACGACAATCCATTATGCTTTTTAGCAGAATCTGCTATCCTTACTAAATAACCCCCTTAGTACATAGACCTCTGTGTTTGTAAAATGACAGGTAGGAGCCGATTTGTTAGTAGTTTATCTCTCTCCACTTTATCACTCTCCAAGGCTAGTACAATCTTCTCAATTTCTTGAAATAGGGCAAAGACATATCAACAGCTAAATAACAGAAATGAAAAAAAAGACTAAATGCCAAAATGTAAATATTCATATATGAAGTGTAAACATAAAATCTGCTGTTCACTGTTCACCAATCAATGACAGACAATGGACAGCATCCATTCCTAACAGCAACTGGTACAGGTCAAACCGTTTTCAGGGAGTGTCTGGAAAAACGCAGGCGTGTCCAAGCATTTGAAGGGAGGGTTCCTGACGTCAATTCCGGTCCCGGACAGGCTGATGTGATCGCAGCGGCTGAGTAAGTCCTGGGCTGCGCAGAGACTGCACAAAATCAGTTTGTGCAGCTCTGCTACACATGCGTTCGCACACTTGCACAGCAAAAATACACTCCCCCTGTAGGCGGCGACTATCTGATCGCAGTGCTGCAAAATTTGCTGCCTAGCGATCAGATCTGTATGACCCCCACAGTCTGCTTCTGCAGGGTAGGTCTGCCAGCCTGTCATTTACTGTTCACTGCTCCCCTTCCTAACAAGGAACCTGCTGCTAAAGGGAGAAAGGAAGGAAGGTGATGAACATAGGCCCTCATTCCGAGTTGTTCGCTCGGTATTTTTCATCGCATCGCAGTGAAAATCCGCTTAGTACGCATGCGCAATGTTCGCACTGCGACTGCGCCAAGTAACTTTACTATGAAGAAAGTATTTTTACTCACGGCTTTTTCTTCGCTCCGGCGATCGTAATGTGATTGACAGGAAATGGGTGTTACTGGGCGGAAACACAGCGTTTCAGGGGCGTGTGGCTGAAAACGCTACCGTTTCCGGAAAAAATGCAGGAGTGGCCGGAGAAACGGTGGGAGTGCCTGGGCGAACGCTGGGTGTGTTTGTGACGTCAACCAGGAACGACAAGCACTGAACTGATCGCACAGGCAGAGTAAGTCTGGAGCTACTCTGAAACTGCTAAGTAGTTAGTAATCGCAATATTGCGAATACATCGGTCGCAATTTTAAGAAGCTAAGATTCACTCCCAGTAGGCGGCGGCTTAGCGTGTGTAACTCTGCTAAATTCGCCTTGCGACCGATCAACTCGGAATGAGGGCCATAAATATTAATAGTAAAAAACCCAGTTCACTTGATCCAGGTATATTATCCAGCCATGTAATTACTTACATAAATGCCATATCTTGTAGGAGAAGACGGCTAAAAATAGATGTCGTTTGTGGTGTTTTTAAAGTAAAAAAAAAAAAGTTAATGTATAATAACGGATTCAGTGCTTTGTTACACCATTCCATCCTGTCGCACTTGCCAAACGTCCCTAATTTCCTTGGAAAGTCTCTAGCTGTAATGTTTTGTCCATGGAAATGTCCTTGTTTTTCAGTATTGAACAACTGCAACCAACTTTTCTATTTTTAGGAATTTTACATGCAGATCTTTCCGTATGGTCACTGTGCTTTAGAATGTAACATTTATTGGTGGAGCATTTAGTGAAAAAAATAAAAATAAAATAAAAAGCACTATCCTTGTATTCAGCAAAAATTATTGTAACATAGGCTGAAAATAAATAAGATTTTAAACCTACCGGTAAATCTTTTTCTCCTAGTCCGTAGAGAATGCTGGGGACTCCGTAAGGACCATGGGGCATAGACAGGCTCCACAGTAGACATGGGCACTATAAAGAACTTTTATTATGGGTGTGCACTGGCTCCTCCCTCTATGCCCCTCCTTCAGACCTCAGTTAGAGAAACTGTGCCCAGAGGAGATGGACAATATGGGGAAAGGATTTTGTTAATCTAAGGGCAAGATTCATACCAGCCCACACCAAACACACCGTATAACCTGGAATATACGCAACCAGTTAATAATATGAACAAAAAACAGTATCAGTCAAAGACCGATCTTAACTGTAACATAACCCTTATGTAAGCAACAACTTTATACAAGTCTTGCAGATTTAGTCCGCACTGTGACGGGCGCCCAGCATCCTCTACGGACTAGGAGAAAAAGATTTACAGGTAGGTTTAAAATCTAATTTTCTCTTACGTCCTAGAGGATGCTGAGGACTCCGTAAGGACCATGGGGTTTATACCAAAGCTCCAAACCGGGCGGGAGAGTGCGTATGACTCTGCAGCACCGATTGAGCAAACGCGAGGTCCTCATCAGCCAGGGTATCAAACTTGTAGAATTTTGCAAAAGTGTTTGAACCTGACCAAGTAGCTACTCGGCAAAGCTGTAATGCCGAGACGGCTCGGGCAGCCGTCCAAGAAGAGCCCACCTTCCTAGTGGAATGGGCCTTTACCGAATTTGGTACCGGCAAACCAGCCGTAGAATGAGCCTGCTGAATCGTGTTACAGATCCAGTGAGCAATAGTCTGCTTAGAAGCAGGCGCGCCAACCTTGTTGGCTGCATACAGGACAAACAGAGCCTCTGTTTTCCTAACCCT
Source organism: Pseudophryne corroboree (assembly GCF_028390025.1). Classification (NCBI taxonomy): domain Eukaryota; kingdom Metazoa; phylum Chordata; class Amphibia; order Anura; family Myobatrachidae; genus Pseudophryne; species Pseudophryne corroboree. Next base: position 998,690,219 of record NC_086445.1, read on the forward strand.
AGCCGTCCTGGCTACGTAAATTTTTAAGGCCCTGACTACATCCAGGGACTTGGAGTCCTCCAAGTCACCCGTAGCCACAGGCACCACAATAGGTTGGTTCATATGAAAAGAAGAAACCACCTTAGGCAGAAATTGAGGACGAGTCCTCAACTCTGCTCTATCCACATGAAAAATCAAGTAGGGGCTCTTGTGAGACAAGGCCGCCAACTCTGACACCCGCCTTGCAGATGCCAAGGCTAATAACATGACCACCTTCCAGGTGAGAAATTTTAATTCCACCGTTTGAAGAGGTTCAAAGTGTGATTTAAGGAACTGTAACACCACGTTAAGGTCCCATGGTGCCACTGGGGGCACAAAAGGAGGCTGGATGTGCAGCACTCCCTTTACGAAAGTTTGTACTTCTGGGAGAGAAGCCAATTCCTTCTGAAAAAATATAGATAGGGCCAAAATCTGTACCTTAATGGAGCCTAATTTTAGGCCCATATCCACTCCTGTCTGTAGGAAGTGGAGAAAACGGCCCAGATGGAAATCTTCCGTAGGAGCATTCTTGGTTTCACACCAAGATACATACTTCCTCCAGATACGGTGATAATGCTTCGCCGTTACTTCCTTCCTAGTCTTTATCAGAGTAGGGATAACTTCCTCCGGAATACCTCTCTCAGCTAAGATTCGGTGTTCAACCGCCATGCCGTCAAACGCAACCGCGGTAAGTATTGGAACATGCAAGGCCCAAGCTGCAACAGGTCTTCCTTGAGAGGAAGAGGCCACGGATCTTCTGTGAGCATCTCCTGAAGAACCGAATACCAGGCCCTTCGAGGACAATCTGGAACCACGAGTATTGCTTGTACTCTGTTTCGTCTTATGATTCTCAACACTTTTGAGATGAGAGGCAGAGGAGGGAACACATAGACCGACTGAAACACCCATGGTGTCACTAGGGCGTCTACCGCTACTGCCTGAGGGTCCCTTGACCTGGCACAATACCTCCGAAGCTTTTTATTGAGGCGTGACGCCATCATGTCCATTTGAGGAAGTCCCCAAAGACTTGCTATCTCTGCAAAGAACTCTTGATGAAGTCCCCACTCTCCTGGATGGAGATCGTGTCTGCTGAGGAAGTCTGCTTCCCAGTTGTCCACTCCCGGTATGAAGACTGCTGACAGAACACTTACGTGATTTTCCGCCCAGCGCAGAATTCTGGTGGCTTCCGCCATTGCCACTCTGCTCCTTGTCCCGCCTTGGCGGTTTACATGAGCCACGGCTGTGACATTGTCTGATTGAATCAGAACCGGTAGGTCGCGAAGAAGATACTCTGCTTGTCGTAGGCCATTGTATATGGCCCTCAATTCCAGCATGTTGATGTGTAGACAAGCCTCCTGGCTTGACCATAGTCCCTGAAAATTTCTTCCTTTTGTGACTTCTCCCCATCCTCGGAGGCTCACGTCCGTGGTCACCAGAACCCAGTCTTGAATGCTGAACCTGCGACCCTCTAGAAGGTGAGCACTCTACAGCCACCACAGGAGAGACACCCTGGCCCTGGGGGACAGGCTTATCTTTTGATGTAGGTGTAGATGGGAGCCCGACCATTTGTCCAGAAGGTCTCACTGAAACGTCCTCGCATGAAACCTGCCGAAGGGGATGGCCTCGAGTCTTTGGAATCAACTGTGACTTTGGCAAATTGAGAATCCAACCGTGTTGATGTAACACTCTCAGGGAGAGCGACACGCTTTTCAGCAATTGATCTCTTGATCTCGCCTTTATCAGGAGATCGTCCAAGTACGGGATAATTGTGACTCCCTGCTTGCGCAGGAGCACCATCATTTCCGCCATTACTTTAGTGAAAGTTCTCGGGGCCGTGGAAAGCCCAAACGGCAATGTCTGAAACTGGTAATGACAGTCCTGTACCGCGAAAAGCAGGTATTCCTGATGAAGAGGAAATATGGGGACATGAAGGTAGGCATCCTTCACGTCCAGCGACACCATAAAATCCCCTGCTTCCAGACTGGATATCACAGCCCGGAGTGATTCCATCTTGAATTTGAACTTTTTCAAGTATAGGTTTAGGGATTTTAGATTCAAAATGGGTCTGACCGAACCATCCGACTTCGGGACCACAAACAGTGTTGAATAGTACCCTTTTCCCTGTTGGCCTAGGGGAACCTTGACAATCACTTGCTGTTGACACAGCTTTTGAATTGCATCTAATACCACTTCCCTCTCCGGGGAAGAGGCTGGCAAGGCCGACTTGAAAAATCGGCGAGGGGGCACCTCTTCGTACTCCAGTTTGTAACCTTAGGATACAATTTCCAACGACCAAGGATCCACGTCTGATAGAACCCAGACCTGGCTGAAGAGTCGAAGACGTGCCCCCACCGGTGCGGACTCCCTCCGCGGAGCCCCAGCGTCATGCGGTGGATTTAGCAGAAATCGGGGAGGACTTCTGCTCCTGGGAACTAGCCGAAGCAGGTGTTCTCTTACCTCTACCCTTACCTCTGGCGAGGAAAGAGGAGCCCCGACCTCTTCTGGACTTATGCGACCGAAAGGACTGCATCTTATATTGTGGGGTTTTCTTTTGCTGTGGGGGAACAAAAGGCAAAAATGTAGATTTACCCGCGGTAGCTGTGGAAACCAGGTCCGCGAGACCATCCCCAAACAAAACTTCACCCTTGTAAGGTAAAACCTCCATATGCTTCTTTGAGTCGGCATCACCCGACCATTGGCGGGTCCACAGAGCTCGTCTTGCCGAAACTGTCATGGCATTGGCTCTGGAACCAAACAGCCCCACGTCTCTTTGAGCGTCTCTCATATATAAAACTGCGTCTTTAATGTGACCTGAAGTCAGTACAATGGTATCCTTGTCCAGGGTATCCATGTCAGCCAACAAGGTATCTGCCCATGCTGCAACAGCGCTACAAAGCCATGCCGATGCTATTGCCGGTCTGAGTAAAGCACCCGTACGTGCATAAATAGACTTTAAGGTAGTTTCCTGTCTACGATCCGCAGGATCCTTAAGGGCCGCGGTGTCTGGAGACGGTAGCGCCACCTTCTTGGACAGACGCGTTAACGCCTTGTCCACCCTGGGCGAGGATTCCGACCGTATCCTGTCCTTTGCAGGGAAAGGATACGCCATAAGGATCCTCTTGGGAATCTGCAGTTTTTTGTCTGGAGTTTCCCAAGCTTTTTCAAATAATTCATTCAGTTCATGAGATGGGGGAAAGGTTACGTCAGGTTTCTTTCCCTTAAACATGTGTACCCTCGTGTCAGGGACAGAGGGGTCATCTGTGATATGCAAAACATCTTTTATTGCCATAATCATATAATTAATACTTTTGGCCACCTTCGGGTGTAACCTTGCCTCATCATAGTCGACACTGGAGTCAGAATCCGTGTCGGTATCAGTGTCTGCTATTTTTGATAGGGGACGCTTTTGAGACCCTGACGGGCCCTGTGACCCAGTCAAATCCGCGGATTGACTCCCTGCTGTTTCCCTGGACTCAGCTTTGTCCATTCTCTTATGTAATAAGGTCACATTAGCATTTAAAATATTCCACATATCATACCAATCATGAGTCGGCGTTGCCGGCGGAGACACCACAATCATCTGCTCCACCTCCTCCTTGGATGAGCCTTCCGCTTCAGACATGCCGACACACGCGTACTGACACCCGCACACACACACAGGGATATATCTATAAGGGGACAGTTCCCCAACAAGGCCCTTTGGAGAGACAGAGAGAGAGTATGCCAGCACACACCCAGTGCCAACTGACACTGGAAACAATTCCCAGATATAGCGCTTTTATATATATGTATTAACAGTGTAATACACTCACTGCGCCTAAATGTGCCCCCCCCCCCCCCTCTCTTTCAGCCCTGTGTCACCGTTCTGCAGGGGAGAGTCCGGGGAGCCTGCTTCTCTTCAGATTACTGTGGCGAAAATGGCGCTGGTTAGTACTGTGAGACCAAGCTCCGCCCCCTCTAGTGGCAGGCTTCGGTCCCGCTCAAAATTACAATTAATGACGGGGGATGTACATATCTACTGACTCTGCAATCCATATGTGAAAAACATGCCAATACAGAAGTTTATATTGCTGCCCAGGGCGCCCCCCTTGCGCCCTGCACCCATCAGTGCCTGTCAGTGTGTGTAATGTGTGGGAGCAATGGCGCGCAGCGTTACTGCTGCGCGCTTACCTCAGTGAAGATCTGAAGTCTTCTTTCTTCTTATACTCACCCGGCTTCTATCTTCCGGCTCTGTGAGGAGGACGGCGGCGCGGCTCTGGGACGAACGGCAGGGGAGACCTGCGTTCCGATCCCTCTGGAGCTAATGGTGTTCAGTAGCCTAAGAAGCAGAGCCTATCACTTAAGTAGGTCTGGGTCTCTCTCCTCAGTCCCACGATGCAGGGAGCCTGTTACCAGCAGTGCTCCCTGAAAATAAGAAAAAACCTAACAAAATTCTTTTATCAGAGAAACTCAGTAGAGCTCCCCTGTAATGCACCCTATCTCCTCTGGGCACAGAATCTAACTGAGGTCTGGAGGAGGGGCATAGAGGGAGGAGCCAGTGCACACCCATACTAAAAGTTCTTTATAGTGCCCCTGTCTCCTGCAGAGCCCGTCTATACCCCATGGTCCTTACGGAGTCGCCAGCATCCTCTAGGACGTAAGAGAAAATAAATAAACAAATGTCAGTCATACGATGGTGACCACCGGTGTTCACATTCCAATGATAGTTCCAGAATAACGGATTGTCTCCGTTGGTGATGCACAAGTGTGCTAGAATGTTGAGGTCCTGGCACACTGTTCTGGACATTCTAGCACACTTCAGCATTTGGAAACACAAGTGTGGACAACTCGCAGGTAGTGTACCAGCTGCCCTAGGACAGGAGTTAAGATACGCTTGCTGCGCTTATTACCCCACTCCCTTATACGTGATCCATCAGTGCCTCTAAAGTATCATTTTATTTCCTTTTACATTCTCCCCCACATGTTGGACATGCCGGCTCTTTGGCATACTTCAGAGGACAGGGTTGCTTCCGTAGGGGATACGGTCACTAGGTCGACCACACTTAGGTCGACAGTCATTAAATCAACCACTATTGGTCGACATTGTCATTAGGTCGACGTGGTCTTTAGGTCGACATGTACTAGGTTGACATGGAAAAAGGGTGACATGCATATTTCACTTTTTTTTAAAAACTTTTTCATACTTTACGATCCACATGGACTACGATTGGGAATGGTAACCAGTGCCGAGCGCAGCGGTAGTGGAGCGAGGCACCTTGTACGAAGCATGGCGAGCGAGCCATGCGAGGGGACGCGGTGCACTAACTGGGGTTCCCCGTCACTTTATGATGAAAAAGACACCAATAAAGTAAAAAAACCTCATGTCCTTGTTCAGGTCGACCTACTGACTGTGTCGACCTATTTCAGGTGTCGACCTAGTCACTGTCGACCAATAGTGGTCGACCTAATGCATGTCGACCCTATGACCCATATCCTTCCATAGAATGCACGTGCTCCAGGCGCCATCCCTATGCGCGACACCTCTGATTACAGGGCTCTTATTTCAAAGGCACCAATATCACAGACTCTGACAGTATACAGTAGGCACCAACATCACAGGTACCAACATTACAGGCTCCAACATCACAGGCCCTAACATCACAGGCACCAACATAAAATGCACCAACATCACTGGCACCAACAGTACAGGCACCAACATCACAAGCACCAAAAGTATAGGCACCATCAACAGTACAGGCACCAACACCAGTAAAAGCATCAAAATAATAGGCACCAACATCACAGGCACCAACAGTACAGGCACCATCAACAGTACAGGCATCAACATCACAAGCACCAAAAGTATAGGCACCATCAACAGTACAGGCATCAACATCACAAGCACCAAAAGTATAGGCACCATCAACAGTACAGGCATCAACATCACAAGCACCAAAAGTATAGGCACCATCAACAGTACAGGCATCAACATCACAAGCACCAAAAGTATAGGCACCATCAACAGTACAGGCATCAACATCACAAGCACCAAAAGTATAGGCACCATCAACAGTACAGGCACCAACATCACAAGCACCAAAAGTATAGGCACCATCAACAGTACAGGCATCAACATCACAAGCACCAAAAGTATAGGCACCATCAACAGTACAGGCATCAACATCACAAGCACCAAAAGTATAGGCACCATCAACAGTACAGGCACCAACATCACAAGCACCAAAAGTATAGGCACCATCAACAGTACAGGCACCAACATCACAAGCACCAAAAGTATAGGCACCATCAACAGTACAGGCATCAACATCACAAGCACCAAAAGTATAGGCACCATCAACAGTACAGGCACCAACATCACAAGCACCAACAGTACAGGCACCATCAACAGTACAGGCATCAACATCACAAGCACCAAAAGTATAGGCACCATCAACAGTACAGGCACCAACATCACAAGCACCAAAAGTATAGGCACCATCAACAGTACAGGCATCAACATCACAAGCACCAAAAGTATAGGCACCATCAACAGTACAGGCATCAACATCACAAGCACCAAAAGTATAGGCACCATCAACAGTACAGGCACCAACATCACAAGCACCAAAAGTATAGGCACCATCAACAGTACAGGCACCAACATCACAAGCACCAAAAGTATAGGCACCATCAACAGTACAGGCATCAACATCACAAGCACCAACAGTACAGGCACCATCAACAGTACAGGCACCAACATCACAAGCACCAACAGTACAGGCACCATCAACAGTACAGGCATCAACATCACAAGCACCAAAAGTATAGGCACCATCAACAGTACAGGCACCAACATCACAAGCACCAAAAGTATAGGCACCATCAACAGTACAGGCACCAACAGTACAGGCACCATCAACAGTACAGGCACCAACATCACAAGCACCAAAAGTATAGGCACCATCAACAGTACAGGCACCAACATCACAAGCACCAAAAGTATAGGCACCATCAACAGTACAAGCACCAACATCACAGGCACCAACAGTACAGGCACCATCAACAGTACAGGCACCAACATCACAAGCACCAACAGTACAGGCACCATCAACAGTACAGGCACCAACATCACAAGCACCAACAGTACAGGCACCATCAACAGTACAGGCACCAACATCACAAGCACCAAAAGTATAGGCACCATCAACAGCACAGGCACCAACATCACAAGCACCAAAAGTATAGGCACCATCAACAGTACAGGCACCAACATCACAAGCACCAAAAGTATAGGCGCCATCAACAGTACAGGCATCAACATCACAAGCACCAACAGTACAGGCACCATCAACAGTACAGGCACCAACATCACAAGCACCAACAGTACAGGCACCATCAACAGTACAGGCATCAACATCACAAGCACCAAAAGTATAGGCACCATCAACAGTACAGGCACCAACATCACAAGCACCAAAAGTATAGGCACCATCAACAGTACAGGCATCAACATCACAAGCACCAAAAGTATAGGCACCATCAACAGTACAGGCATCAACCTCACAAGCACCAAAAGTATAGGCACCATCAACAGTACAGGCACCAACATCACAAGCACCAAAAGTATAGGCACCATCAACAGTACAGGCACCAACATCACAAGCACCAAAAGTATAGGCACCATCAACAGTACAGGCATCAACATCACAAGCACCAACAGTACAGGCACCATCAACAGTACAGGCACCAACATCACAAGCACCAACAGTACAGGCACCATCAACAGTACAGGCATCAACATCACAAGCACCAAAAGTATAGGCACCATCAACAGTACAGGCACCAACATCACAAGCACCAAAAGTATAGGCACCATCAACAGTACAGGCACCAACAGTATAGGCACAATCAACAGTACAGGCACCAACATCACAAGCACCAAAAGTATAGGCACCATCAACAGTACAGGCACCAACATCACAAGCACCAAAAGTATAGGCACCATCAACAGTACAAGCACCAACATCACAGGCACCAACAGTACAGGCACCATCAACAGTGCAGGCACCAACATCACAAGCACCAACAGTACAGGCACCATCAACAGTACAGGCACCAACATCACAAGCACCAACAGTACAGGCACCATCAACAGTACAGGCACCAACATCACAAGCACCAAAAGTATAGGCACCATCAACAGCACAAGCACCAACATCACAAGCACCAAAAGTATAGGCACCATCAACAGTACAGGCACCAACATAACAAGCACCAAAAGTATAGGCGCCATCAACAGTACAGGCATCAACATCACAAGCACCAACAGTACAGGCACCATCAACAGTACAGGCACCAACATCACAAGCACCAACAGTACAGGCACCATCAACAGTACAGGCATCAACATCACAAGCACCAAAAGTATAGGCACCATCAACAGTACAGGCACCAACATCACAAGCACCAAAAGTATAGGCACCATCAACAGTACAGGCACCAACAGTACAGGCACCATCAACAGTACAGGCACCAACATCACAAGCACCAAAAGTATAGGCACCATCAACAGTACAGGCACCAACATCACAAGCACCAAAAGTATAGGCACTATCAACAGTACAGGCACCAACATCACAGGCACCAACAGTACAGGCACCATCAACAGTACAGGCACCAAAAGTATAGGCACCATCAACAGTACAGGCATCAACATCACAAGCACCAAAAGTATAGGCACCATCAACAGTACAGGCATCAACATCAGAAGCACCAAAAGTATAGGCACCATCAACAGTACAGGCACCAACATCACAAGCACCAAAAGTATAGGCACCATCAACAGTACAGGCACCACCATCACAAGCACCAAAAGTATAAGCACCATCAACAGTACAGGCATCAACATCACAAGCACCAACAGTACAGGCACCATCAACAGTACAGGCACCAACATCACAAGCACCAACAGTACAGGCACCATCAACAGTACAGGCATCAACATCACAAGCACCAAAAGTATAGGCACCATCAACAGTACAGGCACCAACATCACAAGCACCAAAAGTATAGGCACCATCAACAGTACAGGCACCAACAGTACAGGCACCAACATCACAAGCACCAAAAGTATAGGCACCATCAACAGTACAGGCACCAACATCACAAGCACCAAAAGTATAGGCACCATCAACAGTACAAGCACCAACATCACAAGCACCAAAAGTATAGGCACCATCAACAGTACAGGCACCAACATCACAAGCACCAACAGTACAGGCACCATCAACAGTACAGGCACCAACATCACAAGCACCAACAGTACAGGCACCATCAACAGTACAGGCACCATCAACAGTACAGGCACCAACATCACAAGCACCAACAGTACAGGCACCATCAATAGTACAGGCACCAACATCACAAGCACCAAAAGTATAGGCACCATCAACAGTACAGGCACCAACACCAGTAAAAGCATCAACATAATAGGCACCAACATCACAGGCACCAACACTAGTACAGGCATCAACATCACAAGCACCAAAAGTATAGGCATCAGCAACAGTACAGGCATCAACATCACAAGCACCAAAAGTATAGGCACCATCAACAGTACAGGCACCAACATCACAAGCACCAAAAGTATAGGCACCATCAACAGTACAGGCATCAACATCACAAGCACCAAAAGTATAGGCACCATCAACAGTACAGGCATCAACATCACAAGCACCAAAAGTATAGGCACCATCAACAGTACAGGCACCAACATCACAAGCACCAAAAGTATAGGCACCATCAACAGTACAGGCACCAACATCACAAGCACCAACAGTACAGGCACCATCAACAGTACAGGCATCAACATCACAAGCACCAAAAGTATAGGCACCATCAACAGTACAGGCACCAACATCACAAGCACCAACAGTACAGGCACCATCAACAGTACAGGCATCAACATCACAAGCACCAAAAGTATAGGCACCATCAACAGTACTGGCACCAACATCACAAGCACCAAAAGTATAGGCACCATCAACAGTACAGGCATCAACATCACAAGCACCAAAAGTATAGGCACCATCAACAGTACAGGCACCAACATCACAAGCACCAAAAGTATAGGCACCATCAACAGTACAGGCACCAACATCACAAGCACCAAAAGTATAGGCACCATCAACAGTACAGGCACCAACATCACAAGCACCAAAAGTATAGGCACCATCAACAGTACAGGCACCAACATCACAAGCACCAACAGTACAGGCACCATCAACAGTACAGGCATCAACATCACAAGCACCAAAAGTATAGGCACCATCAACAGTACAGGCACCAACATCACAAGCACCAAAAGTATAGGCACCATCAACAGTACAGGCACCAACATCACAAGCACCAAAAGTATAGGCACCATCAACAGTACAGGCACCAACATCACAAGCACCAAAAGTATAGGCACCATCAACAGTACAGGCACCAACATCACAGGCACCAACAGTACAGGCACCATCAACAGTACAGGCACCAACATCACAAGCACCAACAGTACAGGCACCATCAACAGTACAGGCACCAACATCACAAGCACCAACAGTACAGGCACCATCAACAGTACAGGCACCAACATCACAAGCACCAAAAGTATAGGCACCATCAACAGTACAGGCACCAACATCACAAGCACCAAAAGTATAGGCACCATCAACAGTACAGGCACCAACATCACAAGCACCAAAAGTATAGGCACCATCAACAGTACAGGCATCAACATCACAAGCACCAACAGTACAGGCACCATCAACAGTACAGGCACCAACATCACAAGCACCAACAGTACAGGCACCATCAACAGTACAGGCATCAACATCACAAGCACCAAAAGTATAGGCACCATCAACAGTACAGGCACCAACATCACAAGCACCAAAAGTATAGGCACCATCAACAGTACAGGCACCAACAGTACAGGCACCATCAACAGTACAGGCACCAACATCACAAGCACCAAAAGTATAGGCACCATCAACAGTACAGGCACCAACATCACAAGCACCAAAAGTATAGGCACCATCAACAGTACAAGCACCAACATCACAGGCACCAACAGTACAGGCACCATCAACAGTACAGGCACCAACATCACAAGCACCAACAGTACAGGCACCATCAACAGTACAGGCACCAACATCACAAGCACCAAAAGTATAGGCACCATCAACAGTACAGGCATCAACATCACAAGCACCAAAAGTATAGGCACCATCAACAGTACAGGCATCAGCATCACAAGCACCAAAAGTATAGGCACCATCAACAGTACAGGCACCAACATCACAAGCACCAAAAGTATAGGCACCATCAACAGTACAGGCACCAACATCACAAGCACCAAAAGTATAGGCACCATCAACAGTACAGGCATCAACATCACAAGCACCAACAGTACAGGCACCATCAACAGTACAGGCACCAACATCACAAGCACCAACAGTACAGGCACCATCAACAGTACAGGCATCAACATCACAAGCACCAAAAGTATAGGCACCATCAACAGTACAGGCACCAACATCACAAGCACCAAAAGTATAGGCACCATCAACAGTACAGGCACCAACAGTACAGGCACCATCAACAGTACAGGCACCAACATCACAAGCACCAAAAGTATAGGCACCATCAACAGTACAGGCACCAACATCACAAGCACCAAAAGTATAGGCACCATCAACAGTACAAGCACCAACATCACAAGCACCAAAAGTATAGGCACCATCAACAGTACAGGCACCAACATCACAAGCACCAACAGTACAGGCACCATCAACAGTACAGGCACCATCAACAGTACAGGCACCAACATCACAAGCACCAACAGTACAGGCACCATCAACAGTACAGGCACCAACACAAGTAAAAGCATCAACATAATAGGCACCAACATCACAGGCACCAACACTAGTACAGGCCTCAACATCACAGGCACACAAATCACAGGCCCTAACATCACAGGCACCAACAGTACAGACACCAACTGTACAGGGCCCAATATCACCAACATCACAGACACCCAAATCAAGGCCCCAACATTACAGTCAGGCTCCAACATTTGAGACTTGTATTTTCTGTCACCATTGTGCCAGTTTGTCACCAGGTAGAGAGGGGTAACTTAGATTGCTCTTCCACTATAACTTAGCGCTGATGCAATAACACCGAGAGGAAAGCCCCTTTGTTTATACAATAGCTTATATCCAGATACCAACATGGTTTTGTGTAGCAAACAAAATCTCCTCACCTCTACACATGCGCTTAATTATCCCACGGTTTTCTAATGACCTCCTTATGTGGTGGAGAGAACATAACCGCACACTGGCCGAGTCACAGGTCCCCATAAACACCAGACGGACAGTTACAGGCAGAGCTTCTGATTTGTGCTGAGCAGAGAAGCCACAATTCCCCTCATGGCCCGGGAGACGCACCAGCCCATGACTCAATTACTGACTCACAAAACTTCTGTTTTCTCCTCTTCAAAAAACTTTTTGATCTCAAAGCAAGTAAATTGAATTAATTTCAAACTGATTTTTTTAATATATCATTTAAATTCACTTAGCATGAGAATAGCAGAATATGACACTGTAGTAATATATTGTATTCTGGCTTTCAATAAAGTGTGTATGATCTTACTCAGTGTGACAACATCCAAAAATAACACAGCCTGGTTCTCCACATCAAACAAGACTCTTTATTAAGTGGAAAGAACTGTGAGGTCACCGACCATAGTGTGGCTGTCACTCAGATTGGCTACGTTCAGGATTTCCATACGATGGACTCTACTGTACATCCGTGGTCTGTCAGGTAGCAAGTTTTAAGTACATTCTATAAAATAATAGGTACCAGCTCATTGGTTACACTTACTATGGACAACTTCTCCACTGGCCCAGTTTTTCAACTCTTCTCAATGCTTGATACATCAGCCCTATATTTACTAAGCAGGGGTGCTTGTCGGAGGTTTTGGCCGTGGGATTTAATAGGGCAAAAATATTAAATGCAAAACACTGGTGTATAGTAACTAACGGTCTAAATGTTTGAGGCAGCAGAAAGCGGTGGAGCTTGGAGAAGTGGGAGGTGGCCTCAAGTCTAGGCAGTTTCAAGTCGTTGCCTTATTTTATCCCGGTTTCGCTGTTCCTTATAGCTGGGAATGTAATCTATGGCTGACACCACACGGCCACAGCAACGACCTCTTGCCAGAAGACCTGCTCCCTAGTTATGGGAGAACTTCCGACCATTCGCGTTAAAAAATATCTCAGTATTGGGATAATAGTTCTGTTATTGCTGAAACAGTTCACATATATTCTAATACATATAAAAAAAAACCAACAGCTGTTAATTTATTTTTTAACAGTGTATCGTATTGTTGTTTTAAAGACAAATTGGCTTTGATTTTTTCACAAACACCTCCGTGAGCCGCCGGTTCTGTAACGAAACACTGAAATTCTCAGAAACGTCACATTTTTTGAATCATTTTTCAATTGTAAGCAATAAAAGAGCTCTGCCCTACATGATAAGTGTGACCCACCTATACATTTAATATACCATAATGGAGGCTGTTGTCAGTGGTGCCAAGAGAGGGGGGGGAGGGTACAAATTACCTGGGCCCAGGTCTGATGGAGGTACCCAGTGAGGGTCCAATAGGGGCTCAGGCCCCCCGGCCCTTACTTGGCAGCAGCAGCTCTTCTTCTCAGCCCAGCACACGCTACCGTGTACTGGGTTGCAGTGTGGCCATGGAGGTGCTTAAAATACTATTTCTTTCAGTATTTTTTTTTCTAAGGGTACATGACCACACCTCCTGTGGTTAGGCCACGCCCCTTAAAAAGTATCTGGGCCCAGCCCGGCTCTCGACTGCCCTGGCTGTTGTACCTGTGGATTGTATGACTGGAATATGTGTGTGTGTGTGTGTGTGTGTGTGTGTGTGTGTGTGTGTGTATGTGTGGATAGGGGGGGGGGGGTTATTATAAGTGATAGCCTGTTCCACCACACAGAGTGATGTGTTAACAGCCCAATTAATGAAGTGTCAATAGTTACTGCAATCTCGAGTCCTTTATCCAGCTAAAAAATCCCATTGTATAAGTGTAATGAGGCTGAGGGATCACTTCCAATTACCACGCTTCTAAATAATTGTAGAGGGGTGGTCCAAGTGAGATCTTCGGGTGGGGGAAGGGGAAGGGGGGCATGGTGAGGCAAATTGCACCTTCATGGCCTCATCCCCACTGTGCAATGGTGTGTTTTGTGCCATGATACAGACGGGTACGTTTGGGGAATATGTTCCCTCTGTAAATGCAGGTCTAATAGCGTATTCTCTGTTCTCACCAATAACTGAGAAAAGTTAAAACCATCTTTTCTGTTGCTGGGAGAAGGGATGGAAGCAACCATCGATGTTTCCGATTCAATGGAAATACTTTTTACAACATATTGCAGGTATTCATGTTGTAAGTGGAGTGCCCAACTGTGCAGACTCTATGTTGCTACTCCTCAAGAGAAGCTTCATTCTCTATACCAAGATGGCTGCCAAGGCTACTACTGAGCCATCTTGAGATTGTATGAAAGTGCCACAATGGGAAACAGTAGTCTTCCACTTAACTCCAGTGTGTCCTGCTATTACCTGTTGTTTTAGACACTGTTCCAGCATCTTACACAGCTACCAGGTACCTACATACTCTCACCGGCTGGTGAGCTGTATGACATCTACCAGTGTGTATAACAGTGAGTACGGCTGCACCTTCTTTATCTTTAATAAAACCACTCCACTAGTTGAGTAACTGGGCTGTCCATTTGTGTTTGACATCCGCTGGTGTATACAGAAAATCAGACAATGTCTATGCAGCAGCAAACACCTGGAAGTGGCGTAGGCAGCTCCTCAAATCCGCACATGCACGAAGCTCTGTCTAGTTCTGCACCTGCACACAGTATAACCATTGATGGTTATACCATCAGATGATTTTGATGCAAGTAGCCATAGCAGCACTTCCGATGCCAGGCTTCCGTTGTCCATCCCTACGCTGGAGCCTCTTTCTGGTGTCGCACGCAGGACTTTGGCTCATACAAGTTTCTCTTCAGCTGAGGTGACAACTCATCCTGATAAATCATTCAGTCAATTAGGCAAAGAGTTAAATAACGACTAATAGATCAGAGGAAGCGGCTGAGGGACAATGATGAATGTACTCCCGCGACAAGATGGAATTACACTAATATTAATATGTCAAGTGGAGATGTTCACAAAAAGAGCTACAGGCACAGAAAGGACAGTGTTATAAAGAGGCAGATGTACCGACACCACGTCGTGTGTGCACTGAATTACAGGCAATTACCAGGGGTTGTACTGAGCGCCTTATAGAGCACAGGAGTAATCTGATCCGCGGCAGGGAAAGTATTACCGCTGCTCCCCTGCCCCCGTGCCAGTGCTGCTGGGATACTCAGCTACTACTGCAGATTACTGATTTCTCTTTTTTTTTCCACAATGACAGAAAATAGTGAGGAAAACTCTGACTTGCGGCAGCTTTTGTAACATTAGACGGAGAGCTGGGATGAGGTTTCCGACAGGCAACATGTGTTTTGTTAATATGCGCCCTTAATAAACCGCCCTGACTGCAGAGAGAGATTCGTCCGTGTGATAAAGGAAATTGGAAGGAAAAAGAAAGACATTGAATCATGAGATCACAAACCTTATTACCATTTAATGTGTTTTTTTGGGGGGGAAAAGGCTAAAATAGCTTTCACTCATTTATACAGTCTGCGCGGAAAAAAAAACAACAAAGATGATTAGTTTATGCTCTGTTATACAGGTAATAACAGGGCCAGCCGTGTAACACACACAGGGGTCAATTCATGAAACACTGAAAAGAGTGAGCTTGTGGAGAAGTTGCCCATGGCAACCAATCAGCTGCTCCGTACAATTGTAGAGTATGCAAATGATAAATGTTACTTCAATGCTGATTGGTTGCCATGGGCCACTTCTCCACTGGCTCACTTCACCACACTTTTCACTGCTTCATGAATAGACCCCAATATCACCAGGCAAGAACCAGGCCTCATTCTGTTTGGGGGACGGACATTGATGCTGGAAAACTAGATTTACAACTTAAATATTGAAGGCAGAGGAAATAGCGGTAAAGTACTGTAAAAGGTAGGCCATATCCAGATTTCCATGGATATAACCCACCTGGATATTATGCTGTCAAAATATACTGTGCATGCCTATACAGTGCCTGCCAGGGGCATGAAGGGCCCACCAGGGAAATGCAGTGATAGGGGCCCATGCGTAAGGGGTGTGGCCATCCACCACAGAGGTTTGCCTAACCATTAGCGAGTGCATGGTCAGGGCCCTTGATAAATATATATAGTAAATATTGCTAGTGCATGCATGATCATGAATCAGATTAGTAACAGCAATGCACACTGGGGATTTCCCTTGTGTCACTGTGGGTGAGTCTGACCCACTGCTTATATGTGAGTGTGGGTATATACTTATTTGGGATTCGGTCAAAACACCGGCAGAAGACTAACAGCAGGATCTCGGCGGTCAAAATCCTGACGAATCCCTGACATAAGTATTAGAGTTGGTGTTATGGTTAGGCTGCGGAAGGGTTGGGTTAAGGTTATGATTAGGGGTAGGGGTAGGGTAAAAATAGTGGGTAATATGAATGCTATAAGGCGCCACATATCTTTACTATTTTTTAGAGCTTACACTTTTATCTATCTTTCTGTCTGTCTATCTATATATCTATATATATCTATATATATATATATCTATATATATATTTCTCTATCGTCCTAGTGGATGCTGGGGTTCCTGAAAGGACCATGGAGAATAGCGGCTCCGCAGGAGACAGGGCACAAAAAGTAAAGCTTTACGATCAGGTGGTGTGTACTGGCTCCTCCCCCTATGACCCTCCTCCAAGCCTCAGTTAGATTTTTGTGCCCGGCCGAGAAGGGTGCAATCTAGGTGGCTCTCCTAAAGAGCTGCTTAGAAAAGTTTAGCTTAGGTTTTTTATTTTACAGTGAGTCCTGCTGGCAACAGGATCACTGCAACGAGGGACTTAGGGGAGAAGAAGTGAACTCACCTGCGTGCAGGATGGATTGGCTTCTTGGCTACTGGACATTAGCTCCAGAGGGACGATCACAGGTACAGCCTGGATGGTCACCGGAGCCTCGCCGCCGGCCCCCTTGCAGATGCTGAAACGAGAAGAGGTCCAGAATCGGCGGCAGAAGACTCCTTCAGTCTTCTTAAGGTAGCGCACAGCACTGCAGCTGTGCGCCATTTTCCTCTCAGCACACTTCACACGGCAGTCACTGAGGGTGCAGGGCGCTGGGAGGGGGGCGCCCTGGGAGGCAAATGAAAACCTTTTTTGGCTAAAAATACCTCACATATAGCCTCCGGGGGCTATATGGAGATATTTAATTTAACCCCTGCCAGAATCCACTAAAGAGCGGGAGACGAGCCCGCCGAAAAAGGGGCGGGGCCTATCTCCTCAGCACACAGCGCCATTTTCCTCACACAGCTCCGCTGGTCAGGAAGGCTCCCAGGCTCTCCCCTGCACTGCACTACAGAAACAGGGTAAAACAAGAGAGGGGGGGCAAAATTGTGGCAAAACTATATTATTAAAGCAGCTATACAGGGAGCACTTATTATAAGGCTATCCCTGTCATATATAGCGCTTTTGGTGTGTGCTGGCAAACTCTCCCTCTGTCTCCCCAAAGGGCTAGTGGGGTCCTGTCTTCGTTAAGAGCATTCCCTGTGTGTCTGCTGTGTGTCGGTACGTGTGTGTCGACATGTATGAGGACGATATTGGTGTGGAGGCGGAGCAATTGCCAAATATGGGGATGTCACCTCCTAGGGGGTCGACACCAGAATGGATGCCTTTATTTATGGAATTACGGGATAGTGTCAACACGCTAAAGCAGTCGTTTGACGACATGAGACGGCCGGACAATCAATTAGTGCCTGTCCAGGCGCCTCAAACACCGTCAGGGGCTGTAAAACGCCCTTTGCCTCAGTCGGTCGACACAGACCCAGACACAGGCACTGATTCCAGTGGCGACGGTGACGAATCAACCGTATTTTCTAGTAGGGCCACACGTTATATGATTTTGGCAATGAAGGAGGCGTTACATATTGCTGATACTACAGGTACCACAAAACAGGGTATCATGTGGGGTGTGAAAAAACTACCTATAGTTTTTCCTGAATCAGATGAATTAAATGAGGTGTGTGATGAAGCGTGGGTTGCCCCCGATAAAAAAATGCTAATTTCAAAGAAGTTATTGGCTTTATACCCTTTCCCGCCAGAGGTTAGGGCGCGCTGGGAAACACCTCCTAGGGTGGACAAGGCGCTCACACGCTTATCAAAACAAGTGGCGTTACCCTCTCCTGAGACGGCCGCACTTAAAGATCCAGCAGATAGGAGGATGGAAAATATCCAAAAAAGTATATACACACATACAGGTGTTATACTACGACCAGCTATAGCGACAGCCTGGATGTGCAGTGCTGGGGTAGCTTGGTCAGAGTCCCTGATTGAAAATATTGATACCCTGGATAGGGACAATGTTTTACTGTCTTTAGAGCAAATAAAGGATGCATTTCTTTATATGCGTGATGCACAGAGGGATATCTGCACACTGGCATCACGGGTAAGTGCTATGTCCATTTCGGCCAGAAGAAGTTTATGGACGCGACAGTGGTCAGGCGATGCGGACTCAAAACGGCATATGGAAGTTTTGCCGTATAAAGGGGAGGAGTTATTTGGTGTCGGTCTATCGGATTTGGTGGCCACGGCTACAGCCGGGAAATCCACCTTTTTACCTCAAGTCACTCCCCAACAGAAAAAGACACCGACTTTTCAACCGCAGCCCTTTCGTTCCTTTAAAAACAAGAGAGCAAAGGGATATTCATATCTGCCACGAGGCAGAGGAAGGGGGAAGAGACAGCAACAGGCAGCTCCTTCCCAGGAACAGAAGCCCTCCCCCGCTTCTACAAAAGCCTCAGCATGACGCTGGGGCTTCTCAAGCGGACTCGGGGGCGGTGGGGGGGTCGTCTCAAGAATTTCAGCGCGCAGTGGGCTCACTCGCAGGTAGATCCCTGGATCCTGCAGATAATATCTCAGGGGTACAGGTTGGAACTAGAGACGGATCCACCTCGCCGTTTCCTGAAGTCTGCTTTACCAACGTCCCCCTCCGACAGGGTGACGGTCTTGGAAGCCATTCACAAGCTGTACTCTCAGCAGGTGATAGTCAAGGTACCCCTTTTACAACAAGGAAAGGGGTATTATTCCACTCTATTTGTGGTACCGAAGCCGGATGGCTCGGTAAGACCTATTCTAAATCTGAAATCCTTGAACCTGTACATAAAGAAGTTCAAGTTCAAGATGGAGTCACTCAGAGCAGTGATAGCGAACCTGGAAGAAGGGGACTTTATGGTATCCTTGGACATCAAGGATGCGTATCTCCACGTTCCAATTTACCCCTCACACCAGGGGTACCTCAGGTTCGTCGTACAGAACTGTCACTATCAGTTTCAGACGCTGCCGTTCGGATTGTCCACGGCACCTCGGGTCTTTACCAAGGTAATGGCCGAGATGATGATTGTTCTTCGAAGAAAAGGCGTATTAATTATCCCATACTTGGACGATCTCCTAATAAGGGCAAGGTCCAGAGAACAGCTAGAGATGGGATTAGCACTGTCTCAAGAAGTGCTAAAACAGCACGGGTGGATTCTGAATATTCCAAAATCCCAGTTAATTCCGACAACACGTCTGCTGTTCCTAGGGATGATTCTGGACACGGTTCAGAAAAAGGTTTTTCTCCCGGAGGAAAAAGCCAAGGAGTTATCCGAGCTTGTCAGGAACCTCCTAAAACCAGGAAAGGTGTCTGTACATCAATGCACAAGAGTCCTGGGAAAAATGGTGGCTTCTTACGAAGCAATTCCATTCGGCAGATTCCACGCAAGAATTTTCCAGAGGGATCTGTTGGACAAATGGTCAGGGTCGCATCTTCAGATGCACCAGCGGATAACCCTGTCTCCAAGGACAAGGGTATCTCTTCTGTGGTGGTTGCAGAGTGCTCATCTATTGGAGGGCCGCAGATTCGGCATACAGGATTGGATCCTGGTGACCACGGACGCCAGCCTGAGAGGCTGGGGAGCAGTCACACAAGGAAGAAACTTCCAGGGCGTGTGGTCGAGCCTGGAAACGTCTCTTCACATAAACATTCTGGAACTAAGAGCAATCTACAATGCTCTAAGCCAGGCAGAACCTCTGCTTCAAGGAAAACCGGTGTTGATCCAGTCGGACAACATCACGGCAGTCGCCCATGTGAACAGACAGGGCGGCACAAGAAGCAGGAGTGCAATGGCAGAAGCTGCAAGGATTCTTCGCTGGGCAGAGAATCATGTGATAGCACTGTCAGCAGTGTTCATCCCGGGAGTGGACAACTGGGAAGCAGACTTCCTCAGCAGACACGACCTTCACCCGGGAGAGTGGGGACTTCATCCAGAAGTTTTCCACATGCTGGTAACCCGTTGGGAAAGACCAATGGTGGACATGATGGCGTCTCGCCTCAACAAAAAACTGGACAGGTATTGCGCCAGGTCAAGAGATCTGCAGGCAATAGCTGTGGACGCGCTGGTAACGCCTTGGGTGTACCAGTCGGTGTATGTGTTTCCTCCTCTGCCTCTCATACCAAAAGTATTGAGAATTATACGGCAAAGAGGCGTAAGAACGATACTAGTGGTTCCGGATTGGCCAAGAAGGACTTGGTACCCGGAACTTCAAGAGATGATCACGGAAGATCCGTGGCCTCTACCTCTGAGAAGGGACTTGCTTCAGCAGGGTCCCTGTCTGTTTCAAGACTTACCGCGGCTGCGTTTGACGGCATGGCGGTTGAACGCCGGATCCTAAAGGAAAAAGGCATGCCGGAAGAAGTCATTCCTACTTTGATTAAAGCAAGGAAGGAAGTAACCGCGCAACATTATCACCGCATTTGGCGAAAATATGTTGCGTGGTGCGAGGATCGGAGTGCTCCGACGGAGGAATTTCAACTGGGTCGATTCCTACATTTCCTGCAATCAGGATTGTCTATGGGTCTCAAATTGGGATCTATTAAGGTTCAAATTTCGGCCCTGTCGATTTTCTTCCAAAAAGAATTGGCTTCAGTTCCTGAAGTCCAGACTTTTGTTAAGGGAGTGCTGCATATACAGCCCCCTGTGGTGCCTCCAGTGGCACCGTGGGATCTCAATGTTGTTTTGGACTTTCTCAAATCTCATTGGTTTGACCCACTAAAAACTGTGGATTTGAAATATCTCACATGGAAAGTGACCATGCTACTAGCCCTGGCTTCGGCCAGGAGAGTGTCAGAACTGGCAGCTTTATCTTACAAAAGCCCATATCTGATTTTCCATTCGGACAGGGCAGAACTGCGGACTCGTCCGCATTTTCTCCCTAAGGTGGTGTCAGCATTTCATCTGAACCAACCTATTGTAGTGCCTGCGGCTACAAGCGACTTGGAGGACTCCAAGTTGTTGGACGTTGTCAGTAGAGATGAGCGCCTGAAATTTTTCGGGTTTTGTGTTTTGGTTTTGGGTTCGGTTCCGCGGCCGTGTTTTGGGTTCGAACGCGTTTTGGCAAAACCTCACCGAATTTTTTTTGTCGGATTCGGGTGTGTTTTGGATTCGGGTGTTTTTTTCAAAAAACACTAAAAAACAGCTTAAATCATAGAATTTGGGGGTCATTTTGATCCCAAAGTATTATTAACCTCAAAAACCATAATTTACACTCATTTTCAGTCTATTCTGAATACCTCACACCTCACAATATTATTTTTAGTCCTAAAATTTGCACCGAGGTCGCTGTGTGAGTAAGATAAGCGACCCTAGTGGCCGACACAAACACCGGGCCCATCTAGGAGTGGCACTGCAGTGTCACGCAGGATGTCCCTTCCAAAAAACCCTCCCCAAACAGCACATGACGCAAAGAAAAAAAGAGGCGCAATGAGGTAGCTGTGTGAGTAAGATTAGCGACCCTAGTGGCCGACACAAACACCGGGCCCATCTAGGAGTGGCACTGCAGTGTCACGCAGGATGGCCCTTCCAAAAAACCCTCCCCAAACAGCACATGACGCAAAGAAAAAAAGAGGCGCAATGAGGTAGCTGTGTGAGTAAGATTAGCGACCCTAGTGGCCGACACAAACACCGGGCCCATCTAGGAGTGGCACTGCAGTGTCACGCAGGATGGCCCTTCCAAAAAACCCTCCCCAAACAGCACATGACGCAAAGAAAAAAAGAGGCGCAATGAGGTAGCTGTGTGAGTAAGATTAGCGACCCTAGTGGCCGACACAAACACCGGGCCCATCTAGGAGTGGCACTGCAGTGTCACGCAGGATGTCCCTTCCAAAAAACCCTCCCCAAACAGCACATGACGCAAAGAAAAAAAGAGGCGCAATGAGGTAGCTGTGTGAGTAAGATTAGCGACCCTAGTGGCCGACACAAACACCGGGCCCATCTAGGAGTGGCACTGCAGTGTCACGCAGGATGTCCCTTCCAAAAAACCCTCCCCAAACAGCACATGACGCAAAGAAAAAAAGAGGCGCAATGAGGTAGCTGACTGTGTGAGTAAGATTAGCGACCCTAGTGGCCGACACAAACACCGGGCCCATCTAGGAGTGGCACTGCAGTGTCACGCAGGATGTCCCTTCCAAAAAACCCTCCCCAATCAGCACATGATGCAAAGAAAAAGAAAAGAAAAAAGAGGTGCAAGATGGAATTGTCCTTGGGCCCTCCCACCCACCCTTATGTTGTATAAACAAAACAGGACATGCACACTTTAACCAACCCATTATTTCAGTGACAGGGTCTGCCACACGACTGTGACTGATATGACGGGTTGGTTTGGACCCCCCCCAAAAAATAAGCAATTAATCTCTCCTTGCACAAACTGGCTCTACAGAGGCAAGATGTCCACCTCATCTTCACCCTCCGATATATCACCGTGTACATCCCCCTCCTCACAGATTATCAATTCGTCCCCACTGGAATCCACCATCTCAGCTCCCTGTGTATTTTGTGGAGGCAATTGCTGCTGGTCAATGTCTCCGCGGAGGAATTGATTATAATTCATTTTAATGAACATCATCTTCTCCACATTTTCTGGATGTAACCTCGTACGCCGATTGCTGACAAGGTGAGCGGCGGCACTAAACACTCTTTCGGAGTACACACTTGTGGGAGGGCAACTTAGGTAGAATAAAGCCAGTTTGTGCAAGGGCCTCCAAATTGCCTCTTTTTCCTGCCAGTATAAGTACGGACTGTGTGACGTGCCTACTTGGATGCGGTCACTCATATAATCCTCCACCATTCTATCAATGTTGAGAGAATCATATGCAGTGACAGTAGACGACATGTCCGTAATCGTTGTCAGGTCCTTCAGTCCGGACCAGATGTCAGCATCAGCAGTCGCTCCAGACTGCCCTGCATCACCGCCAGCGGGTGGGCTCGGAATTCTGAGCCTTTTCCTCGCACCCCCAGTTGCGGGAGAATGTGAAGGAGGAGATGTTGACAGGTCGCGTTCCGCTTGACTTGACAATTTTGTCACCAGCAGGTCTTTCAACCCCAGCAGACCTGTGTCTGCCGGAAAGAGAGATCCAAGGTAGGCTTTAAATCTAGGATCGAGCACGGTGGCCAAAATGTAGTGCTCTGATTTCAACAGATTGACCACCCGTGAATCCTTGTTAAGCGAATTAAGGGCTGCATCCACAAGTCCCACATGCCTAGCGGAATCGCTCCCTTTTAGCTCCTTCTTCAATGCCTCCAGCTTCTTCTGCAAAAGCCTGATGAGGGGAATGACCTGACTCAGGCTGGCAGTGTCTGAACTGACTTCACGTGTGGCAAGTTCAAAGGGCATCAGAACCTTGCACAACGTTGAAATCATTCTCCACTGCACTTGAGACAGGTGCATTCCACCTACTATATCGTGCTCAATTGTATAGGCTTGAATGGCCTTTTGCTGCTCCTCCAACCTCTGAAGCATATAGAGGGTTGAATTCCACCTCGTTACCACTTCTTGCTTCAGATGATGGCAGGGCAGGTTCAGTAGTTTTTGGTGGTGCTCCAGTCTTCTGTACGTGGTGCCTGTACGCCGAAAGTGTCCCGCAATTTTTCTGGCCACCGACAGCATCTCTTGCACGCCCATGTCGTTTTTTAAAAAATTCTGCACCACCAAATTCAAGGTATGTGCAAAACATGGGACGTGCTGGAATTTGCCCATATTTAATGCACACACAATATTGCTGGCGTTGTCCGATGCCACAAATCCACAGGAGAGTCCAATTGGGGTAAGCCATTCCGCGATGATCTTCCTCAGTTGCCGTAAGAGGTTTTCAGCTGTGTGCGTATTCTGGAAAGCGGTGATACAAAGCGTAGCCTGCCTAGGAAAGAGTTGGCGTTTGCGAGATGCTGCTACTGGTGCCGCCGCTGCTGTTCTTGCGGCGGGAGTCCATACATCTACCCAGTGGGCTGTCACAGTCATATAGTCCTGACCCTGCCCTGCTCCACTTGTCCACATGTCCGTGGTTAAGTGGACATTGGGTACAACTGCATTTTTTAGGACACTGGTGAGTCTTTTTCTGACGTCCGTGTACATTCTCGGTATCGCCTGCCTAGAGAAGTGGAACCTAGATGGTATTTGGTAACGGGGGCACACTGCCTCAATAAATTGTCTAGTTCCCTGTGAACTAACGGCGGATACCGGACGCACGTCTAACACCAACATAGTTGTCAAGGACTCAGTTATCCGCTTTGCAGTAGGATGACTGCTGTGATATTTCATCTTCCTCGCAAAGGACTGTTGAACAGTCAATTGCTTACTGGAAGTAGTACAAGTGGGCTTACGACTTCCCCTCTGGGATGACCATCGACTCCCAGCGGCAACAACAGCAGCGCCAGCAGCAGTAGGCGTTACACGCAAGGATGCATCGGAGGAATCCCAGGCAGGAGAGGACTCGTCAGAATTGCCAGTGACATGGCCTGCAGGACTATTGGCATTCCTGGGGAAGGAGGAAATTGACACTGAGGGAGTTGGTGGGGTGGTTTGCGTGAGCTTGGTTACAAGAGGAAGGGATTTACTGGTCAGTGGACTGCTTCCGCTGTCACCCAAAGTTTTTGAACTTGTCACTGACTTATTATGAATGCGCTGCAGGTGACGTATAAGGGAGGATGTTCCGAGGTGGTTAACGTCCTTACCCCTACTTATTACAGCTTGACAAAGGGAACACACGGCTTGACACCTGTTGTCCGCATTTCTGGTGAAATACCTCCACACCGAAGAGCTGATTTTTTTGGTATTTTCACCTGGCATGTCAACGGCCATATTCCTCCCACGGACAACAGGTGTCTCCCCGGGTGCCTGACTTAAACAAACCACCTCACCATCAGAATCCTCCTGGTCAATTTCCTCCCCAGCGCCAGCAACACCCATATCCTCCTCATCCTGGTGTACTTCAACACTGACATCTTCAATCTGACTATCAGGAACTGGACTGCGGGTGCTCCTTCCAGCACTTGCAGGGGGCGTGCAAATGGTGGAAGGCGCATGCTCTTCACGTCCAGTGTTGGGAAGGTCAGGCATCGCAACCGACACAATTGGACTCTCCTTGTGGATTTGGGATTTCGAAGAATGCACAGTTCTTTGCTGTGCTGCTTTTGCCAGCTTGAGTCTTTTCATTTTTCTAGCGAGAGGCTGAGTGCTTCCATCCTCATGTGAAGCTGAACCACTAGCCATGAACATAGGCCAGGGCCTCAGCCGTTCCTTGCCACTCCGTGTGGTAAATGGCATATTGGCAAGTTTACGCTTCTCCTCCGACAATTTTACTTTAGGTTTTGGAGTCCTTTTTTTACTGATATTTGGTGTTTTGGATTTGACATGCTCTGTACTATGACATTGGGCATCGGCCTTGGCAGACGACGTTGCTGGCATTTCATCGTCTCGGCCATGACTAGTGGCAGCAGCTTCAGCACGAGGTGGAAGTGGATCTTGATCTTTCCCTAATTTTGGAACCTCAACATTTTTGTTCTCCATATTTTAATAGGCACAACTAAAAGGCACCTCAGGTAAACAATGGAGATGGATGGATTGGATACTAGTATACAATTATGGACGGGCTGCCGAGTGCCGACACAGAGGTAGCCACAGCCGTGAACTACCGCACTGTACTGTGTCTGCTGCTAATATATAGACTGGTTGATAAAGAGATAGTATACTCGTAACTAGTATGTATGTATAAAGAAAGAAAAAAAACCCACGGTTAGGTGGTATATACAATTATGGACGGGCTGCCGAGTGCCGACACAGAGGTAGCCACAGCCGTGAACTACCGCACTGTACTGTGTCTGCTGCTAATATATAGACTGGTTGATAAAGAGATAGTATACTCGTAACTAGTATGTATGTATAAAGAAAGAAAAAAAAACCACGGTTAGGTGGTATATACAATTATGGACGGGCTGCCGAGTGCCGACACAGAGGTAGCCACAGCCGTGAACTACCGCACTGTACTGTGTCTGCTGCTAATATAGACTGGTTGATAAAGAGATAGTATACTACTAATATTATATATACTGGTGGTCAGGTCACTGGTCACTAGTCACACTGGCAGTGGCACTCCTGCAGCAAAAGTGTGCACTGTTTAATTTTAATATAATATTATGTACTCCTGGCTCCTGCTATAACCTATAACTGGCACTGCAGTAGTGCTCCCCAGTCTCCCCCACAATTATAAGCTGTGTGAGCTGAGCAGTCAGACAGATATATAATATATATAGATGATGCAGCACACTGGCCTGAGCCTGAGCAGTGCACACAGATATGGTATGTGACTGACTGAGTCACTGTGTGTATCGCTTTTTTCAGGCAGAGAACGGATATATTAAATAAACTGTACTGTGTGTCTGGTGGTCACTCACTATATAATGTATTATGTACTCCTGGCTCCTGCTATAACCTATAACTGGCACTGCAGTAGTGCTCCCCAGTCTCCCCCACAATTATAAGCTGTGTGAGCTGAGCAGTCAGACAGATATATATAATATTATATATAGATAATAGATGATGCAGCACACTGGCCTGAGCCTGAGCAGTGCACACAGATATGGTATGTGACTGAGTCACTGTGTGCTGTGTATCGCTTTTTTCAGGCAGAGAACGGATTATAAATAAAACTGGTGGTCACTGGTCACTATCAGCAAAACTCTGCACTGTACTGAGTACTCCTAATGCTCCCCAAAATTAGTAAATCAAGTGTCTCTCTAATCTATTCTAAACGGAGAGGACGCCAGCCACGTCCTCTCCCTATCAATCTCAATGCACGTGTGAAAATGGCGGCGACGCGCGGCTCCTTATATAGAATCCGAGTCTCGCGATAGAATCCGAGCCTCGCGAGAATCCGACAGCGTCATGATGACGTTCGGGCGCGCTCGGGTTAACCGAGCAAGGCGGGAAGATCCGAGTCGCTCGGACCCGTGAAAAAAAACATGAAGTTCTGGCGGGTTCGGATTCAGAGAAACCGAACCCGCTCATCTCTAGTTGTCAGAGCTTTAAAAATATACATTTCAAGGACAGCTGGAGTCAGGAAATCTGACTCGCTGTTTATACTATATGCTCCCAACAAGTTGGGCGCTCCTGCGTCTAAGCAGACTATTGCTCGCTGGATTTGTAGTACGATTCAGCTTGCACATTCTGTGGCAGGCCTGCCACAGCCAAAATCGGTAAAAGCCCACTCCACAAGGAAGGTGGGTTCTTCTTGGGCGGCTGCCCAAGGGGTCTCGGCATTACAACTCTGCCGAGCGGCTACGTGGTCGGGGGAGAACACGTTTGTAAAATTCTACAAATTTGATACCCTGGCTAAGGAGGACCTGGAGTTCTCTCATTCGGTGCTGCAGAGTCATCCGCACTCTCCCGCCCGTTTGGGAGCTTTGGTTTAATCCCCATGGTCCTTTCAGGAACCCCAGCATCCACTAGGACGATAGAGAAAATAAGAATTTACTTACCGATAATTCTATTTCTCGGAGTCCGTAGTGGATGCTGGGCGCCCATCCCAAGTGCGGATTATCTGCATTACTTGTACATAGGTACAAAAATCGGGTTATTATTGTTGTGAGCCATCTTTTCAGAGGCTCCGCTGTTATCATACTGTTATCTGGGTTTAGATCACAGGTTGTACGGTGTGATTGGTGTGGCTGGTATGAGTCTTACCCGGGATTCATAAATCCTTCCTTATTGTGTACGCTCGTCCGGGCACAGTGCCTAACTGAGGCTTGGAGGAGGGTCATAGGGGGAGGAGCCAGTACACACCACCTGATCGTAAAGCTTTACTTTTTGTGCCCTGTCTCCTGCGGAGCCGCTATTCCCCATGGTCCTTTCAGGAACCCCAGCATCCACTACGGACTCCGAGAAATAGAATTATCGGTAAGTAAATTCTTATTATATCTATATATCTTTATATATATCTATATATATATATATATATATATATATATATATATAAGCCCCAACAGGTATACTTCTCCTTTGCGAGAGGGCCTTAGTGTACTTTTTGTGCGTAATAATCTTTTTCTTTGCACTTTGGGTGGGCCGAAAGCAACAACACAGGCTCATAATAAAATTGACCAGCAATCATCTTGAAGAAGCCCTCCTGAGTCTTAATCACAGATAATCAGTGGCTCAGAGAGGGTATTAATTACCTGGGCAAAGCCTTGTTGGAGAGGCCTAGCAGGGACCTGGGTCCGCATCCTCCCCTCTTAAGTGTTAGGTGGCAACAGCCTCAATCCGCAGCCCACCACGCTGCTGTGTGCGCCCTTGTGCAGGTTTGGGCCATGGAAAGACTGGGCTCTAAAACTGCACCTCTATGGTCACTACATGCTTTATCACACGGCGTTGGTGGTACAGTATAGTAGTGTTATAAATGCATTCCAAAATATTGGTAAGGACATGGTTCTCAGTCAACACTTGATCGGTGATGTCACACATGATGTTATCAAGGACTTCCAAGGCTGAAGGCTGCCCGTTTTATGGCAGGGGAGACACTAATACCCCTTTCACCCAAGTCACAACTCGGTGTGAAATAATCTCCCAAGAACACCCAGGCCGAGTGACCATGCAATCTAACCCAACAAGGGTTATAAGACCCATCTTTACTACAAGGCTAGGAGTATCCCTTTAACCCAGGGTCCACTGAAGTTTTCTCAGGGCTTAAATCTTCAATTCTCACCCCCATGGGAGAGCCTCAGGTAGAGGATTTAGGGTCTTGGGCACTGGAATGCCAAATCAATCCCCCTAGATCTTCAGGGACACTGCCTGGAAGGCTGGGCGGCACTCCAAAAAATCCAAAGTGATAACAAAGAGAGAACCAACTATATCTAAAAATAAACAACTGAGGTGTAGTTTACGGCCTCTGTGGAGGCTATAGACAGTCCGACTAGCGTTTCTTTAATCATTTTATTTCCAATGAACCATGCATCAAGTTTATATTGTGCTCCTTACCGTAACAGAATGAACCCACAGGCATATTATAGTAGAGTTATCATTGTACAACTTAGACCACATATTACGTTGTTGACTTGTTATGTCTGCCAGAGTCACCGGAAGACTATGCCAAACGGGGGCTATTGATCTATATAGAATCATCCGATACCTTTAACTATAAAAGCGAAGATTAAATTCTCTCCACCCCTTGCTTACAAATAAGTTATTATTCCTTTACTTTTATCTGGGACACAATTTTATTTCAGATAAAGTCCATTGAATTTGACAAAAGGAAATCTGGGCCCTGGACATGAAAAGCCTAACGGATTCTGCAACGCAGCTGTCCTGTAATCGGAGTATTTAAAGTATACTGTTTTGTTCTTTGTTCTCCTGCAGTGGGTTATTGGCTGTCCGCGGCAGGTGCTATTGGATTAAGCCAGTGGCTATACACGGACAAACACTAAATTAGTGGTTTCTGTTTAACCCAGATGAACCTGAACTGTTTGCAGACAGCACAGTTTTTGATGATAAAATTACGTGTTTTTGTTTTTATTATTGTGAGTATTATTATTAGGTAAGGGTTTATGGGGTTATTCTGTAGACATGACTGGCAGGAAAAATACAGTGAAAGTTTTTTTTTTTAAAAAGTTACTTTGGGTGAAAGTAAAAATTTCCAGTATGTTAAAATAATTTTATTGACTTAAATATTCACTAATCAAGTGTACTGGGCAGGAATTATTTTAACACCAACATGTAATCATTTGTGAAGTGTTGTTGCACAGTTTAAGTCAGGGGTAAATGTAGGTATTTATTGGCCCTGCTGCAAAGTTTTGGAAAGGCCCCTATGTGCCTCCCAATGGTGAAATGTCACATGCTGAGATGGGAGACTGACAGGAAAGATGGACGCCTCAGTATAAAGTTAATAGATGAAACGGCACGTTCACAGGCCCCAGGCATGGTCAAAAATGCAGGGTTCATGGACCACCATTAGAACAATTAGAGAGGATTCTGGGTAAAAGGTGTGGCCAGCATGAGGTGGGGTGAAGAGCACCAATATCCACAGTATCCATTTGCTTAGATAAATACTATTCCCTGGTGTGTGATCCGGAACATGATCTAGAAATCGTTAACAGCTGAAACTATTATGGATAGACCAGAGTTGCTCTGAACAGTGGACTCTCAATGCAGTCTCTGGGGCTGGAGATCTAAGGTTGGAGTTCTCACTGGATTCAGCATTTAGTGGGTTCCTTTGCAGCACAGCTTAAAGTGTACATGGGTGAATAATACTAAAATTAATTTTAACCTGTGTCTCAAGTCTCAACTGTGCCAAAGAGAACCCCTGACATGTCATAGATGGTCTCCAATTGATTTGACTGCAAACCTGTGGGGGAAATGTATCAAACCTTTTAATAAGGACAGGTTGAGAAGTTGTCCATATCAACCAACCAGATTCTACCTATCATTTTAAAGACTGCACTAGATAAATTATAGCTAGAATCTGATTGGCTGCAATTTTTAACACGTCTACTTCTTTAGAAGGTTTGCAGATCTTTTTGGTAGTAGCGAATATTCAGTCCTGGTTATAGCTAATTGTTTTGCAATTTTTTCAAATCTCCTGAGCTATTTACCACGCAACCAGTCAGAGGTCTGTTGAAGAACAGCCTGATTCTCCTCTTAAACC
This sequence comes from Pseudophryne corroboree, assembly GCF_028390025.1. Classification (NCBI taxonomy): domain Eukaryota; kingdom Metazoa; phylum Chordata; class Amphibia; order Anura; family Myobatrachidae; genus Pseudophryne; species Pseudophryne corroboree. The sequence continues at coordinate 998,721,470 of NC_086445.1, forward strand.
ATAGCCATGTGGCATGGTTTGCTGCAATATATACTGCTCCACCTGCACACCTCTGCATTTCTAATTATTATCTTTATAGGTGCATAAAACACAGCGTAAAGTACGAAGTCACATACACAGCAATGAACACTTGGTGTGGATACGAGTATGTAATTCAAAGAAAATCAGATACTAGTGATAACTGAAGGGTCTATGTTATAAGCCCCAAAAAGGGACACAGAAGAGGGACGCCATGGGAACAGCTGGGCGGTATGTTTCAGCTATAAGACTAGAATCATTTTAGACACATGGTAGAAAGAAATTAAAAAAAATCCTATGAGCTAAATCCTGTCTCAGTAGAGTTTTTATCAGTCTCCAACACAATCGATGAGGGTGACATGTGTGATTTACATGGCAGCTTAGATTACCACTGCTTCACACACACACACACACACACACACACACACACACACACACACACACACACACACACACACACACACACACACACACACACACACACACATATATATATCTACATATAGATATACCTGTATATGGGATCCGGTCTGAAGATCGACACTGTCTAGGTCGACAATGTTTAGGTCGACCACTATAGGTCCACAGTCACTAGGTCGACAGGGTTGGAAGGTCGACAGGGTTTCTAGGTCGACATATGCTAGGTCGACAGGTCAAAATGTCGACATGAGTTTTTTTTTTTTTTTTTTACTTTTTCATACTTAACGATCCACGTGGACTACGATTGGAACGGTAATCTGTGCCGAGCGAAGCGAGCCATGTGAGGGGACACAGTGCACTAATTGGGGTTCCCGGTCACTCTACGAAGAAAACGACACAAACCCCCCCAAAAAACTCATGTCGAACTTTTGACCTGTCGACCTAGCACATGTCGACCTAGAAACCCAGTTGACCTTCCAGCCCTGTCGACCTAGTGACTGTCGACCTATAGTGGTCGACCTAAACATTGTCGTCCTAGACACTGTCGATCTAATGATCCACACCTATACACACACACACACACATATATATATACTGTATATATATACGCACACACACACACACACATATATATATATATACATACACACACACACACATATATACACACACACACACACACACACACACACACACACACACACACACACACACACATACACACACACACATATATATATATATATATACATACACACACACACACACACACACACACACACACACACACACACACACACACGTATATATATATATAGATACACACATGCATGTATTAATGTATAGGCAGAAATATTTTTAATGAGTACGGAACTTCTGCAAAAGCCGTATGGAGCTGTTATCAGGCTGTTGCAGACCTGTGGTTTTCGAGCTCTCGCAATAAATGTTTTAACTGTCGCTTCTCAAAAACAGGACACACACTCAGCTCACGTATAATCCACTTAAACTGGGTTAAACGACTCCTCCAGCAGCCCTTACGGAGGCTAAACTGTCATCTAAACACTGTAGTAGCTGCATGCATTCAGGGATGCTGTGACATTCTATAGACAAATTCAGAATAAAATACTATCTATAATTACTGGAATTAGAAGTGAGTGAAATAATGTAGCATAGCCTGTGCAGTCCAGTATTCTGCATGAGAACCTCATTGCTGATGAGTTGGGGGAAAAAAGACTTTTAAAATGTTGGGGTTTTTTTGAACATCAAATGCTACAGTATAAACCTAAAATCCTAATTTGTTTAACAAAACATTTTTGTTTGAATTGGTACTGAAAGATTTGGGAATGAATTCTTCTAAAACAGAACAGACAGTAAAAAAAGAACGAAATAAACTGTTTATTATTATTATCAAAATCATAGGTGTGCGCACGGGGGGTGACTGGTGCTATGTCAGCCCCCCCCCCACGCCATGCCTGCTAAAGCAGCACAGAGAATCAGAGATGATCGCCGTAAAACGCCGCCAAGCCCAGCCTGCGGCAGAGCTTTTTATTCCTGTCTGTCACTGTGCCTCCATCCCCCCACCCGCCGTGTATAATATACACTAAGGGGGTCATTCCAAGATGATCACTCGCTACGGATTTTCACAGCACAGCGATTATGGTAGAACGGGGCTAATCTGCGCATACGTATGCACCGCAATGTGCAGGCGCATCGTACAAGTACAAAGAGCTTTGTGGTTTTGCACAGGTTCTAGCGACGCTTCCAGTCGCACTGGCGGACGCAAGGAGATTGACAGGAAGTGGGAGTTTCTGGGTGTCAACTGACCGTTTTCTGGGAGTGTTTGGAAAAACGCAGGCGTGGCCGGGCGTTTGCTGTGCGGATATCTGACGTCAATACCGGAACCTTCGTCGCTGCAATCATCGCACAGAATAAGTAACTACAGGGCTGGTCTTGTTTTGCACAAAATGTGTTTGGTGCCGCTCGGCTGCACAGGCGTTCACACTCCTGCAAAGCGAAAATACACTCCCCCGTGGGCGGCGACTATGCGTTTGCACGGCTGCTAAAAGTAGCTAGCGAGCGATCAACTCGGAATGAGGGCCTATATATGTATGCTTGCTGTGTACTGCATACTTGAATGGGTGGTGCTAGACACATCCAATTGTGCACCCCCTAATAATATTTGCTGCGCACGCCCATTATCAAAATTCTAGCTAAAGCAACAATAGATTTTTCTATTTCATTTTGTTTTTATTGAGTCTATTTATAAAAAGAAAAAAGTGGTCTTACGTAGTAAGGGTTAACCTCCAAATGCATATTCAAAGGGCTGTAGTCTATCAATAAGGCACCCAGTGCTGGCCACGCCCCAGAACATGTGATGTCATGATGTTGCAATTAGGGTCCACCTGCTCCAGGTCGAGAATCTGAGCAATATCTAGACAAGGGGTGGCCGTAATACATATCCTAATGTTGTAGCCAAGGCGGATAACTAGCGTACATGAAAGCACCAGTCCCGCAGGTGGCTAAGTGACAACAAAAAGACCTACAAAAAAAACCATGAAGGTTAAGAGGTGGAAAAGAAGAGATGGGAAAGTTAATGAGGATGTAAAACAAGACTCTGCCAGTAAGCACACAGCCTGAAATGTGATCTGCAAATTATGTCCCACAATGGACGTTTTATTGAATGGTCGGAGCTCTATGGGGAGAGTCAGGAGAGGAACAGTCGGTGCGCTGGGCTGTTGAGGTACAGGGGATTTGTACTAAGCAGTGATAAGAGGGAGAAATGAGCCAGTGGAGAAGTTGCCCAAGGCAACCAATCAGCACTGAAGTAATATTTATAATTTGCATACTGTAAAATTATACAGAGCAGCTAATTGGTTGCCATTGGCAACTTCTCCACTGGCTCACTTCTCCACTTTTATCACTGCTTAGTACATCATATTGAAAATGAGATCTGACATCTTATTGGTTGTTATGGGTGTAAGGCAGTGGTTCCCAAACTTTTTTAAATCACAGCACCCTTGAGCATCAGAATTTTGTTCACGGCGCCCCTAGGTCAAAAGTTTCTTATTGAGAAATTTAGAAAGAAATATTACATTAAGTAAATTGTGCTTATGTGTCATCCTTAGGTTCAGTTAAGTGGTGAGGGACAAGATTTGCTTTTGTTTGGCCACATATTTTATGATTAGAAGCCACTAGCACTGGTTTTGCCTATTACATTGACCATAAATAATTTGAATTGGTCCTGGACCACCAACCCAGGGCACCCCTGCAAGTGTCCCGAGGCACCCCAGGGAGCCACGGCACACAGTTTGGGAACCACTGGTGTAAGGTTTCTTTGGGCACACTGGGCCTGATTTAGATATGGAAGCAACGCCGATATTAATTAACACAGTGGATCGAATATCACCGACTGCGCATGTGCCGCCATCACACTGTGCACACGCCAAGGTACTGTGCGCAGCGTGGAATCAATCACAAACGATTGACAGGGGGAGGGAGCTTTGTGAGGGGGGGTGGAACAGGGAGTGGTGGCAAAAAACACAGGTGTGTTGCAGCCGCTTGCGGGGGGTGTGTCTCTGCCTACATCTGCAATCTCATACGCAGAACACATGGCAACCATTGTCTCAGTTCCCGCGGGTGTTCTGTGTGACCATAGAGTGACGCAGATGGTTGATTATCGGAGGCTCTGCGAGCACCACTGTACATGTACGCAAATGCTGACATTAGTCTGAGTGCGCCGGTGGCCATCTCAATACATTGAGTACGGAATTGTAACTGTGATTGGATTATCGTTTGCATCTCAATCAGGCCCATTGCACAATTCCCTTCTGCAGATGCTGTATGCCGACGCAATGAAGTTCATCTTCTCCTGAGCTGCACAATGCCACCAGACGTCTTGCCGACGTGTATATGAACTAGGAGGCCAACATGACAAAACACTGTATATTCTAAACGTATCAAGAGGGTATCTACATGCCCGTAAGAACATCCGAAGACGGAAAACCTCCTAAATCACATTCTTACCTCAGAAGCGGCCATCTTGCAGGGCGGGTAGCTACTAACCATGAGGCATAATCCATTCAGGGTCGTAGGACTGATAAGAATACATCTGTCATCGCCAGAATAGTTCCATTAAAATTGCATTACATTTTATATGTACTGTTCCGCTGCATGTGTTTTTTTAAACAGGCCCTACTAATTTAATTGATTGATCTGGTTTCCCTAATGGCCCACCAGTGTTAATGAACGTACAGTATATAATGTGCTTGCTTTTCCCCCAGGCGAATGGAAGCAGTAAGTTTATAGTAGGCAAAATGTAAACACGTTCACTTTCCATGGACCAGAATCCAGTCATAAAATGTGGACAAGTGGCATTGGGGTCTATTCATGAAGCAGTGAAAAGTGTGGAGAAGTGAGCCAGTGGAGAAGTTGTCCATGGCAACCAATCAGCTGCTACCTATAATTAGTGATGAGCGGGTTCGGTTTCTCGGAAACCGAACCCCCCCGAACTTCACCCTTTTTACACGGGTCTGAGGCATACTCGGATTCTCCCGTATGGCTCGGTTAACCCGAGCGCGCCCGAACGTTATCATCCCGCTGTCGGATTCTCGCGAGATTCGGATTCTATATAAGCAGCCGCGCGTCGCCGCCATTTTCACTCGTGCATTGGAAATGTTAGGGAGAGGACGTGGCTCGCGTCCTCTCCGTTTATTCATTGTTGAGTTGATGCAAATATTTGTGCTTGCTTATATCACTGTGGGGACTGGGGAGCAGCTTTATATTAATATAGGAGGAGTACAGTGCAGAGTTTTGCTGATCAGTGACCACCAGTTTTATCCGTTCTCTGCCTGAAAAAAACGCTCCTTATCTGTGCTCAGTGTGCTGCATATATCTGTGCTCACACTGCTTAATTGTGGGGACTGGGGAGCAGCTGTATTATACAGCAGGAGTACAGTGCAGAGTTTTGCTGACAGTGACCACCAGTATACGTTGTCTGCCTGAAAAACACTCCATATCTGTACTCAGTGTGCTGCTTTATTGTGGGGACTGGGGAACACCAGTATAATATATATATAGGAGGAGTACAGTGCAGAGTTTTGCTGACCAGTGACCACCAGTATATAATATATAGCATTACGGTACAGTAGGCCACTGCTGTACCTACCTCTGTGTCGTCAAGTATACTATCCATCTACATTCTATACCTGTGGTGCATTTTAGTTTTGCAGTTTGCTGACACAGTGACCACCAGTATATACAGCAGTACGGTACGGAAGGCCACTGCTGTACCTACCTCTGTGTCATCAAGTATACTATCCATCTACATTCTATACCTGTGGTGCATTTTAGTTTTGCAGTTTGCTGACACAGTGACCACCAGTATATATAGCATTACGGTACGGAAGGCCACTGCTGTACTTACCTCTGTGTCGTCAAGTATACTATCCATCTACATTCTATACCTGTGGTGCATTTTAGTTTTGCAGTTTGCTGACACAGTGACCACCAGTATATATAGCAGTACGGTACGGAAGGCCACTGCTGTACCTACCTCTGTGTCGTCAAGTATACTATCCATCTACATTCTATACCTGTGGTGCATTTTAGTTTTGCAGTTTGCTGACACAGTGACCACCAGTATATATAGCAGTACGGTACGGAAGGCCACTGCTGCACTTACCTCTGTGTCGTCAAGTATACTATCCATCTACATTCTATACCTGTGGTGCATTTTAGTTTTGCAGTTTGCTGACACAGTGACCACCAGTATATATAGCAGTACGGTACGGAAGGCCACTGCTGTACCTACCTCTGTGTCGTCAAGTATACTATCCATCTACATTCTATACCTGTGGTGCATTTTAGTTTTGCAGTTTGCTGACACAGTGACCACCAGTATATATAGCAGTACGGTACGGAAGGCCACTGCTGTACCTACCTCTGTGTCGTCAAGTATACTATCCATCTACATTCTATTCCTGTGGTGCATTTTAGTTTTGCAGTTTGCTGACACAGTGACCACCAGTATATATAGCAGTACGGTACGGAAGGCCACTGCTGTACCTACCTCTGTGTCGTCAAGTATACTATCCATCTACATTCTATACCTGTGGTGCATTTTAGTTTTGCAGTTTGCTGACACAGTGACCACCAGTATATATAGCAGTACGGTACGGAAGGCCACTGCTGTACTTACCTCTGTGTCGTCAAGTATACTATCCATCTACATTCTATACCTGTGGTGCATTTTAGTTTTGCAGTTTGCTGACACAGTGACCACCAGTATATATAGCAGTACGGTACGGAAGGCCACTGCTGTACCTACCTCTGTGTCATCAAGTATACTATCCATCTACATTCTATACCTGTGGTGCATTTTAGTTTTGCAGTTTGCTGACACAGTGACCACCAGTATATATAGCAGTACGGTACGGAAGGCCACTGCTGTACTTACCTCTGTGTCGTCAAGTATACTATCCATCTACATTCTATACCTGTGGTGCATTTTAGTTTTGCAGTTTGCTGACACAGTGACCACCAGTATATATAGCAGTACGGTACGGAAGGCCACTGCTGTACCTACCTCTGTGTCGTCAAGTATACTATCCATCTACATTCTATACCTGTGGTGCATTTTAGTTTTGCAGTTTGCTGACACAGTGACCACCAGTATATATAGCAGTACGGTACGGAAGGCCACTGCTGTACCTACCTCTGTGTCGTCAAGTATACTATCCATCTACATTCTATACCTGTGGTGCATTTTAGTTTTGCAGTTTGCTGACACAGTGACCACCAGTATATATAGCAGTACGGTACAGAAGGCCACTGCTGTACATACCTCTGTGTCGTCAAGTATACTATCCATCTACATTCTATACCTGTGGTGCATTTTAGTTTTGCAGTTTGCTGACACAGTGACCACCAGTATATATAGCAGTACGGTACGGAAGGCCACTGCTGTACCTACCTCTGTGTCGTCAAGTATACTATCCATCTACATTCTATACCTGTGGTGCATTTTAGTTTTGCAGTTTGCTGACACAGTGACCACCAGTATATATAGCAGTACGGTACGGAAGGCCACTGCTGTACCTACCTCTGTGTCGTCAAGTATACTATCCATCTACATTCTATACCTGTGGTGCATTTTAGTTTTGCAGTTTGCTGACACAGTGACCACCAGTATATATAGCAGTACGGTACGGAAGGCCACTGCTGTACCTACCTCTGTGTCGTCAAGTATACTATCCATCTACATTCTATACCTGTGGTGCATTTTAGTTTTGCAGTTTGCTGACACAGTGACCACCAGTATATATAGCAATACGGTACGGAAAGCCACTGCGGTACCTACCTCTGTGTCGTCAAGTATACTATCCATCTACATTCTATACCTGTGGTGCATTTTAGTTTTGCAGTTTGCTGACACAGTGACCACCAGTATATATAGCAGTATGGTACGGAAGGCCACTGCTGTACCTACCTCTGTGTCGTCAAGTATACTATCCATCTACATTCTATACCTGTGGTGCAGTTTAGTTTTGCAGTTTGCTGACACAGTGACCACCAGTATATATAGCAGTACGGTACGGAAGGCCACTGCTGTACCTACCTCTGTGTCGTCAAGTATACTATCCATCTAGATTCTATACCTGTGGTGCGACCTTGGTGCGCCTCTTTTTTTCTTTGCATCATGTGCTGTTTGGGGACTATTTTTTTGAAGTGCCATCCTGCCTGACACTGCAGTGCCACTCCTAGATGGGCCAGGTGTTTGTGTCGGCCACTTGTGTCGCTTAGCTTAGCCATCCAGCGACCTTGGTGCACCTCTTTTTTTCTTTGCATCATGTGCTGTTTGGGGACTATTTTTTTGAAGTGCCATCCTGCCTGACACTGCAGTGCCACTCCTAGATGGGCCAGGTGTTTGTGTCGGCCACTTGGGTCGCTTAGCTTAGTCACACAGCTACCTCATTGCGCCTCTTTTTTTCTTTGCATCATGTGCTGTTTGGGAACTATTTTTTTGAAGTGCCATCCTGCCTTACACTGCAGTGCAACTCCTAGATGGGCCAGGTGTTTGTGTCGGCCACTTGGGTCGCTTAGCTTAGTCACACAGCTACCTCATTGCGCCTCTTTTTTTCTTTGCATCATGTGCTGTTTGGGGACTATTTTTTTGAAGTGCCATCCTGCCTGACACTGCATTGCCACTCCTAGATGGGCCATGTGTTTGTGTCGGCCACTTGGGTCGCTTAGCTTAGTCACACAGATACCTCATTGCGCCTCTTTTTTTCTTTGCATCATGTGCTGTTTGGGGACAATTTTTTTGAAGTGCCATTTTGCCTGACACTGCAGTGCCACTCCTAGATGGGCCAGGTGTTTGTGTTGGCCACTTGGGTCGCTTAGCTTAGTCACACAGCTACCTCATTGCGCCTCTTTTTTTCTTTGCATCATGTGCTGTTTGGGGACAATTTTTTTTAAGTGCCATCCTGCCTGACACTGCAGTGCCACTCCTAGATGGGCCAGGTGTTTGTGTCGGCCACTTGGGTCGCTTAGCTTAGTCACACAGCTACCTTGGTGCGCCTCTTTTTTTCTTTGCATCATGTGCTGTTTGGGGACAATTTTTTTGAAGTGCCATCCTGCCTGACACTGCAGTGCCACTCCTAGATGGGCCAGGTGTTTGTGTCGGCCACTTGTGTAGCTTAGCTTAGCCATCCAGCGACCTTGGTGCACCTCTTTTTTTCTTTGCATCATGTGCTGTTTGGGGACTATTTTTTTGAAGTGCCATCCTGCTTGACACTGCAGTGCCACTCCGAGATGTGCCAGGTGTTTGTGTCGGCCACTTGGGTCGCTTAGCTTAGTCACACAGCGACCTTGGTGCGCCTCTTTTTTTCTTTGCATCATGTGCTGTTTGGGGACAATTTTTTTGAAGTGCCATCCTGTCTGACACTGCAGTGCCACTCCTAGATGGGCCAGGTGTTTGTGTCGGCCACTTGGGTCGCTTAGCTTAGTCATCCAGCGACCTCGGTGCAAATTTTAGGACTAAAAATAATATTGTGAGGTGTGAGGTGTTCAGAATAGACTGAAAATGAGTGGAAATTATGGTTATTGAGGTTAATAATACTATGGGATCAAAATGACCCCCAAATTCTATGATTTAAGCTGTTTTTGAGGGGGTTTTGTAAAAAAACACCCGAATCCAAAACACACCCGAATCCGACAAAAATTTTTCAGGGAGGTTTTGCCAAAACGCGTCCGAATCCAAAACACGGCCGCGGAACCGAATCTAAAACCAAAACACAAAACCCGAAAAATGTCCGGTGCACATCACTACCTATAATTCTATAGGGTGCACTTTATAAAAGTTACCTCAACACTGATTGGTTGCCATGGACAACTTCTTCCTAGCTCACTACTCCACTCGTTTCACTGCTCCATGAATAGACCCCATCAAGTAACAATAAACTGTTGTAAATAAAGGGGAGATATATCAATTCTTTGAGAGCGATAAAGTACCAACCAATCAGCTCCTGTCATTTTACAGGCTGTGTTTTAAAAAAATGTCAGGAGCTGATTGGTTGGCACATTGTCTCTCTCCACTTCTTGTATCTCCAGTACCCCAACATCGCTCATGTTACTGTGCGTCCCTATGGGGGCTCAAGGTGAAATGAGCAATATTGCCGACACGGTGAGCCATCGTTATGAGTGCTCCAAATTAAATTGCCCCCATAGTTACTGAACTCCCGGGCAGGGTATGTGTATGAAATATTTCACATGCTCAGTGTCCGGATGATAGGTCGTCATCAGTAATGAAGGCGACAGTCAATAGGTCAACTCCATATGGTTGACATGCATTAGATTGACAAGTATAAAAGGTCGACATGATCAATATGTCGACCTGTAAAAGGTTGACAGTGCTTAAGGTCAACAGGTACAAGAGGTCCACAGGTTCAAATGGTCGACCTGACAATGGTCGACAAACATATGGTCGACACAAGTTTTATTATTTTTCCGCAATTTCTTCAGCTTTTTCATGTTGTACCCTCCACATGGACTATGACTGGGAATAGTAACCAGCCCAGAGTTTGCTCGCTATGCGATAGGACACGGTACACTAATTGGGGTCACATGTGGATAAACATGCAAAATGACAACCAAAAATGCAAAAAAAATTGTCAACCTTTTTGTGTCGACCATTTCCATGTCGCCATTTTGCACCTGTCAACCCTTCCAGGTATCTACCTTTTCACTGTTGACTTATTGACCCTGTCGACCTGTTAGCCACGTACACTAACTACAGCGCAGAGACTTGCTGCAGATGCAGTGGCATACCCTCCAGCTGGACCTTTTTGGCAGGTACAGTACCTTTTTTTATGGTCTGTACCGATTTTTGGCTCTCCAAACTTCCATTGAAAGTATAGGAAAGGGGGCGTGGCCACGTCACTTGACCCGTGACCACGCCCCCTTTTCGAATTTGTAGCAATTTTTATGTGTAAATTGTTGGAGGGTATGTTGCTGCAGATGCATTGGGCCTATTTTGAGGTGTGGACCTGGAGCTGCAGCTCCATCAGCCCCATTGTTAATCCTGCTCTGGGAACATACAGCAGCCAAAGGGCAGAGCCTCCCATTGGATGTAACCCGTGTGGGAGGGCGTTTCTCACCCAATCAGCTGTGGACTGGGTGTGATAGACCTGCTGCTAACCCAATGAGAGCTCCTAGCCACGCCCACACAGTCACTCTGGGCTATTATATAGGAGATGAGTAAATTTTTTGCCAAATTTCGAGTAACTCCAGATATCAGTGTTTCATGAGAAATCAAGCTTTTGGGAACCAGGCAGATACTATAGTATTTTTTATAACCTTTTTTAAAATATTTTTTAAGTTTACAATGAATATAGACATACACACAATACTCTTTTGCTATAGTATAGACAAAAAGCATGTGATATAATCTTGTGCGGTCAATGCCATACATGGTACATATTGAATTCGGCACGGATGAAGCAGAACCAAAACTGAATAAAGACCCAAACTGTCTTTTAAATTTGTTTTTGAACAACAAATTAATTACATAACAAAATTAATAAAAAAATAAATGGAACAAAATTCTGAGCAACTTCCTATACCCTCACCATTATATTTTTCTCTTTTTTTTTTTTAACCATTAATAAAAATATATTTATCTGTAATAAAACATTTGTAACCATGAATCAAATAATTTCATATGTAATACTAGACTTTTATCTACTCATCGCAGATCTATTAGCCCAGTGGAGAAACTCAGCATGCAGAATATTTGCTCATCCCTAATAACACTTATATGTATTTAACCTGATTCTGAATCGCAAGTAATATTCTGTAAACAGAAATGCAGCTGGAATGTTAGTGCGACTTTACGGCTTAACGCGCTGTATATAATTCGCACACCCATTTAGAGAACACAGAGAAACAGCTAAAATGTTTACAGCACTGAATTGCGAGTATGTTTGCAAATGCGCTTATGCGACCCGCAGGTGGGGGAGGGGCGAAAAATATCACTCAAAGTGTCCGTTATGCGTGCACGTCATAATCAGGCCCAATACGCGTAAATGGCAATTTAAGTAAACTCCAGACCTTGTATTCTGTATAATGAGTTGCTCAAACCATAGGCTTGTAAAAATAAAATAAAATAAATAAAAATCCCATAACTACCTCTTGTTCTACTTTCCTACAAACGCGGTCCGGTTATAATGACAGCACTTGTCCCAATGTTGAAGGAAATTGAATTATATTAAACTGAAGACTGAGAGCAAATATACACACTTAGAACTTAGGGCAGAAAAAAACAACTCATGAATTGAGCAATTTACGTTTTCCGCTTAAGTCCACAATCAAAACCAATTTTGACTTATCAGATTACTTTTCCAGCCGCTCTGTAGCCCTTGGGTAAGTCCCACCTAGAAGCCATTCACAAGGCCTGAAAAAATAAATACAGGTCTCGCTAGAAGCAGAAGGTGGATGGAAGGAATGTTTTATTGATACGACTTTAAACAAACAAAGAAAAATATAATTTTTTCCAGTGCACGGCCATTCTGACAAGTTTTGTTGTATCTTGGTTATAATGCTCGTGACTCTCCGAAGCTCCTGGTTGGTGGGAGAAACCTGTGGTGAGTAGAGACTTCCCAACATAGAAAACTTTGTCCCACAGTCATTCTGGCTGAAGCCGTGTCCTTCATTCAGAGGCTGTTATGTTATTACTGTTGACATCTAAGTGTAGCAACTTCATAGAAAAGCTTTGATCCTCTTTTTCCACGTATATTTAATGGATTGTTTTATTGGTTTCACCATCTCCTTTATAATCAATGCAAGATGGCAATTAAATAATGCTCATAACTACGTAAGGGCAATGTATTTTTTTCCAGTAGATCGTATATGTTAAATTGGGTAAGTGTATCGGTGGAGTCGTCTTGCGTCAGCAGAGGGTTTTATAATGCACAAGTGAGGTGGCGCCAAAAGGTGGCACTCTAGCAATGAATCTCTAGTGCACATTATTACGTTTACGAGATTCAAATCCAGTAACTGGTAAAGTTTATTGACCTTTTAACTCAATCCTAATACAGCGAAGGTTTGTCTCACGTGGGTGGGTGAAGTTAGTTAGGGGATTTGCGGTTTAGAAAGAAAAATATCACCTAAATACCTGCCTTTAAGAATATTCCCATAATTCAAGATCTTCCTACCATTCGCTCGGTTGTGAACAGAGCATAAGACGAGTTCTATGTATAACCTTTGTTTTATACAGAGGTACATTTGTCTCCACAATTTTTCTTGACCACTTTGTCAAAAGCCCCGCATAACTTTAACAGTAAGATATTCTCAGCGGTCTACCCTTTAAACTTGGCCAGCAGAGATGCTGAAGATATCTGGGAACTTAACCAGTTTGTTGATTCGGACAAAAATGAGAACATTTAATGGAATTTCTCAAAATTTTGAACAATTAAAATTATTTTTTTAAATTTGAACAATGTTTGAGCCGCTTTTACACTGTTCATGCTTTTTGAAGGCCTTGGCTGAAGGTATTTAGAACGCACCCCTCTTCTATATGCGACAATGGATGTAAGTGTAAAAATTAGACTTTTCGGCAAAAATGCATCCAGACACTATTGTTTGTGTATTTGTATTTTGAGTTGCACCTTAAAAGATCTCAAGATATTGTTGGCCGGATTCAAATGATATCTTACCCGCTCTCTGCCGTTTAAAGATAGAGGGGCAATATGCAAATATGCCCGTTATCGCGCTAATCGCGCTCATTACAGTTTGGTTTAGGCGCGTCAACTAAAGTAATGGGCGCGATTGTGAAAAGACCCGTTTGGGCGCCCAAATGAGTTTCTTCAATTGCATTTCAGCCTGCTACCTCTGGGGGTAGCGAGCCAAAAATGAAGTTGTCATGCCTGTCGGCAGTAACATTAGAATACCACCGGCAGGCGCGATAGGGGGCGGGAGGGAGGGGGGAACATTTGAATCCTGCCCTGTATGTCTAACTTTAAAACTAGCATATAAAAGTACCTGAGGGGTCATTTACTCCAAAATTTGCACCAGATCTATCGGATGTGCAATCAGGCCTCTCCTGGTACCCCTGGTTACCAATAAAAAATAAATTTAATTCCTTGTGTGTATTATATTTAAATGACTGTGCTCCATTTTTATTATATATTAAATAGTTATATAATACATAATTGTTCCCCTTTGTATTTATTAAGATAAAATTAATTGTTCCAGGTTTTTTATTATTATTATTGTTTTTTGCAGTGTAGTCTAATAATTAAAACACCATCTTCCTTTCTTAATCGGTAAAATGAGTCAATATCCAGTAACACTCCCTGCTTAATAAAGACAGCCAATCAGAAACAGTCTCTCATACTGTACATTTGTTCTGGTCCCCCTACCCTGAAAAGACCATGCCTGATGTATCATCTGTAACTGAACGGGAGTAATGTTATTTTATATTACATTAGTAATGGTGATTTCTCATAGAGTATATGAGGTTTGGGCTAAATCACATGCGGTATATAAGGGTTCTAAAACTGCTGCACAATTTCAGTTTGCATCCTCCAAAGCACCGAATATTGCACAATCACCAGTTTCCAAACCATCCAAAACATGATTTGTAAGTATATATCTAATCAGGGGCATAGCCATAATTTTGTGGGCCCCATAGAAACATTTTGAAGGGGCCCCAGCCTCAATGCTTTTAGAGATAAACCGCATTTGATGAACCAAAGTAGTGCCTCAGTTAATGTTATGCCCCATAGTACTGCCCTAATTCATATTATGCCCCATAGTAGTCCCCTAGTTCATCTTATGCCTCATAGTAGTGTCTTTATTCATGTTATGCCTCATAGTAGTGCCCCAGTTAATCTTATGCACTATAGTAGTGCCATAGTTCATCTTATGCCTTATAGTAGTGCCCTAGTTCATCTTATGCCCCACAGTATGGCCTTAGTTCATCCTATGCCCCATAGTAGTGCACTAGTTCTTCTTATGCCCAATAGTAGTGCCCTAGTTCATTGTATGCCCCATAGTAGTGCCCTAGCTCATCTTATGCCTTATAGTAGTGCCCTAGCTCATCTTGTACCCCATAGTATTGACCAAGTTAATGTTATGCCCCTCAGTAGGGCCCTAGTTAATTGTATGCCCCACAGTATTGCCCTAGTTCATATAATGCCGCATAGTAGTGCCCTAGTTCATCTTATGCCCCACAGTAGTGCCCCAGTTAATGTTATGCCCCATAGTAGTACCCTAGATCATCTTATGCCCCATAGTAGTGCCCTAGTTCATCTTATTCCCTATAGTACTGCCCTAGTTCATGTTATGCCCCATAGTAGTGCCCTAGTTCATATTATGCCCCACAGTAGTGCCCTAGTTAATGTTATGCCCCATAGTAGTGCCCTAGTTCATCTAATGCCTCATAGTAGTACCTTAGTTAATCTTTTGCCCTATAGCAGTGCCCTAGTTCATCTTATGCCCCAATGTAGTGCCCTAGTTCATTGTATGACAGCAGTGTCCTGGTTCATCTTATGCCCCATAGTGCCCTAGTTCATGTTATGCCCCATAGTAGTGCCCTAGGTCACCTTATGCTTTATAGTAGTGCCCTAGTTCATATTTTGCCTCATTGTAATGCCCCAGTTTGTTGTATGTCTCATAGTAGTGCCCTAGCTCATCTTATGCCCCATAGTAGTGACCCAGTTAATGTTATGACCCACAGTAGTGCCCTAATTCATCTTATGGCCCATAGTAGTGCCCTAGTTCATTTTATGCCCCACAGTAGTGTCCCAGTTAATGTTATTCTCAATAATAGTGCCCTAGTTCATCTTTTGCCCCATAGCAGTGCCCTAGTTCATCTTATGCCCCATTGTAGTGCCCTAGTTCATCTTATGCAACATAGCAGTGCTCTAGTTAATCTTATGCCCCGTAGTGCCCTAGTTCATTTTATGCCTAATAGTAGTGCCCTAGTTCATCTTATGCTTCATAGTAGTGCCCTAGTTCATATTTTGCCTCATTGTAGTGTCTTAGTTTATTTTATGCCTCATAGTAGTGCCCTAGCTCATCTTCTGCCCCATAGGAGTGCCCCAGTTAATGTTATGCTTCACAGTAGTGCCCTAGTTCATCTTATGCCCCATAGTAGTGCCCTAGTTCATCTTTTGCCCCATAATTGTGCCCTTGTTCATCTTATACCCGATAGTAGTGCCATAGTTCATCTTATGCCCCATAGTACCCTAGGTCATATGTTACCCCATAGTAGTGCCCTAATTCATGTTATGCCTCATAATAGTGCCCTAGGTCATCTTATGCCCCATAGTGCCCTAATTCATCTTTTGCCCCATAGTAGTGCCCAGGTTCATTGTATGCCCCATAGTAGTGCCCCAGTTATTTGTAATGCCCCATAGTAGTGCCTTAGTTCATCTTATGCCACATATCTGTGTCCTAGTTCATCTTGTGCTCCACAGTGCCCTAGTTCAACTTTTGACCCATAGTAGTGCGCTAGTTCATCTTATGCCTCATAGAGCCCTAGTTCATCTTATGCCACATAGCAGTGCCCTAGTTCATCTTATGCTCCATAATAGTGCCCTAGTTCATCTTTTGCCCGATAGTAGTGCACTAATTTATGTTATGCTGCATAGTAGTGCCCTAGTTCAATTTTTACCCCATAGTAGTGCCCTAATTCATGTTATGCGTCATAGCAGTGCCCTAGTTCATTTTATGCCACATAGCAGTGCCCTAGTTCATCTTATGCCTCATAGTGCCCTAGTTCATCTTTTGCCACATAGTAGAGCCCTATTTCATCTTGTGCCCTATAGTAGTATTCTAGTTCACATTATGCCCCATAGTACTGCTCTAGTTCATTGTATGCCCCATAGTAGTGCCCCAGTTCATCTTATGCCCCATAGTGCTCCAGTTCATCTTTTGCACCATAGTAGTGCCCTAGTTCATCTTTTGCCCCATAGTAGTGCCCCAGTTAATGTTATGCCCCATAGTAGTACTGTAGTTCATCTTATGCCACATAGCAATGCCCTAGTTCATCTTGAGCACCACAGTGCCCTAGTTAAACTTTTGATCCATAGTAGTGCCCTAGTTCAGTTTATGTTTTAAAGTAGAGCCCTAGTTCATCTTATGCCACATAGCAGTGCCCTAGTTCATCTCCTGCCCCATAATAGTGTCCTAGTTCATCTTTTGCCCCATAGTAGTACACTAATTTATGTTATGCCTCATAGTAGTGCCCTAGGTCATCTTATGCCCCATAGTGCCCTAGTTCATCTTTTTCCCCATAGTAGTGCCCTAGTTCATCTTTTGCCCCATAGCAGTGCCCTAGTTCATCTTATGCCACATAGCAGTGGCCTAGTTTATATTTTTACCTATGGTAGTGCCCTTGTTCATCTTATGCCTCATAGTACAGCCCAAGTTCATCTTATACCACATAGCAGTGCCCTAGTTTGTCTTATGCCACATAGTGGCCTAGTTCATCTTTTGCCCCATAGTAGTGCCCTAGTTCATTTTATGCCTCATGGTAGTGCCCTTGTTCATCTTATGCCCCATAGTAGTGCTCCAGTTAATGTTATGCCTCACAGTAGTGCACTAGTTCATCTTGTGCCCCACAGTAGTGCCCTAGTTCATCTTATACCCCATAGTAGTGCCCTAATTCGTGTTATGCCTCATAGTAGTGCCCTAGTTCATCTTATGCCACATAGCAGTGCCCTAGTTCATCTTATGCCTCATAGTGCCTTAGTTCATCCTGTGCACCACAGTGCCCTAGTTCAACTTTTAACCCATAGTAGTGCCCTAGTTCATTTTATGCCTCATAGTAGTGCCCTAGTTCTTTTTATGCCACAGAGCAGTGCCCTAGTTCATCTTATGCCCCATAATAGTTCCCTAGTTCATCTTTTGCCCCATAGTAGTGCTCTAATTTATGTTATGCCTCATAGTAGTGCCCTAGGTCATCTTATGCCCCATAGTGCCCTAGTTCATCTTTTGCCCCAGAGTAGTGCCCTAGTTCATCTTTTGCCCCATAGTAGTGCACTAGTTCATCTTATGCCACATAGCAGTGGCCTAGTTCATATTTTTACCTATGGTAGTGCCCTAGTTCATCTTATGCCTCATAGTACAGCCCAAGTTCATCTTATACCACATAGCAGTGCCCTAGTTCATCTTATGCCCCATAGTGGCCTAGTTCATCTTTTGCCCCAAAGTAGTGCCCTAGTTCATTTTATGCCCCAATGTAGTGCCCTAGTTCATTGTATGACAGCAGTGTCCTGGTTCATCTTATGCCCCATAGTGCCCTAGTTCATGTTATGCCCCATAGTAGTGCCCTAGGTCACCTTATGCTTCATAGTAGTGCCCTAGTTCATATTTTGCCTCATTGTAATGCCCCAGTTTGTTGTATGTCTTATAGTAGTGCCCTAGCTCATCTTATGCCCCATAGTAGTGACCCAGTTAATGTTATGACCCACAGTAGTGCCCTAATTCATCTTATGGCCCATAGTAGTGCCCTAGTTCATTTTATGCCCCACAGTAGTGTCCCAGTTAATGTTATTCTCAATAATAGTGCCCTAGTTCATCTTTTGCCCCATAGCAGTGCCCTAGTTCATCTTATGCCCCATTGTAGTGCCCTAGTTCATCTTATGCAACATAGCAGTGCTCTAGTTAATCTTATGCCCCGTAGTGCCCTAGTTCATTTTATGCCTAATAGTAGTGCCCTAGTTCATCTTATGCTTCATAGTAGTGCCCTAGTTCATATTTTACCTCATTGTAGTGTCTTAGTTTATTTTATGCCTCATAGTAGTGCCCTAGCTCATCTTCTGCCCCATAGGAGTGCCCCAGTTAATGTTATGCTTCACAGTAGTGCCCTAGTTCATCTTATGCCCCATAGTAGTGCCCTAGTTCATCTTTTGCCCCATAATTGTGCCCTTGTTCATCTTATACCCGATAGTAGTGCCATAGTTCATCTTATGCCCCATAGTACCCTAGGTCATATGTTACCCCATAGTAGTATAGTAGTGCCCTAATTCATGTTATGCCTCATAATAGTGCCCTAGGTCATCTTATGCCCCATAGTGCCCTAATTCATCTTTTGCCCCATAGTAGTGCCCAGGTTCATTGTATGCCCCATAGTAGTGCCCCAGTTATTTGTAATGCCCCATAGTAGTGCCTTAGTTCATCTTATGCCACATATCTGTGTCCTAGTTCATCTTGTGCTCCACAGTGCCCTAGTTCAACTTTTGACCCATAGTAGTGCGCTAGTTCATCTTATGTCTCATAGAGCCCTAGTTCATCTTATGCCACATAACAGTGCCCTAGTTCATCTTATGCTCCATAATAGTGCCCTAGTTCATCTTTTGCCCGATAGTAGTGCACTAATTTATGTTATGCTGCATAGTAGTGCCCTAGTTCAATTTTTACCCCATAGTAGTGCCCTAATTCATGTTATGCGTCATAGCAGTGCCCTAGTTCATTTTATGCCACATAGCAGTGCCCTAGTTCATCTTATGCCTCATAGTGCCCTAGTTCATCTTTTGCCACATAGTAGAGCCCTATTTCATCTTGTGCCCTATAGTAGTATCCTAGTTCACATTATGCCCCATAGTACTGCTCTAGTTCATTGTATGCCCCATAGTAGTGCCCCAGTTCATCTTATGCCCCATAGTGCTCCAGTTCATCTTTTGCACCATAGTAGTGCCCTAGTTCATCTTTTGCCCCATAGTAGTGCCCCAGTTAATGTTATGCCCCATAGTAGTACTGTAGTTCATCTTATGCCACATAGCAATGCCCTAGTTCATCTTGAGCACCACAGTGCCCTAGTTAAACTTTTGACCCATAGTAGTGCCCTAGTTCAGTTTATGTTTTAAAGTAGAGCCCTAGTTCATCTTATGCCACATAGCAGTGCCCTAGTTCATCTCCTGCCCCATAATAGTGTCCTAGTTCATCTTTTGCCCCGTAGTAGTACACTAATTTATGTTATGCCTCATAGTAGTGCCCTAGGTCATCTTATGCCCCATAGTGCCCTAGTTCATCTTTTTCCCCATAGTAGTGCCCTAGTTCATCTTTTGCCCCATAGCAGTGCCCTAGTTCATCTTATGCCACATAGCAGTGGCCTAGTTTATATTTTTACCTATGGTAGTGCCCTTGTTCATCTTATGCCTCATAGTACAGCCCAAGTTCATCTTATACCACATAGCAGTGCCCTAGTTTGTCTTATGCCACATAGTGGCCTAGTTCATCTTTTGCCCCATAGTAGTGCCCTAGTTCATTTTATGCCTCATGGTAGTGCCCTTGTTCATCTTATGCCCCATAGTAGTGCTCCAGTTAATGTTATGCCTCACAGTAGTGCACTAGTTCATCTTATGCCCCACAGTAGTGCCCTAGTTCATCTTATACCCCATAGTAGTGCCCTAATTCGTGTTATGCCTCATAGTAGTGCCCTAGTTCATCTTATGCCACATAGCAGTGCCCTAGTTCATCTTATGCCTCATAGTGCCTTAGTTCATCCTGTGCACCACAGTGCCCTAGTTCAACTTTTAACCCATAGTAGTGCCCTAGTTCATTTTATGCCTCATAGTAGTGCCCTAGTTCTTTTTATGCCACAGAGCAGTGCCCTAGTTCATCTTATGCCCCATAATAGTTCCCTAGTTCATCTTTTGCCCCATAGTAGTGCTCTAATTTATGTTATGCCTCATAGTAGTGCCCTAGGTCATCTTATGCCCCATAGTGCCCTAGTTCATCTTTTGCCCCAGAGTAGTGCCCTAGTTCATCTTTTGCCCCATAGTAGTGCACTAGTTCATCTTATGCCACATAGCAGTGGCCTAGTTCATATTTTTACCTATGGTAGTGCCCTAGTTCATCTTATGCCTCATAGTACAGCCCAAGTTCATCTTATACCACATAGCAGTGCCCTAGTTCATCTTATGCCCCATAGTGGCCTAGTTCATCTTTTGCCCCAAAGTAGTGCCCTAGTTCATTTTATGCTTCATGGTAGTGCCCTTGTTCATCTTATACTCGATAGTAGTGCCATAGTTCATCTTATGCCACGCAGTAGTGACCCGGTTAATGGTATGCCCCATAGTAGTGCCCTAGTTCACCTTATGCCTCATATTAGTGCCCTAATTCATTTTTACCCCATAGTAGCACCCTTGTTCATCTTATGCCCCACAGTAGTGCCCCAGTTAATGTTATGCCCCATAGTAGTGCCTAACTTCATCTTATGCCACATAGCTCATCTTTTGACCCATAGTAGTGCCCTAGTTCATCTTATGCGTCATAGTAGTGCCCTAGTTCATCTTATGCCACATAGCAGTGCCTTAGCTCATCTTATGCCCCTTAGTAGTGCCCCAGTTAATGTTATGCCCCACAGTAGTGCCCTAGTTAATCTTATGGCCCACAGTAGTGCCCCAGTTAATGTTATGCCCCATAGTAGTGCCCTAGTTCATCTTATGCCCCACAGTGGTGCCTTAGTTCATCTTATGCTACATAGCAGCGCCCTAGTTCATCTTATGCTCCACAGTGCCCTAGTTCATCTTTTGAGCCATAGTAGTGCCCTAGTTCATCTTATGCCTCATAGTAGAGCCCTAGTTCATCTTATGCCACATAGCTGTGCCCTAGTTCATCTTAGTAGAGCCCTAGTTCATCTTATTCTACATAGCAGTGCCCTAGTTCATCTTATGCCTCATAGTAGAGCCCTAGTTCATCTTATGCCACATAGCAGTGCCCTAGTTCATCTTATGAGCCACAGTGCCCTAGTTCATCTTTTGAGCCATAGTAGTGCCCTAGTTCATTATATGCCTCATAGTAGAGCCCTAGTTCATCTTATGCCACATAGCAGTGCCCTAGTTCATCTTATGCCCCATAGTACCCTAGCTCATCTTTTGCACCATAGTAGTGCCCTAATTTATGTTATGCCTCAAAGTAGTGCCCTAGGTCATCTTATGCCCCATAGTGCCCTAGTTCATCTTTTGCCCCATAGTAGTGCCCTAGTTCATTTTATGCCCCATAGTAGTGCCCTAGTTCATCTTATGCTTCATAGTAGTGCCCTAGTTCATATTTTGCCTCATTGTAGTGCCCCAGTTCATTGTATTCTTCATAGTAGTGCATTAGCTCATCTTATGCCCCTTAGTAGTGCCCCAGTTAATGTTATGACCCATAGTAGTTCCCTAGTTCATCTTATGCCCCATAGTAGTGCCTAGTTTATATTTTTACCTATGGTAGTGCCCTTGTTCATCTTATGCCTCATAGTACAGCCCAAGTTCATCTTATACCACATAGCAGTGCCCTAGTTTGTCTTATGCCACATAGTTGCCTAGTTCATCTTTTGCCCCATAGTAGTGCCCTAGTTCATTTTATGCCTCATGGTAGTGCCCTTGTTCATCTTATGCCCCATAGTAGTGCTCCAGTTAATGTTATGCCTCACAGTAGTGCACTAGTTCATCTTGTGCCCCACAGTAGTGCCCTAGTTCATCTTATACCCCATAGTAGTGCCCTAATTCGTGTTATGCCTCATAGTAGTGCCCTAGTTCATCTTATGCCACATAGCAGTGCCCTAGTTCATCTTATGCCTCATAGTGCCTTAGTTCATCCTGTGCACCACAGTGCCCTAGTTCAACTTTTAACCCATAGTAGTGCCCTAGTTCATTTTATGCCTCATAGTAGTGCCCTAGTTCTTTTTATGCCACAGAGCAGTGCCCTAGTTCATCTTATGCCCCATAATAGTTCCCTAGTTCATCTTTTGCCCCATAGTAGTGCTCTAATTTATGTTATGCCTCATAGTAGTGCCCTAGGTCATCTTATGCCCCATAGTGCCCTAGTTCATCTTTTGCCCCAGAGTAGTGCCCTAGTTCATCTTTTGCCCCATAGTAGTGCACTAGTTCATCTTATGCCACATAGCAGTGGCCTAGTTCATATTTTTACCTATGGTAGTGCCCTAGTTCATCTTATGCCTCATAGTACAGCCCAAGTTCATCTTATACCACATAGCAGTGCCCTAGTTCATCTTATGCCCCATAGTGGCCTAGTTCATCTTTTGCCCCAAAGTAGTGCCCTAGTTCATTTTATGCTTCATGGTAGTGCCCTTGTTCATCTTATACTCGATAGTAGTGCCATAGTTCATCTTATGCCACGCAGTAGTGACCCGGTTAATGGTATGCCCCATAGTAGTGCCCTAGTTCACCTTATGCCTCATATTAGTGCCCTAATTCATTTTTTACCCCATAGTAGCACCCTTGTTCATCTTATGCCCCACAGTAGTGCCCCAGTTAATGTTATGCCCCATAGTAGTGCCTAACTTCATCTTATGCCACATAGCTCATCTTTTGACCCATAGTAGTGCCCTAGTTCATCTTATGCGTCATAGTAGTGCCCTAGTTCATCTTATGCCACATAGCAGTGCCTTAGCTCATCTTATGCCCCTTAGTAGTGCCCCAGTTAATGTTATGCCCCACAGTAGTGCCCTAGTTAATCTTATGGCCCACAGTAGTGCCCCAGTTAATGTTATGCCCCATAGTAGTGCCCTAGTTCATCTTATGCCCCACAGTGGTGCCTTAGTTCATCTTATGCTACATAGCAGCGCCCTAGTTCATCTTATGCTCCACAGTGCCCTAGTTCATCTTTTGAGCCATAGTAGTGCCCTAGTTCATCTTATGCCTCATAGTAGAGCCCTAGTTCATCTTATGCCACATAGCTGTGCCCTAGTTCATCTTAGTAGAGCCCTAGTTCATCTTATTCTACATAGCAGTGCCCTAGTTCATCTTATGCCTCATAGTAGAGCCCTAGTTCATCTTATGCCACATAGCAGTGCCCTAGTTCATCTTATGAGCCACAGTGCCCTAGTTCATCTTTTGAGCCATAGTAGTGCCCTAGTTCATTATATGCCTCATAGTAGAGCCCTAGTTCATCTTATGCCACATAGCAGTGCCCTAGTTCATCTTATGCCCCATAGTACCCTAGCTCATCTTTTGCACCATAGTAGTGCCCTAATTTATGTTATGCCTCAAAGTAGTGCCCTAGGTCATCTTATGCCCCATAGTGCCCTAGTTCATCTTTTGCCCCATAGTAGTGCCCTAGTTCATTTTATGCCCCATAGTAGTGCCCTAGTTCATCTTATGCTTCATAGTAGTGCCCTAGTTCATATTTTGCCTCATTGTAGTGCCCCAGTTCATTGTATTCTTCATAGTAGTGCATTAGCTCATCTTATGCCCCTTAGTAGTGCCCCAGTTAATGTTATGACCCATAGTAGTTCCCTAGTTCATCTTATGCCCCATAGTAGTGCCCTAGTTCATTTTATGCCACATAGCAGTGCCCTAGTTCATCTGTTGACCCATAGTAGTGCCCTAGTTCATCTTATGCCTCATAGTAGAGCCCTAGTTCATCTTATGCCACATAGCTGTGCCCTAGTTCATCTTAGTAGAGCCCTAGTTCATCTTATGCTACATAGCAGTGCCCTAGTTCATCTTATGCCCCATATTGCCTTAGTTCATCTTTTGCCCCATAGTAGTGCCCTAATTCATGTTATGCCTCATAGTAGTGCCCTAGTTCATTGTTTGCCCCATAGTAGTGCCCTAATATATGTTATGCCTCATAGTAGTGCACTAGATCATCATTTGCCCCATAGTATTGCCCCAGTTAATGTTATGCCTCACAGTAGTGCCCTAGTTCATCTTATGCTCCATAGTAGTGCCCTAGTTCATCTTATGCTCCATAGTAGTGCCCTAGTTAATCTTATACCCCATAGTAGTGCCCTAATTCATGTTATGCCTCATAGTAGTGCCCTAGTTCATCTTATGCAACATAGCAGTGCCCTAGTTCATCTTATGCCTCATAGTACCCTAGTTCATCTTTTGCCCCATAGTAGTGCCCTATTTCATCTTGTGTCCCATAGTACTGCTCTAGTTCATTGTATGCCCCATAGTAGTGTTCCAATTCATCTTATGCCCCATAGTGCCCTAGTTCATCTTTTGCACCATAGTAGTGCCCTAGTTCATCTTATGACTCTTTGTAGTGCCCTAGGTCATCATATGCCACATTGTAGTTCCTTGTTCATCTTATGCCCCATAGTAGTGCCCTAGTTCATCTATTGCATTCATAGACAACCTGGTAGAGAACTATTTGACTTGGGTGCAAGTGGACTGGGCCCCCTATCTATGCTCCATAGCAATGACATCTTCTGTCCCACTGTAACTATGCCCATGTCTTCAATTACTAGCTGGGAGTTTCCATGGCAAAACACACATGCAAATGTTGGCTTGTTATGTCTCTACAGGGAGCCAATAATACAGCATATATGCATTATTTTGCAACATGTCATGGGGTAAGATTGACTCATTCCATTCTTAAGGACACCGACATGCAAAAATTACATTTAATTTTGTGGGGTTGGATTATTTAAATGAACTAAAGGGATAGAAAGAGTATTCTTGCCTCCCGCCAGGTCAGTTAGAGTCCACCTGTATCAGTGCATGTGTAAGCTAAAGAGTGGCGCGAGAGTGGTACTCTGATAATTAGAGAAAAGCTACAGATCTTACAAAACTACCAATTTCTCAGAGGTTGGAAGCTTATAGAAATTACACTGTTACCATTGGAACTTCTGTAGCAAAACGAGACATCTATGCACTTTACAAACAATGCTATAAAGAGTTTAAAGTTCATATACACAAAATTACACCTGTAATAAAGGCCATCCCATTGTCCTCTCTGCCACTACAGGAGAAAAAAAAAGTTAATGTCGAATGTTCCTGAAGTAGAAGGAATTTTGGGGCAGATGTATTAATCCTGGAAAAGTGATAAAGTGGTGATAAACCAGTGATAAATGCAAGGTGATAACGCAACAGCCAATCAGCTCCTAACTGTCAATTTACATATTGGAGATGATGGGCTGGTGCGTTATCACCTTGCACTTATCACTGCTTTATCACTTCTCCATGCTTAATACATCGACCCCTTTGACTTTGAAGTGACTCTATCACTCTATTATGTTTGCATTTTAAGTTGCCTTCACAATTCCGCAACGCTGGTTATATTCTCCTATTACTGGGGCAGTTCCAAAGATAAAGGTGATGAATTGAAGATTCATAAATAAGCCTTATTGTCCAGGCCCGTCATAGGAGAGTCATTAGATGTAGAAAGCAACAATGTGGAATTGCATGTGACTCTGAGCATTTTCACCGGTGCACAATGTAAGAAAATAGTTTAGTGGAGGAGCGTATGGTCCTGTGTGATACGGCCCCAGATCCCTCTGCGGTGTACCACATGCAATGAATATATCAGACTGTTTGACAACAGTCACATGTGCCAGACGGCTTGTTTGTTTCTCTGGTACAAGCTTCACATGCTATCATCTAGTGTAAGAATAATGGGTTTCCTTTTGTGACAACTGCATAGACTGATAAAGTTAAATGCAAAGGGGGAAAAACTTGTTATTCTCACCTAACGTATATTTTGCAAGTTGTTGGCGAAAGTGCCATAAATTCTATTGGGTGGAATGTTTCTTCTTCAGGCCTGACCTGTGTCAACAAGACGTTGAAAAATATGGGTGAGAACAGTTTAGCCTGGAAATGATTATTTTTCTTAACTCAAAGTGCTGGATCACTTTTGTTCTGTGTTTTTGTGGAAGACAACATGTCTGGCCCAGCAATGAGGATGCAGCCTATTTACGAGACGTTCAACTTTTGACCTTATGGGAACATTTTGCACCTCACTTTACAGTATTTAGTACATATCTTTTGTGAAACTTTTTAAGTTTCATATAGAATGTAAGCTCTCACAAGCAGGGTCCTCTCCCATCAGGTGGTTTTCTCTCGCCTATACTATGTTCTACTCCATACTCCCCACAATGACACCCAGACCTCGGTTCTGCCACCCTGACGATTATTTCAGTGTCCTGACCCCTGTTGCAGAAATGTTTATATACCATGTACTTGTCCAACATTGGGCCTAATTCAGACTGGATTGCTGCAGCGGCAGCTATCGCGGGCGCACTGCGAGTGCGCATCTCATGAGCCCAGCATCTCTGGACTGCGATTGCCTCTACCTGATTGCCAGAGGTGGTCGCGGGGCGGGAGGGGGCGTGCCAACGGCGTTAGAACGCCATTGGCGGGGCGTGGTCAAGACTACACAGGCGTGTCCGGATCATTGGGGGGCAAGCCGCGGCGGCTGCGTGATGGGTAGTGGCCTGCTAGCGCGCAGGAGCTGCGTTGGCAGAGAGCTACTTGCCAGGTGTAAAAGCATTGCGACCGTGCAATGCTTTTGCACCTGTGCGAGGAGGGCCTGACATGTGGGGCGGACTAGCCCTGTGCTGGGTGTCCCCCCGCATGTCAGAGTAAATGATCGTAGATGTGCTAAATTTAGCACATCTACGATCAGATCTGAATTACCCCCATTGTCTTGTACTGTAAGCCGTTGTTTTATTGTCTTGCTCATCTATTTATGTACTTTGTTAGGCGCTGCGGAACCCTTGTGGCGCCATAAAAAATAAAAGACAATCTCCTAAATAATAGCCCTGTGATTCTGTGCCTGGGTCTCTAACGCTGGGCATGGATAGGAGCTCTCATTGGGTTAGTGGCAGGTCTATCACACCCAGTCCACAGCTGATTGGGCAAGAAACACCCTCCCACACAGGTTACATCCAATGGGAGGCTCTGCCCTTTGGCTGCTGTGTTTTCACAGAGCAGGATTAGCAATGGGACTGATGGAGCTACAGCTCCAGCCCCACACCCCAAAATAGGCCCACTGCATCTGCAGCATCATACCCTCCAACACTTTACACATAAACATTGATACACATTCGAAAAGGGGGCGTAGCCATGGGTACATCGGCGTGGCCACGCCCCTTTTCCTATACTTTCAATGGAAGCTTGGAGAGTCAAAAAATGGTACAGACCATAAAAAAAAAGGTCCTGTACCTGCCAAAAAGGTGCAGCTGGAGGGTATGCCACTGCATCTGCAGCAAGTCTCTGTGCTGCATATAGGGTAAAAAACATCCTTTCACTGCAGCGTCCTATGGGAGTCATTTCGAGTTGATCGCTCGCTGCATTCGTTCGCTGTACAGCGATCAGGCAAAAACTCGCCACTTCTGCGCATGCGTATGCAGCACAATGTGCACGTGCGACGTACTATTACAACGAACGCTGTAGTTTTACACAAGGTCTAGCGATGATGCTTTTCAGTCACACAGGCAGCCGCAGAGAGATTGACAGGAAGAGGGCGTTTCTGGGTGTCAACTGACCGTTTTCAGGGAGTGTTTGGAAAAACAGGCGTGGCTGGGC
The DNA here is from genome assembly GCF_028390025.1 of Pseudophryne corroboree. Taxonomy (NCBI): domain Eukaryota; kingdom Metazoa; phylum Chordata; class Amphibia; order Anura; family Myobatrachidae; genus Pseudophryne; species Pseudophryne corroboree. The sequence continues at coordinate 998,749,678 of NC_086445.1, forward strand.
GAACGCAGGGCGTGTTTATGAACTGAATGGTCTGAAGTGATCGCAAGTGCCGAGTAGGTCTGAAGCTACTCTGAAACTGCACAAAATTTTTTTGTACCCGCTCTCCGATCCCTTCGTTCCCACTTCTGCTAAGCTAAAATACACTCCCAGTGGCTGGCGGCATAGCGTTTGCACGGCTGCTAAAAACTGCTAGCGAGCGATCAACTAGGAATGACCACCAATGTCTTGCTGCCAGTCCACCTGCCCCCTCCGGCATCAACAATCCCCACTCCCTAGCCACGCCGCAGGTGGAACAAAAGCTGCTGCGGCCATCGGCATAGATGTGTATGAAAGCGGCGCAGCGGAAGACTTTCATAGGCCTCCCTGCGCCGCATACTCTCTGAGCCCCGGAACCTCCTCTGCGTGTGATGTCACAGAAGTGCCTCCCTGCCACAGCCGCACCCAGATCCCCAGAAGCACTGACTCCGCAACACAGCGCCTGGCCTGCCGGCCTGGAAGCCCCGTTAATGTAGCGGATAGAGAGGGTGATATCGCAGAGGGTAATGTATGGACGCTGAATTAATGTAAAAGGTGACAGTGCTGTGCACTGCAGTGGGTGTGCAGTCTGGCCCGGTGCTAGAGTGTTCGGCGCCCCCCTGCAAACTATAAATTTGCTCCCTTGCATACTTTACAAACGCACAGCGCACATAATGACCCCTGTAGTAGAGACACTTACACATGTAATGCCCCCTGTACCAGTGACGCTTACACATGTAATGCCCCCTGTACCAGTGACGCTTACACATGTAATGCCCCCTGTACCAGTGACGCTTACACATGTCACACCCTCCTGTACCAGTGACGCTTACACAAGTAACACCCCCTGTAGCAGTGACGCTAACACACGTAATGCCCTCTGTACCAGTGACGCTTACACATTATGCAGCAGTCACACACACACACACACACACACACACACACACACACACACACACACACACACACACACAACATACACATATATATATATATACAAACACAAACACCTACATACTGTACATACATTACACACATACACAGTCACACATGTATACGGGTGGTCTTCTGTATGCCGACTGACGGGATCCCGGCGCACAGTATACCGGCGCCGGGATCCCGACAGCCGGCATACCGACACTTATTCTCCCTCGTGGGGGTCCACGACCCCCCTGGAGGGAGAATAAAATAGTGTGGCGCATGGGGCTCATTTGCGCTCGCCACACTGTCGGTAAGCCGGCGGTCGGGCTCCCGGCGCCGTATGCTGGTCGCCGGGAGCCCGACCGCCGGCATATCGTAGTGAACCCATATATACAGTATACACAGACACTGTATATACACACACACACTCACTCTCTTTCCAGACACTTATCTAATGAAGTCTGGCTGGCCGAAGCTGTAGCAGCTCATCCTGCTGCTGCAGCATGGTCCAGTGTAGCCCCGCCCCTTACTCCCATCTAGCCCCGCCCACTTTGGCTCCCTCCCGGCCACTTAATGTCACACAGGGGAGGGGAGGGGGGAGAGGAGGTTGTGTGGTGACGGCGCCGAGGTGGAGAGGAGGCTTTGTGCTGCCGGCGCCAAGGGGGAGAAAAGGTTTTGTGCTTCCGGCGCTGCTGCATGTGTGACAGCAGCCGGCAGCAGCAGGGATAGCAGCAGCAGCTCAGCACAGGGATGCAGAGCAGGGATTACGTCTCTCCTTCCTGGTGCCTCCCTGCACTGCATCCCTTTGCTGAGCGCCTAGCGCCGGCCAGGTGTGCAGTGTCACTGACACTGCACAGCACTCTCACCTTTTACATTGATTCAGCCAGTCACACAGTTCTGGCAGTCAGTCACTATTGTTAGCACCAGTTTCCCAACGCGCCGCATTACAGGGAAGTAGACGCACTACATAAACTACAGCTCCCAGCAGCCCTTAGCACTGAAGCATTCCGCCCCTTAGGGCTGCTGGGAGCTGTAGTTTATTGCGTACATCTTCTTCCCTGTAATGCAGCACATTGGTACATCGGTGCGAACAATAGTGACTGGCTGCTGTGCGAGTCTCTGGGAGAGCCACTGCCAGAGGGAGGACAGCAGCTTAGCTGCTGACAGGAGGAGAAGCAGGAGAAGCATTACCCGCCCCTCCCCCACTCGTAGTACCTCCGGGCCCCATCCGCGGCACTCCCACTCACCCCCTCCAGCACCCGCGATAGCTCTGGACCCCCTCCCCCACCCGCAGCGACCCTGCACCCGTACCTCCCGCCGCATCCGCCCCTCCCCCACCCGGGGCAACCCCGCAACTGCTCCTCCCCCACCCGCAGCGGCTCCGGACCACCACCCGCAGTACCCACGCACCCTCCCCCACCTGCGGCACCACCGCAACCGCCCCTCCTGTGGCACCCCAGGATCCCATCCGCCTCTTCCCCGCATCCCCTACTCCAAAGCACCTACTAGGTGATTCACCAGGCCCTGCGTGCGCTGTTCACGCCGTTGCAAGGGGCTTCCACCCCTTAACCATTGCACGCCCTTTGTCCGTGCAATATTTAACCACTCACACAATTATGATTGGATATAATACTCCATATAATAAAAATATTGCACGCCACAAGGGTGTGCAGGGGTTAAGGGGGCATAGCCCCTGACGACCATTCTTTCTGCCTGTGTATACACACTAGCTGGCATGTTAGGATTTGTATAGGACACTGTGGCCAATTTCACATTTTTGTTGAGTTTCGATACAATATCTCCTATATATTTGCCTTAATCTGTGACTCTATGCCCGTAACGCTGGGCGGAGTCACAGAGCTGGGCGGAGTCAACTGCATCTGCTGCAGGGAGCTACCCCATACCCAGCGCCAGCAGCAGTCAGGTGCAAGACCCTACCTTACAGTATAGGAGGTGAGGATGGCCACTAGCTGCCGGCTGCTGTGCCTGTCCTCCCCCCAATCACCTGTGACAGCGGGCTGTGTGCTGTGCAGTGCGGGTCCCGAAAAGGGGGCGGAGTTACGGCGTCACGAAGGGGAGGAGCTACAGGGACTAGAGGGGTGGAGCTACACGGGACCAGACAGCTGAACAGTGGTGGAATCAGCATTGCAGTAACGGCCAGCCAGACTTGGTAAGTGGAGGGTGAGAGAGAAATGTGTGTGCGTGTGTGTATATAGTGGGGGTGTGTGTGTGTGTGTATATATGGTGGGGTGTGTGTGTTTGTATATATGTGTGAATTGTGTGTGTGTGAGGTATGTCTGTGTGTGCGCACTTTATGGACGCCACTGCTGGGGGGGCCATTACATGCAAGGACGCTACTAATATAGGGGGGGCATTACGTATAAGGACGCTACTAATATAGGGGGGGCATTACGTATAAGGACGCTACTACTATAGGGGGGGCATTACGTATAAGGACGCTACTAATATAGGGGGGGCATTATGTATAAGGACGCTACTACTATAGGGGGGGCATTACGTATAAGGACGCTACTAATATAGGGGGGACATTACGTATAAGGACGCTACTACTATAGGTGGGGCATTACGTATAAGGACGCTACTACTATAAGGGGGGCATTACGTATAAGGACGCTACTACTATAGGGGGGGCATTACGTATAAGGACGCTACTACTATGGGGGGGCATTACGTATAAGGACGCTACTACTATAGGGGGGCATTACGTATAAGGAGGCTACTAATACTGGGGGGCATTACATATAAGGACGCTACTACTGGGAGGGCATTACATGTAAGGATGCTACTACTACTGGGGGGCATTATGTATAAGGACGGTACTACTACTGGGGGCACATTATGTATAAGGATGCTACTACTACAGGGGTGGCATTACGTATAAGGACGCTACTATTACTGTTGGGAGGCATTACATATAACTGCTACTACTACTGGGGGGCATTACGTATAAGGACGCTACTACTACGGGTGGGGCATTACGTATAAGGATGCTACTATTACTGTTGTGGGGCATTACATATAACTGCTACTACTACTGGGGGGGCATTATGTATAAGGACACTACTACTATTGGGGGGGCATTATGTATAAGGACGCTACTACTACTGGGGGGCATTACGTATAAGGACGCTACTACTGCGGGTGGGGCATTACGTATAAGGATGCTACTATTACTGTTGGGGAGCATTACATATAACTGCTACTACTACTGGGGGGGCATTATGTATAAGGACACTACTACTATTGGGGGGGCATTACGTATATGGACGCTACTACTACGGGTGGGGCATTACGTATAAGGACGCTACTACTACGGGTGGGGCATTACGTATAAGATGAATAAGATTGTGCTACATTGTGGCGTAATTTTAAATGGGGGTACTATTGTGTGGCCATGCCCCTTAGTTGTGAGACCACACCACTTTTCCCGATGCACAGCAAAGGAATATGGGAGGGCGCAAAATTCATAGTTTGCAGGGGGGCGCCGAACACCCTAGCACCGGCACAGGCCACCAGTAGCAAAAGTACACCACGGCCACTGACACTATCTGCAGGGAGGGGAACAGCGCTGATATGGAGGGTACTTGCAGGCAGCGAGTCGCCGCCCGCAGCTCCTCTCCCACCTACACACCATACCTGCCGCCTGACACCCACACCCCAGGGAGAGGGCGCTAGCTCAGGCACCGCTAGATCAGCATCTGCAGCATACACACAAGGGCTGCCATGCTCAGCGGCAAGCGGTGCGGAGCATGTGCAGCGGGACAGCGCCAGGACGGGACACGCACTAATCAACATTGCTGCTGGGCCAGAGCTCCCTCCGTCTGCAGCCTAAGGACGCGCACCGCACCTCTCCAGGGAAACACCATGCCTGCCCGCCCACAGGGCTCCGGACGCTTACCTATGCTCCGCGATCACAGCAGCTGACGCTGCCATGCAGGATGGAGGAATGACGCCCGTCAGACGGGGCGGACAGTGTGCGGCGGAACGGGGCCAGGAAGGAATGCTGACCACGACCCAATGCTGCTGGGTCGGAGTTCCCTCCCTCTGCAGTCACCATCTCACAGCAGCAGCCTGGACGTTAGTGGCCACCACGACCCGCACATCCTTACCTCACACATACCTCACATATACCTCACATACCTCACACATGACAGCAAAGGTACACACACTGTGACATCACACCTGTAGCCCACCCCTATATCTGCTAAGTACTCCCCGTCACTATGCCCTGTCACCCTCATCCTGCTCTCTAACTGCCTGTCTGTGTACTGGCCTTCACCCCTCTTACACCATCACCAACCCTCACTAACTACCACAGAGACTATGTGCACTGATATCTGCCCCTCCACCACCTGCAGCGCCCCTGGACCCCTCCCCATCCCCCGCAAACCCCCGCACCTGCCCCTCCACCACCCGTGGCACCCCCACCCACTGCGCCTTCGGACCCCCTACCCCACCCGCAGTGTCTTCCAAACCCCTCCCCCATCTGCAGCAGCCCCTCCCCCATCCGCTGCACCCCCGGACCCATCCCCTGCACCCCCACCCCTCCAGCAACCGCAACACTTTTGGTCCCACTACCCCACCCGCAGCACTCACCCCACCACCAACCACTCCACCTGCGGACCCCCTACACCACCTGCTCCTCCACCACCTACAGCCCCTCCCGATCCACCGCACCCTCACCCCCCTCCCTCCCCCACCCGCAGCGCCTCCAGGCCCCCTACCTCACCCGCAACACCTGCACCCTTCTCCACCAGCAGCGCCTCCGGAACCCCTCCCCCATCCGCAACAGCCCCTCCCCCGCCTCCCCCACCCACAGCACCCCCACCCCTCCCGCATCCCCTGACCCCCTCCCCATCCGCTGAACCCCCGCACTCACCCCTCCCCCATCCGCTGCACCCACTGACCCATCCACTACACCCCCACCTCTCCAGCAACCGCAACACCTTCGGACCCACTACCCCACCCTCAGCACCCACCCCTCCACCACCCACTGCACCTCCGGACCTCCTACACCACCCGCTCCGCCACCACCTGCAGCCCCTCCCCATCCACCGCACCCCCACCCGCAGCGCCTCCAGGCCCCCTACCACACCCGCAACACCTGCACCCTTCCACCCTGCAGTGCCTCCGGAACCCCTCCCTCATCCGCAACAGCCCCTCACCCGCCTCTCCCCCACCCACAGCACCTCACCTCTCCCACACTCCCGGACCACCTCCACCATCGGCTGCACCCCCGCACCCACCCCTATCCCACCCGCGCATACACCCCTCCACCACCTGCAGCACCTCCAGACCCCCTCCCCCATCCACCGCAAATCCACACACCTGTCCCTCCACCACCCGTGGCACCCTCACCCACAGCGCCTACGGACCCCACACCTCAACACACACGGACCCTCCCTCCTCCGGACCCCTAACCCCATTCACTGCACCCCCCCCTCTCCCACCCGCAACGCCTCCACACCTCCTACCCACCCGCCACACCCTTTCCCACCCGCAGTACCTCTGGAACCCCTCCCCCATCCAGCCCAGCATCTGCCCCTCCCCCACCTGCCCCTCCCCCACACACAACGCCCCCCCGGCCCCCTCCCCCGGTACCCACCCGCGGCGCCTCCACACCCCCTATGCCACCCGCCCCTCCACCACCTACATCACCTCCGGACCCCCTCCCCCATCCGCCACACCCCGCATCTGGCTCTCCACCGCCCGCTGCACCTTTGGATCCCCTACCCCACCCACGCAGCAGGCCCTTCCCAATCCGCATCGCCTACACCATTCGCAACAGCACCGCACCCGCCACTTCCCCACCCACGTTACCCCCGCATCCACCCCTCCCCCACCCACCGCGCCCCCTGGACACCTCCCCCATCCACTGCACACCCGCACCCACCCCTTCCCCATCTGCAGCGCCTTCGGAACCCCTCCTCCATCCGCAACAGCCCTGCAGCTGCCATCCCCCACCTGCGACACCCCTGCTCCTACCCCACCCACAGCGCCTTCATACCCCCTCCCCCATCCGCGGTCCCCACTCCCCAAACCCCTTCCTGTTGCAAGGGACTACGCCCCCTTCACCATCGGAAGGCCTTTCATTGTGCAATATTCAAACACTAACAAAACTAGGAATGCAGGGAATACTCCATATATTGAACCCCAGAAAGGCGTGCAGGGGTTAAAGGGGCGTAGCCCCTTCCGACGGTGTGAAGAGCGCCCGTAGGGCGCGATGAAGCACCTAGTATATATATATATATATATATGTGTATGTTCCTTTTTATGTTCCATACCCCCATCTGTAAGTTCATTACTGACCCCCCCCCCCCTCCCCCATATGTACTGTATTGTTCCCCAGTGCATGTGTTTTCCCTATTGTGCTGTTTGCAAGTGCAAACCACCCATCGGGATGTAAGACCTGTACTGTTGTCTGTGGTCCCGCAGATACCCCATGGGTTACTCACCTAAAAGTTGTGGTGCCTGGAACAGTACCCTGCAGCCTGGAGAGGTTCTCAGTGCATCCTACACCTAGTGCCTGCTCCATGTTTGGGGGACAGGGGCTAGCACAGTTGTAATTGCCCTGCTATATCTCTGCATGATAGCTCCACCAATTATTCTTACTGGGCCCTTCAAAATGCCAAGCAGACCAGCTCACTCTGTACTCAGTGCTGCCCTCTGCTGGTGTAGATACTGTGTATATTGCACATAACCACCTCGCTTCCATCATTCAACCTTACAATTCTTCATGTGTTGCCATGTTCCCTGGCTCAATCCTGACCGTCGGATTCCTAGAGTTTTTATCGATAAAATGGCTATGGCCCGACATGTAGGCAACAAATTCTTAGAAACTTTTGCCTGAACAGGACAGTCGTACAGTAAGTTGTACTTACAGACCAAGCACGGGTGAATATACTACGGATATCGGAACCCGACAACATCCCTTGACATCTGGGCGCCTGCTACAGGAATCACACAGCCAAGCAGGCAGAATGCCAATGTCTTTGGTAAACTGCTGTCTCCGGCAGGGGCATATCAATGCCCGAGCAAGTCCATGTGGAGCGGGTATTCTCCTCTGAGCTCCCCCTGCACCTCCACAACATAAGTGGGTTGCCCTTCCTGTGCGGGTCCATCTTCCCAGTGATATTCAAGAAGCTGTGGATGGAAATGGGGCCATGAACCAGCCTCGCAAACAACTGACAAGGGGTTAGCATGGTGGCCAGGACTTACGGGGCGTGTCACGAGTCAGGGGGTCCTGGCCTTGCGGCACGCCCTGTATACTGGCCGCAGAATGGGTGGAGGGCAGGTGGCCGGGCAGAGAGCCTCTCTCTATTTTGGGTTAGTGAGATGTCCTAGGTGTCAACTAGCCTTTTGTTGTATGAGCTGCAGGGGTAAATTTACTAAGATGGGAGTTCTATTTAAGATGTGATGTTGCCCATAGCAACCAATCAGATTCTACTTCTAATTTATTTAGTGACTTATAGAAGATAATACCTGGATTCTGATTGGTTGCTATGGGCAACATCCCATCTTAAATAGAACTCACATCTTAGTAAATTTACCCCCCAGAGTTTATTTTTCTATACATTCTGGGAGAATCACTGGAAGAACGAGCTTTCAATACATGATACTCCCTGTATTAGGTTTGGTCAGTAGGACTGGGTAAGATGTACGTAATACGCAAACGACACACAGTGGTCATATAACCAGAGCACCTGGTCTCCTGTCTTATTTCTTTAAGCCACACTGGAGAGCAAGCTGTGAGGTTATATGTAGTGTTGGGGAAGTATATTCTGCAGCCTGACAACCATAGGGGAAAGCAAATATACTGTTTCGTGTACACTTTATAAAGGCCTTGAAGGCTCAGGAAGCCATGTTGTATACCCCCAGGAGTTACATACTGTGGATATTGGCGCTCCATTCACTATGCAGCCATTATCAGAGCCCAGGTGCCTTATGGGTCATCTGAAGCCTTTGTGCAGAAGAAGTTTGTGCCTCTGGAGTTTGTTACTGTGTCCTTAAAAACGGAATTAATCAATCGGCCCATCTACTCGCACTGTGCCAGTGTTTGTTATCCAGCAAATATCCTTTAGGCTCCAAAAGAGAAAACAGTGTAGTGAACAAAAAAGTTCAAGATATACTAGGCCAGGGGGCACTGAGGGGTACCAAGGCTAGACAGAAGGGCCTGGACTTTTGCAAAGTGAAATTGTTTTCTGCAATCCCTGTCAGTCAAGTATTTCTCCACCCTGGATATTGGCATCTCCAGACGACCAAGAACACAAAGCACAAAACTGCCCTTGCCACGGGTATGGGGCTATGTGATTGTGTAGCAATGGCCTTTGGTGCACCTGCTTCCTTTTAACAATTTACAGATCAGAAACTTTCCACCCTTATCAATGTTTTATATCTGGACCACATAGTTAAGTGTAGTACCCACTAGCAGACACATGTCCCTTTGTACCACGAGTCTTACTGCCAGCTTTACAGACCTAAAACTAAGTATCTTGAATACATTGTGGGTAATGGTTGTCTTCATTTGCAACTAAAACAACCTATGACGTTGCACAACACCCTGGTACCTCAAATGAAGAATAAGTTGCGCTGGTTCCTGTGATTTGCTGTAACTAGAGGAAGTACATATCGAATTCTTCCTCCATTGCAGCCCCACTATCAGATTTTGTAAAGAATGTAGCTCCAGGCTGCATTCAGTGGACTCCAAGAGACCAGCAGTCATTGTGTGAGCACCTTGAAGTACTGTATGGTGACCCTGTCCATCAGTCCCCAAAATTCAGCATGCGGGTCTTGGGGCGGACCTGTGCCCGAATGTTGAGGGGTTGGGGCATCAGGGATTCTAAATTATTATATAGCAGGAATGGTCTTCTACGAAACTGGCAGGCAAGGACCTGCATTAACACCCTGAGGAATCTTATTTTGTTGTCCTTATAGACCATATACACCCAGGGCCGTCTTTTCGTATAGACTCAATGGGCAATTGCCCAAGGGCCCCAGGAGTATAAGGGCCCTAGGTTGATTTCCAAGGGTACCAGATTTTTGAAAACCAGCCCTGGGGAACCGGAGATAGCTGACTTCAAAGCAGTGGTCCCCATTCAAGCCTGTTAATTGCTATCCCCAGCCAGATATCTCAGGTTCTGTCGGACTTAGATGTTTTCTGGGGGTATACTTCAAAAGCTGGGACTCTTCGCTTTCGTTGGCCACTAGCAGCTTGTCTCTACTATGCCCAGAACCAGAGATATCAGCCTTCAAGCAGTTGGTCCCTGCTCCAGCTCCACATACATGATATGCAGTTTTACATTTTTGCATTGGATTGCTCTGGCTGTTGAGCTCTGATCCCCAAGTCCCCAGACCCTCCTCAAATTGGGACTCTCTCATTTTTTATGTGTTTCCTGGAACTGGAGATATCTGCAGTCAAGCAAGCTGCCCCCGCCAGAAAACGATGATAATTAAGATATTAATATATCCACCCTACCTTGCATATTAAACACCCCTTACCAACCTGGAAGCCATGTACTGGGGCCCCTTTATTCAGCCCAATGTTCCTTCTACAGTTCAGTGTACTCCCTCCCGCCCCATCTCCCACCATCTGTGCAGTAAATAATAAGAATTTACTTACCGATAATTCTATTTCTCGTAGTCCGTAGTGGATGCTGGGGACTCCGTAAGGACCATGGGGAATAGCGGCTCCGCAGGAGACTGGGCACATCTAAAGAAAGCTTTAGGACTATCTGGTGTGCACTGGCTCCTCCCCCTATGACCCTCCTCCAAGCCTCAGTTAGGATACTGTGCCCGGACGAGCGTACACAATAAGGAAGGATCTTGAATCCCGGGTAAGACTCATACCAGCCACACCAATCACACCGTACAACTTGTGATCTGAACCCAGTTAACAGCATGATAACAGAGGAGCCTCTAGAAAAGATGGCTCACTACAGCAATAACCCGATTTTTTTTTTGGTAACAATAACTATGTACCAGTATTGCAGACAATCCGCACTTGGGATGGGCGCCCAGCATCCACTACGGACTACGAGAAATAGAATTATCGGTAAGTAAATTCTTATTTTCTCTAACGTCCTAAGTGGATGCTGGGGACTCCGTAAGGACCATGGGGATTATACCAAAGCTCCCAAACGGGCGGGAGAGTGCGGATGACTCTGCAGCACCAAATGAGAGAACTCCAGGTCCTCCTCAGCCAGGGTATCAATTTTGTAGAATTTTACAAACGTATTTGCTCCTGACCAAGTAGCTGCTCGGCAAAGTTGTAAAGCCGAGACCCCTCGGGCAGCCGCCCAAGATGAGCCCACCTTCCTTGTGGAGTGGGCATTTACAGATTTTTGGCTGTGGCAGGCCTGCCACAGAATGTGCAAGCTGAATTGTACTACAAATCCAACGAGCAATAGTCTGCTTAGAAGCAGGAGCACCCAGCTTGTTGGGTGCATACAGGATAAACAGCGAGTCAGTTTTCCTGACTCCAGCCGTCCTGGAAACATATATTTTCAGGGCCCTGACAACGTCTAGCAACTTGGGAGTCCTCCAAGTCCCTAGTAGCCGCAGGCACCACAATAGGTTGGTTCAGGTGAAACGCTGAAACCACCTTAGGGAGAAACTGAGGACGAGTCCTCAATTCCGCCCTGTCCGAATGGAAAATCAGATAAGGGCTTTTACAGGATAAAGCCGCCAATTCTGACACGCGCCTGGCCCAGGCCAGGGCCAACAGCATGACCACTTTCCATGTGAGATATTTTAACTCCACAGATTTAAGTGGTTCAAACCAATGTGACTTTTGGAACCCAAAAACTACATTGAGATCCCAAAGTGCCACTGGAGGCACAAAAGGAGGCTGTATATGCAGTACCCCTTTTACAAACGTCTGAACTTCAGGGACTGAAGCTAGTTCTTTTTGGAAGAAAATTGACAGGGCCGAAATTTGAACCTTAATGGACCCCAATTTCAGGCCCATAGACACTCCTGTTTGCAGGAAATGTAGGAATCGACCCAGTTGAATTTCCTCCGTCGGGCCTTACTGGCCTCGCACCACGCAACATATTTTCGCCAAATGCGGTGATAATGTTTTGCGGTTACATCCTTCCTGGCTTTGATCAGGATAGGGATGACTTCATCCGGAATGCCTTTTTTCCTTCAGGATCCGGCGTTCAACCGCCATGCCGTCAAACGCAGCCGCGGTAAGTCTTGGAACAGACAGGGTCCTTGCTGGAGCAGGTCCCTTCTTAGAGGTAGAGGCCACGGATCCTCCGTGAGCATCTCTTGAAGTTCCGGTTACCAAGTCCTTCTTGGCCAATCCGGAGCCACGAATATAGTGCTTACTCCTCTCCATCTTATCAATCTCAGTACCTTGGGTATGAGAGGCAGAGGAGGGAACACATACACTGACTGGTACACCCACGGTGTTACCAGAGCGTCTACAGCTATTGCCTGAGGGTCCCTTGACCTGGCGCAATACCTGTCGAGTTTTTCCCAACGGTTTATAATCATATGGAAGACTTCTGGGTGAAGTCCCCACTCTCCCGGGTGGAGGTCGTGCTGAGGAAGTCTGCTTCCCAGTTGTCCACTCCCGGAATGAATACTGCTGACAGTGCTATCACATGATTTTCCGCCCAGCGAAGAATCCTTGCAGCTTCTGCCATTGCCCTCCTGCTTCTTGTGCCACCCTGTCTGTTTACGTGGGTGACTGCCGTGATGTTGTCCGACTGGATCAACACCGGCTGACCTTGAAGCAGAGGTCTTGCTAAGCTTAGAGCATTGTAAATGGCCCTTAGCTTCAGGATATTTATGTGAAGTGATGTCTCCAGGCTTGACCATAAGCCCTGGATATTCCTTCCCTGTGTGACTGCTCCCCAGCCTCGCAGGCTGGCATCCGTGGTCACCAGGACCCAGTCCTGAATGCCGAATCTGCGGCCCTCTAGAAGATGAGCACTCTGCAACCACCACAGGAGGGACACCCTTGTCCTTGGTGACAGGGTTATCCGCTGATGCATCTGAAGATGCGACCCGGACCATTTGTCCAGCAGGTCCCACTGGAAAGTTCTTGCGTGGAATCTGCCGAATGGGATTGCTTCGTAGGAAGCCACCATTTTACCCAGAACCCTTGTGCATTGATGCACTGAGACTTGGCTCGGTTTTAGGAGGTTCCTGACTAGTTCGGATAACTCCCTGGCTTTCTCCTCCGGGAGAAACACCTTTTTCTGGACTGTGTCCAGGATCATCCCTAGGAACAGAAGACAAGTCGTCGGAACCAGCTGCGATTTTGGAATATTGAGAATCCAATCGTGCTGCCGCAACACTACCTGAGATAGTGCTACACCGACCTCCAACTGTTCCCTGGATCTTACCCTTATCAGGGAATCGTCCAAGTAAGGGATAACTAAAATTCCCTTCCTTCGAAGGAATATCATCATTTCGGCCATTACCTTGGTAAAGACCCGGGGTGCCGTGGACCATCCATACGGCAGCGTCTGAACTGATAGTGACAGTTCTGTACCATAAACCTGAGGTACCCTTGATGAGAAGGGTAAATTTTGACATGAAGGTAAGCATCCTTGATGTCCCGAGACATCATGTAGTCCCCTTCTTCCAGGTTCGCAATCACTGCTCTGAGTGACTCAATCTTGAATTTGAACCTCTGTATGTAAATGTTCAAAGATTTTAGATTTAGAATCGGTCTCACCGAGCCGTCCGGCTTCGGTACCACAACAGTGTGGAATAATACCCCGTTCCCTGTTGCAGGAGGGGTACCTTGATTATCACCTGCTGGGAATACAGCTTGTGAATGGCTTCCAAAACTGTCTCCCTGTCAGAAGGAGACATCGGTAAAGCCGACTTTAGGAAACGGCGAGGGGGAGACGTCTCGAATTCTAATTTGTACCCCTGAGATATCACCTGAAGGATCCAGGGGTCTACTTGCGAGTGAGCCCACTGCGCGCTGAAATTCATTGAGACGGGCCCCCCACCGTGCCTGATTCTGCTTGTAAAGCCCCAGCGTCATACTGAGGGCTTGGCAGAGGCGGGAGAGGGTTTCTGTTCCTGGGAACTGGCTGATTTCTGCAGCCTTTTTCCTCTCCCTCTGTCACGGGGCAGAAATGAGGAACCTTTTGCCCGCTTGTCCACGAAAAGACTGCGTCTGATAATACGGCATCTTCTCATGTTGAGAGGCGACCTGGGGTACAAATGTGGATTTCCCAGCTGTTGCCGTGGCCACCAGGTCTGAAAGACCGACCCCAAATAACTCCTCCCTTTAATAAGGCAATACTTCCAAATGCCGTTTGGAATACGCATCACCTGACCACTGACGTGTCCATAACCTTCTACTGGTAGAAATGGACAACGCACTTAGACTTGATGCCAGTCGGCAAATATTCCGCTGTGCATCACGCATATATAGAAATGCATCTTTTAAATGCTCTATAGGCAAAAATATACTGTCCCTATCTAGGGTATCAATATTTTTAGTCAGGGAATCCGACCACGCCAACCCAGCACTGCACATCCAGGCTGAGGCGATTGCTGGTCGCAGTATAACACCAGTATGTGTGTAAATACATTTTAGGATACCCTCCTGCTTTCTATCAGCAGGATCCTTAAGGGCGGCCATCTCAGGAGAGGGTAGAGCCCTTAGAAGCGTGTGAGCGCTTTATCCACCCTAGGGGGTGTTTCCCAACGCACCCTAACCTCTGGCGGGAAAGGATATAATGCCAATAACATTTTAGAAATTATCAGTTGTTATCGGGGGAAAACCACGCATCATCACACACCTCATTTAATTTCTCAGATTCAGGAAAACTACAGGTAGTTTTTCCTCACCGAACATAATACCCCTTTTTGGTGGTACTCGTATTATCAGAAATGTGTAAAACATTTTTCATTGCCTCAATCATGTAACGTGTGGCCCTACTGGAAGTCACATTTGTCTCTTCACCGTCGACCCTGGAGTCAGTATCCGTGTCGGCGTCTATATCTGCCATCTGAGGTAACGGGCGCTTTAGAGCCCCTGACGGCCTATGAGACGTCTGGACAGGCCCAAGCTGAGTAGCCGGCTGTCTCATGTCAACCACTGTCTTTTATACAGAGCTGACACTGTCACGTAATTCCTTCCAACAGTTCATCCACTCAGGTGTCGACCCCCTAGGGGGTGACATCACTATTACAGGCAATCTGCTCCGTCTCCACATCATTTTTCTCCTCATACATGTCGACACAAACGTACCGACATACAGCACACACACAGGGAATGCTCTGATAGAGGACAGGACCCCACTAGCCCTTTGGGGAGACAGAGGGAGAGTTTGCCAGCACACACCAGAGCGCTATATATATACAGGGATAACCTTATATAAGTGTTTTTCCCCTTATAGCTGCTGTATGTTTAATACTGCGCGTAATTAGTGCCCCCCCTCTCTTTTTTAACCCTTTCTGTAGTGTAGTGACTGCAGGGGAGAGACAGGGAGCTTCCCTCCAACGGAGCTGTGAGGGAAAATGGCGCCAGTGTGCTGAGGAGATAGGCTCCGCCCCCTTATCGGCGGCCTTATCTCCCGTTTTTCTATGTATTCTGGCAGGGGTTAAATGCATCCATATAGCCCAGGAGCTATATGTGATACATTTTTTGCCATCCAAGGTGTTTTTTATTGCGTCTCAGGGCGCCCCCCCCCCCCAGCGCCCTGCACCCTCAGTGACCGGAGTGTGAAGTGTGCTGAGAGCAATGGCGCACAGCTGCAGTGCTGTGCGCTACCTTGTTGAAGACAGGACGTCTTCTGCCGCCGATTTTCCGGACCTCTTCTGCCTTCTGGCTCTGTAAGGGGGCCGGCGGCGCGGCTCTGGGACCCATCCAGGCTGGGCCTGTGATCGTCCCTCTGGAGCTAATGTCCAGTAGCCTAAGAAGCCCAATCCACTCTGCACGCAGGTGAGTTCGCTTCTTCTCCCCTTAGTCCCTCGATGCAGTGAGCCTGTTGCCAGCAGGTCTCACTGAAAATAAAAAACCTAAACTAAAACTTTCACTAAGAAGCTCAGGAGAGCCCCTAGTGTGCACCCTTCTCGTTCGGGCACAAAGATCTAACTGGGGCTTGGAGGAGGGTCATAGGGGGAGGAGCCAGTGCACACCAGATAGTCCTAAAGCTTTCTTTAGATGTGCCCAGTCTCCTGCGGAGCCGCTATTCCCCATGGTCCTTACGGAGTCCCCAGCATCCACTTAGGACGTTAGAGAAAAGTAATGAGCAGAAATTACTGCACCAGGTCCTTCATGCTGAGCGGAAGATAGAACACCCCCTACCGCTGGCGGGACATCAAAGCAGCCACCGATAGCACCCCCCACCCCTACAGCTGGAGGATGGGTAGCGGCCCCAGTGCATTGCTTTGCCCAGGGGCCTACACTGCTGCTAAGACGGCCCTGTATACACCCAACGTGGCTGTACTCCACCACGATGGTTGGCAATCCTCACTTGACTTCTCCCCTAACCCACTCTTGGAAGGCTTATCACCCTCCTAAGGCCCAGCAGGCGCAGTATAGAGAAGACTACTAAGAGGTAGCAATGTAGTACATTGGTTCACTCTCTGCTACCTTCACTACTATGAAGCCCTGCTCAATCATAATTATTGTATTGCATATTGGGCCTAATTCAGACCTGATCGTAGCAGCAAATTTGTTAGAAGATGGGCAAAACCATGTGCAGTGCAGGTGGGGCAGACATAACATGTGCAGAGAGAGTTAGATTTGGGTGGGGGGTGTTCAAACTGAAATCTAAATTGCAGTATAAAAATAAAGCACCCAGTATTTACCCTGCACAGAAACAATGTAACCCACCCAAATCTAACTCTCTCTGCACATGTTACATATGCTCCCCCTGCAGTGCACATGGGCCCTCATTCCGAGTTGTTCGCTCGCAAGGCGATTTTAGCAGAGTTACACACGCTAAGCCGCCGCCTACTGGGAGTGAATCTTAGCTTCTTAAAATTGCGAACGATGTATTCGCAATATTGCGATTACTAACTACTTAGCAGTTTCAGAGTAGCTTCAGACTTACTCGGCATCTGCGATCAGTTCAGTGCTTGTCGTTCCTGGTTTGACGTCACAAACACACCCAGCGTTCGCCCAGACACTCCTCCGTTTCTCCGGCCACTCCCGCGTTTTTTCCGGAAACAGTAGCGTTTTTATCCACACGCCCATAAAACGCCGTGTTTCCGCCCAGTAACACCCATTTTCTGTCAATCACATTACGATCGCCGGAGCGAAGAAAAAGCCGTGAGTAAAAAAACTATCTTCATAGCAAAATTACTTGGCGCAGTCGCAGTGCGAACATTGCGCATGCGTACTAAGCAGAAAAACGCTGCGATGCGAAGAAAATTACTGAGCAAACGACTCGGAATGAGGGCCATGGTTTTGCACATCTACTAACAAATTTGCTGCTACGATCAGGTCTGAATTAGGCCCATTGTTCCCACACATTCCTGTAAATAAACAGCTGAACAGAACGTCTTGGCTTGAACTTTAATCCCTCATATGTGCGTTAAACTTGTACAGTATTACTCATCCCCAACATCGAATTTTAACAGCAGTGTGTATGTAGCCTTAAAGTCGTACAGTCTTCAGTTGCACAATTTTAAAATATGTTTCCTGGCAAAATGTTGTAAGAAACCAATTTGTCTTCCAGTATATCTTCTAAGTGTCACATAGTTAAGGAAAAATCATAAAGGAAAATGCATGCACCATAAGCATTTTGAACGCAAGCTCAGGTTACTCTGTGTTACCGTGGTATGATCCGAACCGGAACTTGGAAGATCGGACAACGTTTTGGTTCGGATCCAACAAAATTTGTGTGGATTCAGATTTCTGGAGAACCGAACCGCACATCACTATAAGCAACCTATAAGGGGCAGATGTACTAAGCTTTGGAGAGGGATAAAGTGGAAGGAAATAAAGTACCAGCCAATCAGCTCCTAACTATGTGTGCATTAATAATAATAATAATAATAATAACAGCCAAGCAAATGCATAGGGTCGTCCGAAAATATAATTTTTTCCCCTCAGCACCATATTATTTATCCCCTTAGCCAGCTACGAGGACTGTGCCAGATGCTTACTCATTAGCCAGTGGTACATTATTAATCTGGGCTATAATTAATTAGAAGAGAGCAACATAATAAAAATTGACATAGGAGCATAGTAGGAATTGTTTGTGAGGTAAATTGACAACTGCCATATTGGTTTTGTCGTTTTTCTTCTTTATCAACATAATGAGATCTTCTGAAAGGTTGAACTTGAAGGACCTGGGCCATTGTCCATCTGACTATGTAATGATGCAATGGTGACATACTCCTGGGCATATTACCACTGCTGGAGAGAGTGACCTCTGTCAGTTAGTAGGGTAGATAGCTCCATCCTCACCTAGACCTGCACTCCACGTAAGGTCTGTGTATCTACTACAACAGTCACACTCAGGGCTACCATCAGAAATTCTGGGGCCCGGGACTCGTAAAATAGGCAGGGCCCCGCCCCCTTAAAAAAATTTAAAAAATAAAATTATATATATATATATATATACTGCTCAAAAAAATAAAGGGAACACTAAAATAACACATCCTAGAATCCTAGATCTGAATGAATGATATATTCTTATTAAATACTTTGTTTTTTACATAGTTGAATGTGCTGACAACAAAATCACACACAAATTATCAATGGAAATCAAATTTATAAATCCATGGAGGTCTGGATTTGGAGTCACACTCAAAATTAAACTGGAAAATCACACTACAGGCTGATCCAACTCAAAACAAGTCAAAATGAGGCTCAGTAGGGTGTGTGGCCTCCACGTGCGTGTATGACCTCTCTACAACACCTGGGCATGCTCCTGATGAGGTGGCGGATGGTCTCCTGAGGGATCTCCTCCCAGACCTGGACTAAAGCATCCGCCAACTCCTGGACAGTCTGTGGTGCAACGTGGCGTTGGTGGATGGAGCGAGACATGATGTCCCAGATGTGCTCAATTGGATTCAGGTCTGGGGAACGGGCGGGCCAGTCCATAGCATCAATGCCTTCGTCTTGCAGGAACTGCTGACACACTCCAGCCACATGAGGTCTAGCATTGTCTTGCATTAGGAGTAACCCAGGGCCAACCGCACCAGCGTATGGTCTCACAAGGGGTCTGAGGATCTCATCTCGGTACCTAATGGCAGTCAGGCTACCTCTGGCGAGCACATGGAGGGCTGTGCGGCCCCCCAAAGAAATGCCACCCCACACCATTACTGACCCACTGCGAAACCGGTCATTCTGGAGGATGTTGCAGGCAGCAGAACGTTCTCCTTGGCGTCTCCAGACTCTGTCACGTCTGTCACATGTGCTCAGTGAGAACCTGCTTTCATCTGTGAAGAGCACAGGGCGCCGGTGGCGAATTTGCCAACCTTGGTGTTCTCTGGCAAATGCCAAACGTCCTGCACGGTGTTGGGCTGTAAGCACAACCCCCACCTGTGGACGTCAGGCCCTCATACCACCCTCATGGAGTCTGTTTCTTATCGTTTGAGTAGACACATGCACATTTGTGGCTTGCTGGAGGTAATTTTGCAGGGCTCTGGCAGTGCTCCTCCTGTTCCTCCTTGCCCAAAGGCGGAGGTAGCAGTCCTGCTGCTGGGTTGTTGCCCTCCTATGGCCTCCTCCACGTCTCCTGATGTACTGGCCTGTCTCCTGGTAGCGCCTCCATGCTCTGGACACTACGCTGACAGACACAGCAAACCTTCTTGCCACAGCTCGCATTGATGTGCCATCCTGGATGAGCTGCACTACCTGAGCCACTTGTGTGGGTTGTAGACTCCGTCTCATGCTACCACTAGAGTGAAAGCACCGCCAGCTTTCAAAAGTGACCAAAACATCAGCCAGAAAGCATTGGAGCTGAGAAGTGGTCTGTGGTCACCACCTGCAGAACAACTCCTTTATTGGAGGTGTCTTGCTAATTGCCTATAATTTCCACCTGTTGTCTATTCCATTTGCACAACAGCATGTGAAATTGATTATCAATCAGTGTTGCTTCCTAAGTGGACAGTTTGATTTCACAGAAGTGTGATTGACTTGGACTTACATTGTGTTGTTTAAGTGTTCCCTTTCTTTTTTTGAGCAGTGTATATATCGTATTTGCCTACCCTCCCGGAATGGCCGGGAGGCTCTCGAAAATCGGGTGGCCCTCCCGCCCCCCCCCGAAAAGGTGTGCAAGCCTCCCGCTTTCCGTGCTGCCCCTCCACGACCCTCCTTGGCCGCCCGCAGCAGAGGACAAGTGGGCGGTCCGATGACGTGATTTGTGCTGAATCGCGTCTTCGTAGCTCCGCCCCCCGCTATACAGCGCCTCTTTTCTCGGCACTGCATAGCGGGGGGTGGAGCCACGATGACACGATCCTGATGACACGCCCCAGGACTGTCCACTACCCTGTTGGACACGCCCCCGGAACGGCCATCCTGCTGCCGGCCACGCCACCATGCACCTACAACGCTGCCTCCTCCCGGTGGAGGGGGCAGCAAAGTAGGTAAGTATGATATATATATACAGAGAGGCCGGGCCCGGGACATCTGTGCCCGCAGCACTTCCCTGATGGCGGGCCTGGTCACACTCATGTTTGACACCTGTCAGTAATGGGATAAAAAGAAATGACAATTATACCCAGAATTATGGCAGTTTACTGATATAGGGCCTAATTCAGTAAGGATTGCAATCCTTTTGTTCGCATGCTGGTGGCCGCCTATCGCAGGGCAAGACCGCCCTACATGCTGACCGCCGCCCTGTCACACCCAAACTTTCCCCATCGCCGCCCCCGCAATGCTCTGTCTCCGCCCTGGAAATGGAGTGTTGCCGCCCCCCTCCCCGCTCAATGACGGCTTCTGCCTAAATGACAGGCAGAGGCGAACAAATTTTCTGCGGCCCCGCCCGCATCTTTTTCATATTTTTTTGCGGTTGGATCGCGATCTAGATCGCTTTGCCGGTCAGTGATGGGATGGTGTGAAGGATCCATTTGCACGGTCGTTCGCAAGGTGATTGACAGGAAGAGGCCGTTTGTGGGTGGCAACCGACCATTTTCAGGGAGTGTCCAGAAAAACGCAGGCGGGCTCAAGCGTTCTCAGGGAGGGTGTCTGACGACAGGAAGAGTAAGTCCTGGGCTGCGCAGAGACTGCACACACTGATATTTAGCAGCTCTGCTACACATGCGTTCACACACTTGCACAGCGAAAAAACACTCCCCCTGTAGGCGGCGACTATCTGATTGCAGGACTGCAAACATTGCTGCCCAGCGATCAGATCTGAATTCATCCCATTGACTGCAAGACACCGGCACAAGGTGTACTATAAATAAAAGCTGATTTCCTGTGGCTGATATACACAGAGCGCTGTGTCGCTATCCTTAGAGCGTAAGCTCTTGTGAACGGAATTCTCTCACTTTCTGACTCACTGTTAGGAGCTACATAAATAAAGAATAATATTAGTGATGTCAGAAGTTGTGTCTGCCAAGACCACAAATTGTGTAATGCTGATCGTGGACATGGGGTGTTAAGTTTGACATTGGGCCTGTACCTAAGGTCCCTACGGAACCAACTAGCACCTCTCCCCATCACCTGTATTCCAGAGAGAGGCCCGAACACCATCAATTACAAAGGGGAACGTGTCTTTCTAATCTGCTCGCTGAGCTAAACCTACAGTAACTTCATTCCCACTCCTAATTGGGTCTCACTCCTAGTGCTTACATCACTAGCGCAGGCGCTAACCCCGTCCCAGGCTTCACTCCTGCTTATAGTGGAAATGGAAAACACACATTTCTCAGCTCTGGTACAAATGACACGTCTACCATGTTACGTATATATGGTCCAGAGGGGAATGGAGAGGGAAGGGGGGGGGGGGGGGGGGGGGGGAGGGTGTTAAGCCCAGAGGGTACGTTTGTCCTGGAAGCTGTTAACAAAGTGTGAACAGAACTTCACCTCTTCCTGCAGCCTTACAGCCGTCCCGAAGAATGTGCGACTCATTCACATCTACATGACTCAGTTCTGCTAAATACGGCTCAAGTGCTTATAAAAGCCATTTTATTTTCAACTAGGAAATTTAACAATGTATGCCCTCCTCCTCTCTCACAGTTCTCCCTTTTAACATGTCAGTGGGGGCACTTAAGCCCTGTGTGTATGATTCAGATTAGGGTGACAATGTAGCTGACTGATTTTCCGCACACCCCAGCTTGCTTAGTAATTATAATCATTGACTAACTCCCATGTTATCCGATGGCTAGGGGACATCTGTTGTTGGGACTGGTCTGAGCAATCCCTACATCCCACAGCCGTGTGAAGCCCCCCCCCTGCTGTAGTATGACAAACAAGGAGCCTCTTCTAGAGGTAATAGTTCTGCCATCACTGCGGAATATGCTGAGCTGTATAAAAAACTGTTAGTAAATGAAAATTAGTCACTACAAGTCACCTAGGGAAATGGTCATATAAATTACACTCTGTAGATACATACGCTCATTGTGGCTTACAGCATGAACAATAATCTAGGGTACTATCACGGCAACTTACAGCACAGCAGGATAAGGTCCCTATCCAGAACAGCGCAAAGTCTAACTACAGTAGACTGCAACCTGAACTGCAATCAGGACAGGACTGGCAACACCAGGTGATAGGATTACAGGTGTGATATTAATACACCAATGAGCAGTGGTGCCAAGAGGGGGGGGGCACAAATTACCCAGGCCCAGGTCTGATGGAGGGGCCCAATGAGGGCCCAGAAGGGGCCCAGGCCCCCTCCCTCTTACCTAGCAACAGCAGCTGCAGCTCTTCTCCTCAGCCCAGCACACTCTGCTGTGTACTGAGCTGCAGGGTGGCCATGGAGGTGCTTAAAATACAATTTTTTTCAGTATTTTTTTCTAAGGGTACATGGCCACACCTCCTGTGATTAGGCCACGCCCCTTGAAAAGTACCTGGGCCCATCCCGGCTCTCGACTGCCCTGCAAATGAGGGATAGAGTTGCAGGGGTAAGGAACAGTCTGAGAGAATTATGGAGAGCTGCGTAAATTAATTCTTCAGGTTTCAGTGGCGTTCTTTGGATGAGATGTACTGGGTGTAGTATGGTATGCCGGTGGCCGGGCTCCCGGCGACCAGCATACCGGCGCCGGGAGCCCGACCGCCGGCATACCGACAGCGCGGCGAGCGCAAATGAGTCCCTTGTGGGCTCGCTGCGCTCACCACGCTGCGGGCACGGTGGCGCGCTGTCACGCTATTTATTCTCCCTCCAGGGGGGTCGTGGACCCCCATGAGAGAGAATATCTGTCGGTATGCCGGCTGTCGGGATTCCGGCGCCGGTATACTGTGCGCCGCGATCCCGACAGTCGGCAACCTGAAGACCACCCGATGTATTAAGCCTTGGAAAGTGATAAAGTGGAGAGAGATAAAGTACCAGCCAATCAGCTCCCAGCTGTCATTTTTCAAACACAGTCTGTAACATGGCAGTCAAGAGCTGATTGGCTGGTACTTTATCTTTCTCCACTTTACCTTTCTTCAAGGCTTAGTACATCTCCCCTAATTTAAAGTGAGATAAATGGGAGAGTATGAAGAGTTACTGGTATTTGGATAGGGCTGTCAGAGGACTGCATGACTGGTGCAAAGCCACAGGGGTGAGTCATGGGTGTCTGTTATTTATCAGGGATGTCCCAGTGGCACCTGTCCCCAACCCCATGAAGCGGCACACAGGTGACATTGCAGTTCGACCAGAGAACGTACCAAGAGAAGTACAGAAGCCGGTAGGAGCCTTAAGGTAAGTAAAGTACCTAAAACCAATGGCGGGGGATGGGGGATATCAGAGAGAACCTTAGGTGGCGGGCATCGGATACCCCACCCAGTGCGCTAAGGTATCCAGGTACAGTTCTGCAGATGGATTGTTCTGCATCAGAAACTAGCATCATGTGACCTTTACAGATTGATATAGCGATGGTGCAGGTTCACCTCACTTCTGTGATGTCATTGATAGGTGTAGCCAAACCAACAGGAATAACAAAGGCAAATTATAGTGATTTTATTCTTATCAGCGTCTGAATTCTCAAAGAGAACTAATACAATTCTGCATATGTGAGATATGCATAAAACCTAACTCCAATAATGGGCGAGATTCAAATCTTATCTTGCCGGCAGCCACTAGATGGCACCCAAATGGAGCTATTCAATTGTACTGTAGCTCTGTTCGGACGTCATAGCTGTCAGCGTCTGCATTTCAGATCATCCCCCCCACCCCCGGTGCTGTCCAGCTGAAATCTGCAAAAAGTGATCCGTTTGGCACCTAAACCGGACTTTTCGCAATCGCCCCCAGTACTTTGGTCAGGTTTAGCAGCTTTACGCTGCTAAACTCAACCACTATGGGCGCTATTAGCGTGATAACAGGACTCAATTGAATATCAAACCCCCCACCACGCAATCTCCCATCACCGGGAGATCAGGCGCGATAATCAATTCAATTCTGCCCTATGAGATTAATTCAATTAGGAACCAGCCCTGCGAGTCGTTTTCATGGTGATTTTACACAGTGAATTGCATTTGCAATTCAATTCCCAACTCGCATTACATTTTCCCAGCAAATGCTTGTTGTTTTGTGCACACCCTCCTGAGCAGGTTAAAAGGTTAGGAGAGTCTTTATTCTGAGGTAAAATGTTGAGACCCTATTGGGCCTGATTCCGAGTTGCACACAAAAGCTTGCACAGCTGCGATTTTTTTGCTACGGACTTGTTAAGCATCGCGAGTGAAGCAAGAGCCCAAAAAGTAATAGAGACGCCCACCGGAACCAGTCCTCAGCGCAGAAACGAGTGAGTCTATTGTCACATGGGCCCACCACTGGAACTGAGAGGCTGGTGTCATGTTTTCTGCATACAGAATCGCAGATGTAGGCAGATACATGTCCCGGAAACGGTTGCGACACACCAATTGCCCTGGGATTCAATCCTTACTGCAAGCAGCATCGCAAAGATTCCTTGGCGTGTGCACAGAGCAATTTAAATAGTATCATTTGGCCAGTAAAGACATGTCAGGTTTCAGTTGAATTTCTCTAAAATGCAAAAAAATGGGTTAAATGGTGTGGGGACAGGTACCTGGGGGTGTTGTATTGATGGGAAAGAGGTTTTTGAACTTGCATGAGAACTAAAAGTGTCTTTCCCCCAACTTTTTGAAACTTGTATAAAAATAAAAAGGCATAAAATCATAGTACTTTGGTTACAGAAAAATGTCTGTAAAGTCTAATTTGCTGAAAAACACTCACTTGCTATCTTTTTTCTACCATTAATAAAAATAATGGAAAAAATCAGCCATTTGACACCTTTTATGAACCTCCAGTACATTCCTTAAGGCCACTAGCAGCATACGGCCCTGCTATCTCAGCTGCCACTTTCTTAGGGTCCAAGATGGTCCCCACTTTTTTATGCACTTCTCACTTACTGTAGAAAAGTTGCATGACCTCGCTGTGAGTCCAGAAAATCACTATCTCTAGTGCACAGGTTCTCAAACTCGGTCCTCAGGACCCCACACGGTGCATGTTTTGCAAGTCTCCTCACAGAATCACAAGTGAAATCATTTGCTCCACCTGTGGACCTTTTAAAATGTGTCAGTGAATAATGAATACACCTGTGCATTTGCTGGGTTACCTGCAAAACATGCACTGTGTGGGGTCCTGAGGACCGAGTTTGAGAACCACTGCTCTAGTGGAAACTCGCATTTCATGGCTGAGCACATTGCTGTGTTGTAAGTGAGTGGTGTGATGCCAGTTTGCTTTTGCAAACTCACATCTAATTAAATTGACCCCTAATACTTCCAGACTCGGCTCCTTTGAATTAACCTTTGTACATTCCTCCATTATATTATATATTTTTTTTTGTCAGCTGACAAACGTATCTCTCTCAGGAACTGCATTTTGCATATACTGTATTAGGGCAACTTTTTCTTTTAAAAATGGAAAACTGTGTGCCCGATTACACGCAAAGTCAGCACTGCACCATTATAAAGGACCCCATTATAAAGACTTCTACTTAATTTTTTTATTCATTATCTGTACAACTATAACTTTATTTGTATTCTAATTGCATATGTACAATCAATATGAGCCAATGCACCTCAAAATTATTATACATGATGTGGTATTACTTATTCAACACACTGCAAAATCTACAGTATATACTGATATACTGATTTATTGACTGCTGTTGAAGTCGTAATTTAATTAATAATAATAATAATAATAATAATAATAATAATAATAAATATTAATAATCTATTGCAATACATCACAAATATAAAATAACAGGGGTAGTAAAAATCGCCAAAAAAAATAATAGTACAAAATAATACAGATACTTAGTTTTTATGTATGAGAATATACATCTAACATGTATACAAACATCTAATATTGCAAACGTACAACCAGTTCACATGTGCACATTACTATAGATTAGTATCAGGCAACATGTGGTCATCCTGGTTACTGTGGAACCAGATCTCCCAGCATGCCCTCTGCCACAGCCGGAGACCACAAGTTGCCTACCTTATTATCTTTCATTTGAAAAGTACCAACATATTTCACAATATCGTATACAAAAACACTGTGAGGAGAAAAAGTGCATACTGATGCCAACTGTCCCCAAGAGCTTGCAATTTAATGCCACAACATATTCTAACTATTAAAAATAATATTGTAATGTAATGTAAATATGCAGTTACGATATATAAGAGAAGCACTCACCTCTTACGAAGCAAGGCGTGCATGAAGGAAATGTGCCGAAGATGCTGTTTGAAGCCATAGATTAGTTTTTGTACTTCCTGCGTCTTGAAAAGTGTCTGAAAGAACAATTAGTTTTCTTAACCTCAGAAAATGAAGGCAACGTGTGCCCATCCTCCTGAATTGTGCTGTCTAGTTAGTATCACTACTTCCACACTGCTCTGCTGCAAATGCTTTGTGCTAAAGCGAAATTCAGAATAATTCAAATATTCACTTCATTGGCTGTGGTTTTGTTACTTACCAATCTACGAAACTGTGGTTTCCACTCGAAAAAGTGATGTGTCCTCTCTTGCTGACCAATATCCTGGATCCAGTCTTGTGTGACTTTTATTTTGCACACAAGTCTTGCGGTTCTGTGGTTGTTTTTTATTCAGGCCCAAAGAAGTGTTTCACCAAACCAAAAAAAAACCTCATATAACTGTTCCCCTTTTCTTTATCATCTGCCTTGATTGGCTCATCGCGATCACGTGTCCCCAGTGATGTGGATTGTGTTTTCTTCAATGTACAGTCAGTAACGTCTTTCTCAACCCACCTGCCCTCCCTATGGTTTAAGCTACGAAATACCAAAGCACAGAATGGTTTTTTGAGAGAAAGAAAAATGACTCAGTCCCTTAATATGCAAATAATCCCGACCGATGTTGAACAACTTGGCTTCTGTTGTGTTGATACTTGTGGTTAATGAAATGACAATTTATTCTGATAAGCCTCATTGATGGAACGGAAGCCACAAATGGGTGCTGGGCCGTAATGTGTGTGCAATTATCCCTACGACCCACAACTGTGCAAACACCGGCAATCTACAAATAAACAATAACTGCACTTCAAATGTCTGTTTATATTCTGCTGCAGACACTTGTGCTTGGTGACCAGAAGCCACTCAGAATCTTTACATATGATTTCAATGGGAATCGCATGCAACTGAAATTATACAAAGAATTAGCTGAATACCCGTGCTTTGCTGCGGAATTTCAAGGATTTCCTTGCGTATAACTTTCAATTTGCCCCCATGCTGATGGGGACTGAACTTGGACTTAAACGGCATCGGGCGTGTCACTATTCATCTCTGCGAACCCAAAATCTATGGATTTTTACATGTCACCTGCTTCCCATCCCCACCCCTAGGGGTGCTAGGGGTATCTTACCCCCCACAGTATTTTTTTCCAGATTGGAAGTAATATGTGTACTAAGTTTGGTGTAAATTGCTCCAGACATTCCAGAGTTATGCTGGAACATACATACATACACACATACATCCATTTATATATATATATATATATATAGATTATAGAAAGTATAAGTTTCTAATTGTGGTACTTTGCAAGTTGCAAAATAAATGTAATGTAGTACTTACAGTATGTGCAAATGCCCCAGTTGTTCTGAACCAATTCCCATTATTATTTAATTTAATTGTAAAATACTGTTCATTTACACCAATAATTTATTTTTTTATTTTAATTCCCTTTAATGCCTTTTTTCCCATCTACGTACCCGTCTCCGGTCCTTGTAATCAATAATGCAATACCATAACAGGTACACCACCGATAATCCGGAAGCCTTGATTCCAGCACTGTGCCGGATTATCCGTTTTGCTGGATTATCAGTGGTACATAAAGCGCCGTTCTGGCAGATTACCCTCCCGTCCCCCACTGCATAATCCTATATCTCCCACAGCCTAACCAAGCCCTCCCGCAGCCTAACTCCCCTCCCCACAGCACCTAAACCTCCCGCAGCCTGACTCCCCCCCGCAGCCTGACTGAGCCCTCATGCAGCCTAACCGAGCCCTCCGCAGCCTAACTCCCCTCCCCATAGCACCTAAACCTCCCGCAGTCTGACTGAGCCCTCATGCAGCCTAACTGAGCCATCCGCAGCCTAACTCCCCTCCCCACAGCACCTAAACCTCCCGCAGCCTGACTCCCCCCGCGCAGCCTGACTCAGCCCTCATGCAGCCTAACCGAGCCCTCCGCAGCCTAACTCCCCTCCCCATAGCACCTAAACCTCCCGCAGCCTGACTCCACCCCGCAGCCTGACTGAGCCCTCATGCAGCCTAACCGAGCCCTCCGCAGCCTAACTCCCCTCCCCATAGCACCTAAACCTCCCGCAGTCTGACTGAGCCCTCATGCAGCCTAACTGAGCCATCCGCAGCCTAACTCCCCTCCCCACAGCACCTAAACCTCCCGCAGCCTGACTCCCCCCGCGCAGCCTGACTCAGCCCTCATGCAGCCTAACCGAGCCCTCCGCAGCCTAACTCCCCTCTCCATAGCACCTAAACCTCCCGCAGCCTGACTCCCCCCCCCCCCCCCCCTGCAGCCTGACTGAGCCCTCATGCAGCCTAACTGAGCCCTCCACAGCCTAACTCCCCTCCCCACAGCACCTAAACCTCCCGCAGTCTGACTGAGCCCTCATGCAGCCTAACTGAGCCATCCGCAGCCTAACTCCCCTCCCCACAGCACCTAAACCTCCCGCAGCCTGACTCCCCCCCGCAGCCTGACTGAGCCCTCCCGCAGCCTGACTCCCCTCCCCACAGCACCTAAACCTCCCGCAGCCTGACTCCCCCCCCGCAGCCTGACTGAGCCCTCATGCAGCCTAACCGAGCCCTCCGCAGCCTAACTCCCCTCCCCATAGCACCTAAACCTCCCGCAGCCTGACTCCCCCCCCCCTGCAGCCTGACTGAGCCCTCATGCAGCCTAACCGAGCCCTCCGCAGCCTAACTCCCCTCCCCATAGCACCTAAACCTCCCGCAGCCTGACTCCCCCCCCCCTGCAGCCTGACTGAGCCCTCATGCAGCCTAACTGAGCCCTCCACAGCCTAACTCCCCTCCCCACAGCACCTAAACCTCCCGCAGTCTGACTGAGCCCTCATGCAGCCTAACTGAGCCATCCGCAGCCTAACTCCCCTCCCCACAGCACCTAAACTTCCCGCAGCCTGACTCCCCCCCGCAGCCTGACTGAGCCCTCCCGCAGCCTGACTCCCCTCCCCACAGCACCTAAACCTCCCGCAGCCTGACTCCCCCCGCGCAGCCTGACTCAGCCCTCATGCAGCCTAACCGAGCCCTCCGCAGCCTAACTCCCCTCCCCATAGCACCTAAACCTCCCGCAGCCTGACTCCCCCCCCCCCTGCAGCCTGACTGAGCCCTCCACAGCCTAACTCCCCTCCCCACAGCACCTAAACCTCCCGCAGTCTGACTGAGCCCTCATGCAGCCTAACTGAGCCATCCGCAGCCTAACTCCCCTCCCCACAGCACCTAAACCTCCCGCAGCCTGACTCCCCCCCGCAGCCTGACTGAGCCCTCCCGCAGCCTGACTCCCCTCCCCACAGCACCTAAACCTCCCGCAGCCTGACTCCCCCCCGCAGCCTGACTGAGCCCTCATGCAGCCTAACCGAGCCCTCCGCAGCCTAACTCCCCTCCCCATAGCACCTAAACCTCCCACAGCCTGACTCCCCCCCCCCCGCAGCCTGACTGAGCCCTCATGCAGCCTAACTGAGCCCTCCACAGCCTAACTCCCCTCCCCACAGCACCTAAACCTCCCGCAGCCTGACTCCCCCCCGCAGCCTGACTGAGCCCTCATGCAGCCTAACCGGGCCCTCCGCAGCCTAACTCCCCTCCCCATAGCACCTAAACCTCCCGCAGCCTGACTCCCCCCCCCCCCGCAGCCCGACTGAGCCCTCATGCAGCCTAACTGAGCCCTCCACAGCCTAACTCCCCTCCCCAACGCACCTAAACCTCCCGCAGTCTGACTGAGCCCTCATGCAGCCTAACTGAGCCATCCGCAGCCTAACTCCCCTCCCCACAGCACCTAAACCTCCCGCAGCCTGACTGAGCCATCATGCAACCTAACTGAGCCCTCCACAGCCTAACTCCCTTCCCCACAGCACCTAAACCCCCAGCAGCCTGACTCCCCCCCACAGCCTGACTGAGTCCTCATGCAGCCTAAATGAGCCATTCTACAGCCTAACTGAGCATTTTGACAGCCTAACTGAATCCTCCCACAGCCTAACTTTCCCCACAGCAGCTAAACCTCCAACTGCCCGACTCCCCTTCCTCAGCCTAATTCTATCCCACAACCTACCTGAGTGCTCCACAGCTTAACTGAGCCCTCCCGCAGTGTATCTACCCCCCTCCCTCGGGCCTAACCCCCCCCCCCCCTCGCAGCACTTAAACCTCCTGCAGCCTGCCTCCCCGCCGCAGCCTAACTCTACCCCACAGACTGAGCCCTCAGGTAGTCTAACTAAGCCCTCCGCAGCTTAACTGAGCCCTCGCCTAGCATACCCCCCCCCCCCCCCGCAGCTAAACTCCCCCCGAAGCTTGATGTGTCTGGATTGAAATTGGTGCCGGACCGTCGGATGTATTGCCACTGATAGTCGATAGTTTTGCTATTGATGAAGGAGATCTGATGGCTTTTCACCATCGATAGCTGAGAGGTAGCAATATTTCCCCCCCCCCAGTGATGGGGCACTGAGCCTTCTACAGCCCCCAGTGCACTGCTGCCTCCCTTCCCTTCCTTGACTGGCCCACTGCCTGCTGTTCTCCACATTAGGGATGCCCATGGTTCCATACCAAAGACGTTAATTATCAATGTCACTATCATTGGATAACCCACCGATGGCCATCTCTACAATGTGTAAAGTACAGCAGCATAATAGAATGTATCCATAGAACAGTGTTTTTAACCTATTCTGTGTTACATGCTGTAGATGACTAACTAGCTGCGCCTGCAGAGCTCCTGGGTGTAACTAGCTGCGCCTGCAGAGCTCCTGGGTGTAACTAGCTGCGCCTGCAGAGCTCCTGGGTGTAACTAGCTGCGCCTGCAGAGCTCCTGGGTATAACTAGCTGTACCTGCAGAGCTCCTGGGTGTAACTAGCTGCGCCTGCAGAGATCCTGGGTGTAACTAGCTGCGCCTGCAAAGCTCCTGGGTGTAACTAGCTGCTCCTGCAGAGCTCCTGGGTGTAACTAGCTGCACCTGCAGAGCTCCTGGGTGTAACTAGCTGCGATTGCAGAGATCCCTGGTGTAACTAGCTGCGCCTGCAGGGCCCCTGGGTGTAACTAGCTGCGCCTGCAGAGCTCCTGGGTATTACTAGCTGCTCCTGCAGAGCTCCTGGGTGTAACTAGCTGCTCCTGCAGAGCTCCTGGGAGTAACTAGCTGCGCCTGCAGAGATCCTGGGTGTAACTAGCTGCGCCTGCAGAGCTCCTGGGTGTAACTAGCTGCGCCTGCAGAGCTCCTGGGTGTAACTAGCTGCGCCTGCAGAGCTCCTGGGTATAACTAGCTGTACCTGCAGAGCTCCTGGGTGTAACTAGCTGCGCCTGCAGAGATCCTGGGTGTAACTAGCTGCGCCTGCAAAGCTCCTGGGTGTAACTAGCTGCTCCTGCAGAGCTCCTGGGTGTAACTAGCTGCACCTGCAGAGCTCCTGGGTGTAACTAGCTGCGATTGCAGAGATCCCTGGTGTAACTAGCTGCGCCTGCAGGGCCCCTGGGTGTAACTAGCTGCGCCTGCAGAGCTCCTGGGTATTACTAGCTGCTCCTGCAGAGCTCCTGGGTGTAACTAGCTGCTCCTGCAGGGCTCCTGTGAGTAACTAGCTGCGCCTGCAGAGATCCTGGGTGTAACTAGCTGCGCCTGCAGAGATCCTGGGTGTAACTTGCTGCACCTGCAGAGCTCATGGGTGTAACTAGCTGCTCCTGCGTGTAACTAGCTGCGCCTGCAGAGATCCTGGGTGTAACTAGCTGCGCCTGCAGAGCTCCTGGGTGTAACTAGCTGCGCCTGCAGAGCTCCTCGGTGTAACTAGCTGCACCTGCAGAGCTCCTGGGTGTAACTAGCTGCGCCTGCAGAGATCCCTGGTGTAACTAGCTGCACCTGCAGAGCTCCTGGGTGTAACTAGCTGCGCTTGCAGAGCTCCTGGGTGTAACTAGCTGCGATTACAGAGCTCCTGGGTAAATAGAAATGAGTGTGCTGACTTCCTGCATTAAATATCCAAAGTCTGCAGGGGATTGGCTGTGGCCAGGAAGTGGGCGGAGTGCCAGTACTATGTTGGATATTGAAACTAGGGATGGCCTTTGGTTGGTTACCCATCGATGGTCACTATCAATGGTACCATTCATGGGTAACATCAATGGTGTGAAACCATCCGCAATGGTACCATCAATGGTTTCACACACTGATGGTCTCCCATGCCTTAAACTGCATTAAGCTATGGTCCAATGAGAGCCCGGGGTGGAGCTTCACGGGGTGTCTGGGGGCAGACCTAAGCTGTCCCGGCACCTTGAGAAAAAACTGAACTTATTCGGTGGCTGTGTATCATCGATGGTGGGGAACCATCTGGTTCTTCCCCATAAATGGAAAAACTATTCTACGTTGGCCATAGACCATCAATGATTTTGAATCATCGATGGTCGATGGATATCCCTAATTCAAACATACAAAACAAAAGTCAGAATCTACAACAGATGCTGGGATCACATCCTCCAGATCACATTAATGTGGCATATTTTGGACTAGGAAGGGGGGAGGGGGGGGCACTAGAGTGTGGCATAATAATATGTTCTGGGGACAAAGTACAATCCCAGCTGTGTTCAGCAAGTCTTCTTCTGGCTGCAGTGGGCCCAGCAAAGAGAAGCAGCATGTCACAGTGTTCTTGATTGGCACAATGAAGAGCTCAGGGGGATAAGGCTGGTTGAGAGACAACATCCCAAGAACAATCGCTGCAAAGTTGTACGTCATCAGAGCTGTGTATTTTGAGTCACGACACAAACAAATAACATACAATGACATAATACTGAAAATAAAGATGTTTTCACCATTGTTGCGCTTGTCCACAGGAGATGTTGAACTTTGCCTGCTTCGCACAGCGTTTCTTACTCTGGGCCTAATTCAGAGCTGATCGCAGCAGCAAAATTGTTTTCTAATGGGCAAAACCATGGCCCTCATTCCGAGTTGTTCGCTCGGTATTTTTCATCGCATCGCAGTGAAAATCCGCTTAGTACGCATGCGCAATGTTCGCACTGCGACTGCGCCAAGTAACTTTACTATGAAGAAAGTATTTTTACTCACGGCTTTTTCTTCGCTCCGGCGAACGTAATGTGATTGACAGGAAATGGGTGTTACTGGGCGGAAACACGGCGTTTCAGGGGCGTGTGGCTGAAAACGCTACCGTTTCCGGAAAAAACGCAGGAGTGGCCGGGGAAACGGTGGGAGTGCCTGGGCGAACGCTGGGTGTGTTTGTGACGTCAACCAGGAACGACAAGCACTGAAATGATCGCACAGGCAGAGTAAGTCTGGAGCTACTCTGAAACTGCTAAGTAGTTAGTAATCGCATTATTGCGAATACATCGGTCGCAATTTTATGAAGCTAAGATTCACTCCCAGTAGGCGGCGGCTTAGCGTGTGTAACTCTGCTAAAATCGCCTTGCGACCGATCAACTCGGAATGAGGGCCCATGTTCACTGCAGGGGGGGCAGATGTAACATGTGCAGAGAGAGTTAGATTTGAGTGGGTTGTGTTTAAACTGAAATGTAAATTGCAGTGTAAAAATAAAGCAGCCAGAATTTACCCCGCACAGAAACAAAATAACCCACCCAAATCTAACTCTCTCTGCACATGTTATATCTGCCCTCCTTCCCTTCAGTGCACATGGTTTTGCCCATTACGGAGCAATTTTGCTGCTGCAATCAGGTCTGAATTAGGCCCTCTGTACATAGGGGCGAATCATTCGTCTCAATCCAGAAGTGCTACTGGATGCATCCGGTCCCTGGAACTGTCAACATAGTCGCCAAGTTTCTTTTCTGCAAATACACGCTGTAGTTATACTGTAGATAGGGGTGTATAGAAATGCCTATAAACTGAGTTTTGACTCAAAATTGATGTAAAAAAATCTACTATAACGCCCATCTGCAATGTTGAAAGACCTGTTCCATACATACATTTCCCCATATACCTGTCCCATCCATACAACTCCCCTATATACCTGTCCCATCCATACAACTCTCCCATATACCTGTACCATCCACACAACTCCCCCATATACCTGTACCATCCATACAACTCCCCCATATACCTGTACCATCCATACAACTCCCCCATATACCTGTCCCATCCATACAACTCCCCCATATACCTGTCCCATCCATACAACTCTCCCATATACCTGTACCATCCACACAACTCCCCCATATACCTGTCCCATCCTTACAACTCTCCCATATACCTGTACCATCCATACAACTCCCCCATATACCTGTCCCATCCATACAACTCTCCCATATACCTGTACCATCCACGCAACTCCCCCATATACCTGTCCCATCCATACAACTCCCCCATATACTAGAGATGAGCGCCGGAAATTTTTCGGGTTTTGTGTTTTGGTTTTGGGTTCGGTTCCGCGGCCGTGTTTTGGGTTCGACCGCGTTTTGGCAAAACCTCACCGAATTTTTTTTGTCGGATTCGGGTGTGTTTTGGATTCGGGTGTTTTTTTAAAAAAACACTAAAAAACAGCTTAAATCATAGAATTTGGGGGTCATTTTGATCCCAAAGTATTATTAACCTCAAAAACCATAATTTACACTCATTTTCAGTCTATTCTGAATACCTCACACCTCACAATATTATTTTTAGTCCTAAAATTTGCACCTAGGTCGCTGGATGACTAAGCTAAGCGACCCTAGTGGCCGACACAAACACCGGGCCCATCTAGGAGTGGCACTGCAGTGTCACGCAGGATGTCCCTTCCAAAAAACCCTCCCCAAACAGCACATGACGCAAAGAAAAAAAGAGGCGCAATGAGGTAGCTGTGTGAGTAAGATAAGCGACCCTAGTGGCCGACACAAACACCGGGCCCATCTAGGAGTGTCACTGCAGTGTCACGCAGGATGGCCCTTCCAAAAAACCCTCCCCAAACAGCACATGACGCAAAGAAAAAAAGAGGTGCAATGAGGTAGCTGTGTGAGTAAGATAAGCGACCCTAGTGGCCGACACAAACACCGGGCCCATCTAGGAGTGGCACTGCAGTGTCACGCAGGATGGCCCTTCCAAAAAACCCTCCCCAAACAGCACATGACGCAAAGAAAAAAAGAGGCGCAATGAGGTAGCTGTGTGAGTAAGATAAGCGACCCTAGTGGCCGACACAAACACAGGGCCCATCTAGGAGTGGCACTGCAGTGTCACGCAGGATGGCCCTTCCAAAAAACCCTCCCCAAACAGCACATGACGCAAAGAAAAAAAGAGGCGCAATGAGGTAGCTGTGTGAGTAAGATAAGCGACCCTAGTGGCCGACACAAACACCGGGCCCATCTAGGAGTGGCACTGCAGTGTCACGCAGGATGGCCCTTCCAAAAAACCCTCCCCAAACAGCACATGACGCAAAGAAAAAGAGAGGCGCAATGAGGTAGCTGTGTGAGTAAGATAAGCGACCCTAGTGGCCGACACAAACACCGGGCCCATCTAGGAGTGGCACTGCAGTGTCACGCAGGATGGCCCTTCCAAAAAACATTCCACAAACAGCACATGACGCAAAGAAAAATTAAAGAAAAAAGAGGTGCAAGATGGAATTGTCCTTGGGCCCTCCCACCCACCCTTATGTTGTATAAACAGGACATGCACACTTTAACCAACCCATCATTTCAGTGACAGGGTCTGCCACACGACTGTGACTGAAATGACGGGTTGGTTTGGACCCCCACCAAAAAAGAAGCAATTAATCTCTCCTTGCACAAACTGGCTCTACAGAGGCAAGATGTCCACCTCATCATCATCCTCCGATATATCACCGTGTACATCCCCCTCCTCACAGATTATCAATTCGTCCCCACTGGAATCCACCATCTCAGCTCCCTGTGTACTTTGTGGAGGCAATTGCTGCTGGTCAATGTCTCCACGGAGGAATTGATTATAATTCATTTTAATGAACATCATCTTCTCCACATTTTCTGGATGTAACCTCGTACGCCGATTGCTGACAAGGTGAGCGGCGGCACTAAACACTCTTTCGGAGTACACACTTGTGGGAGGGCAACTTAGGTAGAATAAAGCCAGTTTGTGCAAGGGCCTCCAAATTGCCTCTTTTTCCTGCCAGTATAAGTACGGACTGTGTGACGTGCCTACTTGGATGCGGTCACTCATATAATCCTCCACCATTCTTTCAATGTTGAGAGAATCATATGCAGTGACAGTAGACGACATGTCCGTAATCGTTGTCAGGTCCTTCAGTCCGGACCAGATGTCAGCATCAGCAGTCGCTCCAGACTGCCCTGCATCACCGCCAGCGGGTGGGCTCGGAATTCTGAGCCTTTTCCTCGCACCCCCAGTTGCGGGAGAATGTGAAGGAGGAGATGTTGGCAGGTCGCGTTCCGCTTGACTTGACAATTTTCTCACCAGCAGGTCTTTCAACCCCAGCAGACTTGTGTCTGCCGGAAAGAGAGATCCAAGGTAGGCTTTAAATCTAGGATCGAGCACGGTGGCCAAAATGTAGTGCTCTGATTTCAACAGATTGACCACCCGTGAATCCTTGTTAAGCGAATTAAGGGCTCCATCCACAAGTCCCACATGCCTAGCGGAATCGCTCCATGTTAGCTCCTCCTTCAATGTCTCCAGCTTCTTCTGCAAAAGCCTGATGAGGGGAATGACCTGACTCAGGCTGGCAGTGTCTGAACTGACTTCACGTGTGGCAAGTTCAAAGGGCATCAGAACCTTGCACAACGTTGAAATCATTCTCCACTGCGCTTGAGACAGGTGCATTCCACCTCCTATATCGTGCTCAATTGTATAGGCTTGAATGGCCTTTTGCTGCTCCTCCAACCTCTGAAGCATATAGAGGGTTGAATTCCACCTCGTTACCACTTCTTGCTTCAGATGATGGCAGGGCAGGTTCAGTAGTTTTTGGTGGTGCTCCAGTCTTCTGTACGTGGTGCCTGTACGCCGAAAGTGTCCCGCAATTCTTCTGGCCACCGACAGCATCTCTTGCACGCCCCTGTCGTTTTTTAAAAAATTCTGCACCACCAAATTCAAGGTATGTGCAAAACATGGGACGTGCTGGAATTTGCCCATATTTAATGCACACACAATATTGCTGGCGTTGTCCGATGCCACAAATCCACAGGAGAGTCCAATTGGGGTAAGCCATTCCGCGATGATCTTCCTCAGTTGCCGTAAGAGGTTTTCAGCTGTGTGCGTATTCTGGAAACCGGTGATACAAAGCGTAGCCTGCCTAGGAAAGAGTTGGCTTTTGCGAGATGCTGCTACTGGTGCCGCCGCTGCTGTTCTTGCGGCGGGAGTCCATACATCTACCCAGTGGGCTGTCACAGTCATGTAGTCCTGACCCTGCCCTGCTCCACTTGTCCACATGTCCGTGGTTAAGTGGACATTGGGTACAGCTGCATTTTTTAGGACACTGGTGACTCTTTTTCTGAGGTCTGTGTACATTTTCGGTATCGCCTGCCTAGAGAAATGGAACCTAGATGGTATTTGGTACCGGGGACACAGTACCTCTAACAAGTCTCTAGTTGGCTCTGCAGTAATGATGGATACCGGAACCACGTTTCTCACCACCCAGGATGCCAAGGCCTCAGTTATCCGCTTTGCAGTAGGATGACTGCTGTGATATTTCATCTTCCTCGCAAAGGACTGTTGGACAGTCAATTGCTTGGTGGAAGTAGTAAAAGTGGTCTTACGACTTCCCCTCTGGGATGACCATCGACTCCCAGCAGCAACAACAGCAGCGCCAGCAGCAGTAGGCGTTACACGCAAGGATGCATCGGAGGAATCCCAGGCAGGAGAGGAATCATCAGAATTGCCAGTGACATGGCCTGCAGGACTATTGGCATTCCTGGGGAAGGAGGAAATTGACACTGAGGGAGTTGGTGGGGTGGTTTGCGTGAGCTTGGTTACAAGAGGAAGGTATTTACTGGTCAGTGGACTGCTTCCGCTGTCACCCAAAGTTTTTGAACTTGTCACTGACTTATTATGAATGCGCTGCAGGTGACGTATAAGGGAGGATGTTCCGAGGTGGTTAACGTCCTTACCCCTACTTATTACAGCTTGACAAAGGCAACACACGGCTTGACACCTGTTGTCCGCATTTCTGTTGAAATACTTCCACACCGAAGAGCTGATTTTTTTGGTATTTTCACCAGGCATGTCAGTGGCCATATTCCTCCCACGGACAACAGGTGTCTCCCCGGGTGCCTGACTTAAACAAACCACCTCACCATCAGAATCCTCCTGGTCAATTTCCTCCCCAGCGCCAGCAACACCCATATCCTCCTCATCCTGGTGTACTTCAACACTGACATCTTCAATCTGACTATCAGGAACTGGACTGCGGGTGCTCCTTCCAGCACTTGCAGGGGGCGTGCAAATGGTGGAAGGCGCATGCTCTTCACGTCCAGTGTTGGGAAGGTCAGGCATCGCAACCGACACAATTGGAGTCGGACTCTCCTTGTGGATTTGGGATTTCGAAGAACGCACAGTTCTTTGCGGTGCTACTGCTTTTGCCAGCTTGAGTCTTTTCATTTTTCTAGCGAGAGGCTGAGTGCTTCCATCCTCATGTGAAGCTGAACCACTAGCCATGAACATAGGCCAGGGCCTCAGCCGTTCCTTGCCACTCCGTGTGGTAAATGGCATATTGGCAAGTTTACGCTTCTCCTCCGACAATTTTATTTTAGGTTTTGTAGTCCTTTTTTTACTGATATTTGGTGTTTTGGATTTGACATGCTCTGTACTATGACATTGGGCATCGGCCTTGGCAGACGACGTTGCTGGCATTTCATCGTCTCGGCCATGACTAGTGGCAGCAGCTTCAGCACGAGGTGGAAGTGGATCTTGATCTTTCCCTAATTTTGGAACCTCAACATTTTTGTTCTCCATATTTTAATAGGCACAACTAAAAGGCACCTCAGGTAAACAATGGAGATGGATGGATACTAATATACTTATGGATGGACTGCCGAGTGCCGACACAGAGGTAGCTATAGCCATGGACTAACGTACTGTGTCTGCTGCTAATATAGACTGGATGATAATGATATGAAATCAATATATATATGTATGTATATATAATATCACTAGTACTGCAGCCGGACAGGTAGATAATATATTTATTAGGTAATGATGACTGATGACGGACCTGCTGGACACTGTCAGCTCAGCAGCACCGCAGACTGCTACAGTAAGCTACTATACTATAGTAGTATGTACAAAGAAGAAAGAAAAAAAAAAACCACGGGTAGGTGGTATACAATTATGGATGGACTGCCGAGTGCCGACACAGAGGTAGCTACAGCCGTGGACTACCGTACTGTGTCTGCTGCTAATATAGACTGGATGATAATGATATGAAATCAATATATATATGTATGTATATATAATATCACTAGTACTGCAGCCGGACAGGTAGATAATATATTTATTAGGTAATGATGACTGATGACGGACCTGCTGGACACTGTCAGCTCAGCAGCACCGCAGACTGCTACAGTAAGCTACTATACTATAGTAGTATGTACAAAGAAGAAAGAAAAAAAAAAACCACGGGTAGGTGGTATACAATTATGGATGGACTGCCGAGTGCCGACACAGAGGTAGCTACAGCCGTGGACTAACGTACTGTGTCTGCTGCTAATATAGACTGGATGATAATGATATGAAATCAATATATATATGTATGTATATATAATATCACTAGTACTGCAGCCGGACAGGTAGATAATATATTTATTAGGTAATGATGACTGATGACGGACCTGCTGGACACTGTCAGCTCAGCAGCACCGCAGACTGCTACAGTAAGGTACTATACTATAGTAGTATGTACAAAGAAGAAAGAAAAAAAAAAAAAACACGGGTAGGTGGTATACAATTATGGATGGACTGCCGAGTGCCGACACAGAGGTAGCTACAGCCGTGGACTAACGTACTGTGTCTGCTGCTAATATAGACTGGATGATAATGATATGAAATCAATATATATATGTATGTATATATAATATCACTAGTACTGCAGCCGGACAGGTAGATAATATATTTATTAGGTAATGATGACTGATGACGGACCTGCTGGACACTGTCAGCTCAGCAGCACCGCAGACTGCTACAGTAAGCTACTATACTATAGTAGTATGTACAAAGAAGAAAGAAAAAAAAAAAAACCACGGGTAGGTGGTATACAATTATGGATGGCCTGCCGAGTGCCGACACAGAGGTAGCTACAGCCGTGGACTAACGTACTGTGTCTGCTGCTAATATAGACTGGATGATAATGATATGAAATCAATATATATATGTATGTATATATAATATCACTAGTACTGCAGCCGGACAGGTAGATAATATATTTATTAGGTAATGATGACTGATGACGGACCTGCTGGACACTGTCAGCTCAGCAGCACCGCAGACTGCTACAGTAAGCTACTATACTATAGTAGTATGTACAAAGAAGAAAGAAAAAAAAAAAACCACGGGTAGGTGGTATACAATTATGGATGGACTGCCGAGTGCCGACACAGAGGTAGCTACAGCCGTGGACTAACGTACTGTGTCTGCTGCTAATATAGACTGGATGATAATGATATGAAATCAATATATATATGTATGTATATATAATATCACTAGTACTGCAGCCGGACAGGTAGATAATATATTTATTAGGTAATGATGACTGATGACGGACCTGCTGGACACTGTCAGCTCAGCAGCACTGCAGACTGCTACAGTAAGCTACTATACTATAGTAGTATGTACAAAGAAGAAAAAAAAAACCACGGGTAGGTGGTATACAATTATGGATGGACTGCCGAGTGCCGACACAGAGGTAGCTACAGTCGTGGACTAACGTACTGTGTCTGCTGCTAATATAGAGTCTAGACTGGATGATAAATTATTGATAATGAGATGAAATCAATATAATATCACTAGTACTGCAGCCGGACAGGTACTATATATATTTATTATGTAATGACTGATGACGGACCTGCTGGACACTGTCAGGTCAGCAGCACCGCAGACTGCTACAGTAAGCTACTATAGTAGTATGTATAAAGAAGAATGAAAAAAAAAAAAAAAACCCAGGGTAGGTGGTATACAATATTATATATATATATATATATATATATATATATATATATATATATTATATACAATTATATATATATATATATATATATATTAAACTGGTGGTGATTGATTATTAAACTGGTGGTCAGGTCACTCACGTTGCAACTTGCAACTAGTACTCCGAGTCCTAAGCAGACAATCACAAAATATATTATTATACTGGTGGTCAGTGTGGTCACAACAATGGCAGTGTGGCACTGACTCTGGCAGCAAAAGTGTGCACTGTACGTTATATGTACTCCTGAGTCCTGCTCTCAGACTCTAACTGCTCCCCACTGTCAGTGTCTCCCCCACAAGTCAGATAATACAATACACTTACAGTCACACTATCTAATCTATATCACTTCAGCAAGTAGTATAGTAGTATAGTAGTACTCCTCCTAATAATGCTCCCCAAAATTACTACTACTGTGTCTCTCTCGTCTCTACTGTGTCTCTCTCTTCTCTAAACGGAGAGGACGCCAGCCACGTCCTCTCCCTATGACTCTCAATGCAC
This sequence comes from Pseudophryne corroboree, assembly GCF_028390025.1. NCBI lineage: Eukaryota > Metazoa > Chordata > Amphibia > Anura > Myobatrachidae > Pseudophryne > Pseudophryne corroboree. The sequence continues at coordinate 998,792,007 of NC_086445.1, forward strand.
GTGTGAAAATGGCGGCGACGCGCGGCTCCTTATATAGAATCCGAGTCTCGCGATAGAATCCGAGCCTCGCGAGAATCCGACAGCGGGATGATGACGTTCGGGCGCGCTCGGGTTAACCGAGCAAGGCGGGAAGATCCGAGTCGCTCGGACCCGTGAAAAAAAACATGAAGTTCGGGCGGGTTCGGATTCAGAGGAACCGAACCCGCTCATCTCTACCATATACCTGTCCCATCCATACAACTCCCCTATTTCTGCTGCGGGGTACACTGGGCTACACAAGTCTGGACAATGGGGTGTAGAGTAGGATCTTGATCCGAGGCACCAACAGGCTCAAAGCTTTGACTGTTCCCAGAATACACAGCGCCGCCTCCTATATCACCCCGCCTCCCAGCACAGGAGCTCAGTTTGTCAGTTGGTGCTGCAGTAAGCAGGCACTTAACAGAGGGGCTGCTCCAAGCAGCCCTGAGAAAAGCTTTTTATGAGGTAAAAAGTGAAGACATCAAGGGCAGCAGCGGTGGTAAATGTCTTGTGACATTCACTGCTGCAGCTCCAGCTCTCCCCAGCGGCGCTGTACACTCCCGAGCCCTGGTTGCCGGGTACCTACAGCGGAGGCTCCGGTTTACTTCACGTTAGGCACACACGGCTGGGGCTCTCCAGGATCATGTGGCCGCGCTTCGGGAGGTGGTAAGTGGGTCCCGCTCGCGGGACCCGGTCTTTATCGCGATCCGGCGCGGTCAGTGGGAGGCGGGCCGCGCGCGCTGGCGGTGGACACTGTGGCTGTACAGGCGATCCCACTAGATCACCAGGGCATGGGCGCAGGTCAGGTTTTCTCTTAAAACTGATTTTAATATCGCCCACAGTACCCAGTGGTTTTGCCAGCAAGGGGGATAAGGCTAAAGGTGGGTACACACTGATAGATATATCTGCAGATCAATTGATCTGCAGATATATCTATGGACAGATCGGGCAGTGTGCTGTGCATACACACTACCCGATCCGTCGGGGACTGACGTCATGAACTGGGCGGGCATGTACACACGCCCGCCCAGTTCACCTGTCAATCACCGCTGGCCACCGCAGCATGTGTACGGGCGGTCGGCCGACCGCCCCGTACACACAAAGCGACGCGCCAATATATCGGTAGATATATTGGCCGTCGGCTGTGCTGCGCGGCCGACGCGATACGTCTGCGAACGACGGAGTTCACAGACATATCGGCCGTACACACTGGCCGACGGTCCCGCGATATATCGGCCGTTCAAGAGAACGGCCGATATATCGACCAGTGTGTACGGGCCTTTAGACCTGAAGCCCCTCCCCCAGCCCCAGGGCGCCATTTCTAGCAAGTGTTCCCGCCCTGAAGCTGCATATCTGTCTTTCCTCACTCCCTATCAGTGTCTGCGGCGCCATTACTCCTCAGCTCACTGTTCCTGGGACTGTTTGGCAAATTCTCCTATGTAAAGCCGCCTGGTTGTCAGCGCTGTGCCTTTACATGACACTTAAGTATTCTACCTGCCTTTTTAGTCAGTGTTAGTAAGAAAGAGTGCATTTAGTCAGGGGTTTTTTATAGTACAATTACCCTGTGATATACATCCAGTTCTTACTGTGTAGTGTTATATCTATTGACTATATATCTGTGTAAGCTAGTCCAGTGCAGTATTATTGTCTGTAATAACCTCTGCATTGTACAAACTGTGACTATTTGTGTGTGCATTGATAGCTGAGTGGTGTCCATCTCGTGCCTTTCACTCAACTTGCTATCCCTATATTCTATAACCCGAGGGGGCTTGGTGCGTCAGGTGTTATTTAATATAGGATTTTCACAAAGATATACTGTATTACGTATTTTTCTCTGTGATCTAGTCACCATATCTCTCCTTTATCTCTGCTGGTGCTAACTACACTGCGCAGGGGTTTGGGTTTAGAGATATAGTGCTGCTAATAATTGTACTGTGTTACCTCATACTGCAAGTTATATCATGTCTGCTTCTGAGGGTAACGGTTCTGGGGCAGAACACACTGCTGGTGTTGCTGAAGCCACAGGCACATATGGGGAGAATATAGCAGCTGTGGGCTCTGGTTCTGGGGGCTCCTTGCCCCCCAGTGGGACTGTGGCAACGGAGGCACATACTGACCCTCCGTGGGCCGCTTTTTCCACGCTTCTGCATACGCTAGTTCATAAACTAACACCCCCTATGGGACCCCCAATGCCGGTACAACCGTATGTGGTCCCTGCAGCTAACTCGCCGTGGGCGGACGATTTATCTGCTCAATTAAAGAAGTTGAACCAGTCCCTGACTACTAAAAAGTCTGAACAACGCTCGCCTAAGTCCAAGAGGTCCTCTAAGCGAGCACTCGTCTCCTCACAATCCACTGCTGTCACTGACACCTCGTCTGATGAAGACAGCACATACACTGACCCCACAGGTTCTGACTCAGATACGGCTGATGGGGAGGGTAGTTCACATGTGGATGTTCCTGATCTTTTGGAGGCTATTAACTTAATTCTGCAGATTACGGATGATCCCGAGCCATCCGTTCCTCCTAAGAAACCAGATAGGTTCAAGCGTCAGAGGGTGATTAAACAAGTTTTACCTCACTCTGACCACCTAGTGGATATACGTCAGGAACCCTGGCAAAGCCCGGGTACGAAGTTTGTGCCTCAAAAGAAGATGCTGGCTCGCTATCTCCTCGCGCCAGAGCTGTTTAAGAATTGGGAAACGCCTCCTCCAGTAGACTCACATGTGGCTAGGATGGTGGTTTCCTCAGCTCTACCTGTCACTACCGTCACGTCTCTAAAAGAGCCTACGGATAAACGTGTCGAGGGTTGTCTAAAAGCGATTTACACCCTCACGGGTGCTGCACAAAGGCCCACTATTGCAGCTACATGGGCGGCAGAGGCTATTGAAGCATGGGGCTTGGAGTTAGAAGCTGAAATCTCCTCTGACCATGCTAGACAATGCTTGTCATATATTGTCACAGCTTCTCGCTATATTAAAGATGCCTCTGATGCCGGTATCCGAGCAGCCAAGGCCTCTACTACGTCAGTCCTGGCTCGCAGGATATTGTGGCTGAGATCCTGGTCTGTGGATCTGGACTCTAGAAAAACCCTGGAGGTACTCCCTTTCAAGGGGGATATTCTGTTTGGGGAGGACTTAAATAAGATAGTGGCTGACTTGGCTACTGCCAAAACTGCCTGTCTGCCTAATACAGCTCCTTCTGTGTCGAAGGCCAAAGGCACGTCCTTTCGCCCCTTTCGTCCTTCAGGTGAAGCATAAGGTCAGGCGTACCATAAGCAGGCCCGCACTTCCAAACCTGGTAAGCTGAAGCCCAAAAGAGCCTGGGCTGCCCGTCAGCCAGCAGCCAAGACCGATAAGCCTGCAGCATGACGGGGCGGGCCTCCCCATGGGGGATCCCAGGGTGGGGGGCCGGCTTCTAGGGTATACCCAGGAATGGTTGAAGACCACTTCAGATGCCTAGGTACGGGAAGTCGTCACTCAAGGTTACGCCATAGCCTTCAAAAACCGACCCCCTCATCGATTTTGCCAGACAGACGTCCCGTCGGACCAGTCAAAGGCAAACACTCTGCATTCGGTGGTACAGACCCTCCTGGATACAGGAGTCGTAGTACAGGTGCCTCTTGCTCAGAGGGGCCGGGGGTACTATTCTCCGCTGTTTCTGGTCCCGAAACCGAATGGGTTCTCCCGGCCCATTCTCAACCTCAAGGCGCTGAACAAGTTTGTGAAGGTTTCCAAGTTCCGTATGGAAACCCTTCGCTCTGTAGTTCTGGCCTTGGACCCTGGGGACTACATGGTCTCCCTGGACATACAGGATGCTTACCTGCATATTCCTATAGCAGCGTCACATCAACAATACCTGAGGTTCGCTACTGGCAACCTCCATTACCAGTTTCGGGCGTTACCTTTTGGTTTAACAAAGGCTCCGCGAGTCTTCACCAAAGTTATGGCAGTGATGACGGTGGTACTCCGCCGTCAAGGGGTCAGGATACTGCCGTATCTGGACGACTTGTTAATCCTGGCAAATTCCCCAGATCTTCTCCTGCGTCATCTGGATATGGCGGTCCGGTTTCTACAAGCCCACGGGTGGCTCATCAACTGGAAGAAATCCTCCCTGGTCCCTGCTCAGAGCATGGTGCATCTGGGAGCGCTGTTGGACACTCACAACCAGAGGTTGTTCTTGTCTCAGGAGAAAGTCCTGAAACTTCAGGACAGGATTCGTGGCTTCCTTACTCGTCCGCAAGTGTCGACACATTCGGCAATGCAGGTGCTGGGCCTCATGGTGTCAGAATTCGACATGGTGGAGTATGCTCAATTCCATTCTCGCCCCCTCCAGAAGCTGATTCTAGCCAAGTGGGACGACCTGCCTCACCAGATCAGGTCTCAAATGATCTCTTTGACTCCGGAGGTCCGTCTGTCGCTGCTCTGGTGGCTCCAGGACCGACAATTGTTCAGAGGCCGTCCCTTCTGGATATCCAACTGGGTCCTGTTGACGACAGATGCCAGTCTAAGAGGTTGGGGTGCGGTGCTGGAGCAGCACTCCTTGCAGGGTCAGTGGACCAAGGAGGAATCTCTCCTCTCGATCAACATTTTGGAATTGCGGGCGGTCTTCAAAGCATTGAACCTAGCCCAGCATTTGATTCAGAACTGTCCTGTTCAAGTACAGTCGGACAACGCCACCACAGTGGCTTACATAAATCAGCAAGGTGGCACTCGAAGCCGTTTGGCAATGAAGGAAGCCTCACGGATTCTACGTTGGGCAGAACGCCATCTGCCGGCAATATCGGCAATATTCATTCCGGGAGTCCTGAATTGGGAAGCGGACTTTCTCAGTCATCAGGACATGCATGCCAGCGAGTTGGGCCTCCATCCAGAAGTGTTTCTACTCCTCGTGGAAAGGTGGGGTCTTCCAGATGTGGATCTGATGGCGTTTCGACACAATCACAAGGTTCTGGTTTTCGGAGCAAGGACAAGGGATCCTCAAGCAGCATTCGTGGATGCGCTGGCAGTGCCGTGGAGGTTTCGGCTGCCGTACGCGTTCCCTCCGGTGTCACTCCTGCCCAGGGTAATTCGGAAGTTCAAGCAAGAAAAAGGAAATCTGCTTCTCATAGCTCCGGCGCGGCCCAGACGGCACTGGTTCTCAGACCTGCAAGGCCTATTGTCAGAGCGTCCACTTCTACTTCCACAACGCCCAGACCTCCTCATTCAGGGCCCCTGTGTCTACCAGGACCTAGCCCGGCTGTGTTTGACGGCGTGGCTCTTGAAGCTTCCTTCTTAAGAGCTAAGGGTTTTTCTGAAGAGGTCATTAAAACTATGTTGCGAGCCCGGAAACCGGCCTCTGCTCGGATTTACCATCGGGTCTGGCATTCCTACATCTAACCATTATGACGCTTCCAAGTTTAGTACAGCCAAACTTTTGGCTTTTCTACAGCAGGGCCTAGATTTAGGCCTGCGTCTGGCCTCCCTCAAGGTTCATATTTTGGCCTTGTCGGTGTGGTTTCAGAGAAAAATTGCGACTTTACCTGATGTTTATACTTTCACTCAGGGTGTGTTGCGTATCCAACCTCCCTATGTCCCGCCTGTGGCTCCTTGGGACTTGTCGCTGGTTTTGGAGGCGTTGCAGGAGCCTCCATTTGAACCTCTGGGTTCAGCTGACCTTAAGTGGCTTTCCCTTAAGGTGGTGTTCTTGCTGGCTATTGCCTCTGCTAAAAGAGTGTCGGATTTGGGTGCCTTGTCTTGTAGTTCCCCATATCTGATTTTTCACCGTGACCGGGCGGTTCTTAGGACTCGTCCCGGATATTTACCTAAGGTGGTTTCTTCGTTCCACCTTAATCAGGAGATTGTGGTTCCAGCTTTTGTCTCTCCTGATTTGTCTCCCAAAGAGCGGTCTTTGGATGTGGTACGGGCTCTCCTTATCTATGTGAAGAGAACTGCTTCTATTCGAAAGTCTGAATTTCTCTTTGTTTTGATTTCACAAACGTGGCTGGCCTGCTCACAAGCAGACCCTGGCCAGATGGATTAGAATGGTGATTGCGCATGCTTATGTGAAGGCTGGTCTGTCAGCTCCTGTTCACATTACGGCCCATTCTACTCGGTCTGTTGGACCTTCTTGGGCGGCCCAACGTGGTGCGACCTTTGATCAATTGTGCAAGGCGGCTACGTGGTCCTCCGGGAACACGTTCATAAGGTTCTATGCCTTCAATACTGCCGCTTCCCAGGATGCTTCCTTTGGATGCCGGGTTCTTCTGCCCGCTACAGTGCGTCCCCTCCCATAAGGAACTGCTTTAGGACATCCCCATTGTCCAGACTTGTGGAGCCCAGTGTACCCCGCAGCAGAAAACAAGTTTTATGGTAAGAACTTACCCTTGTTAGAACTCTTTCTGCAAGGTACACTGGGCTCCACAAGGCACCCACCCTGACACACTTAGCTTCTTTGGGTTGATATGGCATTAGCCGCTGACACTTCTCTTGTCGTGAGAGTGTGGTGTATGTGGCTACTAACCGTTGTCGTCTCTTTTCCTACTACTGCATTGGGCTGGTTAACTAAACTGAGCTCCTGTGCTGGGAGGCAGGGTGATATAGGAGGCGGCGCTGTGCATTCTGGGAACAGTCAAAGCTTTGAGCCTGTTGGTGCCTCGGCTCAAGACCCTACTCTACACCCCATTGTCCAGACTTGTGGATCCCAGTGTACCTTGCAGAAAGAGTTTTAACAAGGGTAAGTTCTTACCATAAAACTCGTTTTACCTGTCCCATCCATACAACTCCCCCATATACCTGTCCCATCCATACAATTCCCCCATATACCTGTCCCATCCACACAACTCCCCCATATACCTGTCCCATCCATATAACTCCCCCATATACCTGTCCCATCCATACAACTCCCCCATATACCTGTTCCATCCATATAACTCCCCTATTTACCTGTCCCATCTATACAACTCTCCCATATACCTGTCCCATCCACACAACTCCCCCATATACCTGTCCCATCCATACAACTCCCCCATATACCTGTCCCATCCATACAACTCCCCTAGTTACCTGTCCCATCCATACAATTCCCCCATATACCTGTCCCATCCATACAACTCCCCCATACACCTGCCCCATCTGTACAACCCCACCATCTATGTATGTGTCCCATCCAAACAACTCCCCCATATACCTTTTCCATCCATACAACTCCCCCATATACCTGTCCCATACATACAATTCCCCCATATACCTGTCCCATCCATACAACTCCCCCATAAACCTGTACAATCTATACAACTCCCTGCCCATATAAGTGCCGCATATACCTGTCCCATACATACAACTCCCCTATATACAGTACCTGTCCCATCCATACAACTCCCCCATATACAGTACCTGTCCCATACATACAACTCCCCCATATACAGTACCTGTCCCATACATACAACTCCCCCATATACAGTACCTGTCCCATACATACAACTCCCCCATATACAGTACCTGTCCCATACATACAACTCCCCCATATACAGTACCTGTCCTATACATACAACTCCCCCATATACAGTACCTGTCCCATCCATACAACTCCCCCATAGACAGTACCTGTCCCATACATACAACTCCCCCATATACAGTACCTGTCCCATCCATACAACTCCCCCATATACAGTACCTGTCCCATCCATACAACTCCCCCATATACAGTACCTGTCCCATCCATACAACTCCCCCATATACAGTACCTGTCCCATCCATACAACTCCCCCATATACAGTACCTGTCCCATCCATACAACTCCCCCATATACAGCACCTGTCCCATCCATACAACTCCCCCATATACAGTACCTGTCCCATCCATACAACTCCCCCATATACAGTACCTGTCCCATCCATACAACTCCCCCATATGCAGTACCTGTCCCATCCATACAACTCCCCCATATACAGTACCTGTCCCATCCATACAACTCCCCCATATACAGTATCTGTCCCATACATAAAACTCCCCCATACACTGTACCTGTCCCATCCATACAACTCCCCCATATACAGTACCTGTCCCATACACACAACTCCCCCATAGACAGTACCTGTCCCATCCATACAACTCCCCCATATACAGTACCTGTCCCATCCATACAACTCCCCCATATACAGTACCTGTCCCATACACACAACTCCCCCATAGACAGTACCTGTCCCATCCATACAACTCCCCCATATACAGTACCTGTCCCATCCATACAACTCCCCCATATACAGTACCTGTCCCATACATACAACTCCACTATATACAGTACCTGTCCCATACATACAACTCCCTTATATACAGTACCTGTCCCATACATACAACTCCCCCATATACAGTACATGTCCCATCCATACAACTCCCCCATATACAGTACCTGTCCCATACATACAACTCCCCCATATACAGTACCTGTCCCATACATACAACTCCCCCATATACAGTACCTGTCCCATCCATACAACTCCCCCATATACAGTACCTGTCCCATCCATACAACTCCCCCATATACAGTACCTGTCCCATACATACAACTCCCCCATATACACTGCAGTACCTGTCCCATCCATACAACTCCCCCATATACAGTACCTGTCCCATCCATACAACTCCCCCATATACAGTACCTGTCCCATACATACAACTCCCCCATATACAGTACCTGCCCCATACATACAACTCCCCCATAGACAGTACATGTCCCATCCATACAACTCCCCCATATACAGTACCTGTCCCATACACACAACTCCCCCATATACAGTACCTGTCCCATCCATACAACTCCCCCATATACAGTACCTGTCCCATCCATACAACTCCCCCATATACAGTACCTGTCCCATCCATACAACTCCCCCATATACAGTACCTGTCCCATACATATAACTCCCCCATATACAGTACCTGTCCCATCCATACAACTCCCCCATATACAGTACCTGTACCATACATACAACTCCCCCATATACAGTACCTGTCCCATCCCTACAACTCCCCCATATACACTGCAGTACCTGTCCCATACATACAACTCCCCCATATACAGTACCTGTCCCATACATACAACTCCCCCATACACAGTACCTGTCCCATCCATACAACTCCCCCATATACAGTACCTGTCCCATACATACAACTCCCCCATATACAGTACCTGTCCCATCCATACAACTCCCCCATATACAGTACCTGTCCCATACATACAACTCCCCCATATACAGTACCTGTCCCATACATACAACTCCCCCATATACAGTACCTGTCCCATCCATACAACTCCCCCATATACAGTACCTGTCCCATACATACAACTCCCCCATACACAGTACCTGTCCCATCCATACAACTCGCCCATATACAGTACCTGTCCCATACATACAACTCCCCCATATACAGTACCTGTCCCATCCATACAACTCCCCCATATACAGTACCTGTCCCATACATACAACTCCCCCATATACAGTACCTGTCCCATACATACAACTCCCCCATATACACCTGTCCCATCCATAAACCTCCCCCATATACAGCACCTGTCCCATCCATACAACTCCCCCATATACAGTACCTGTCCCATACATACATCTCCCCCATATACAGTACCTGTCCCATCCATAAACCTCCCCCATATACAGTACCTGTCCCATCCATACAACTCCCCCATATACAGTACCTGTCCCATCCATACAACTTCCCCATATACCTGTCCCATCCACGCAATTGCCCCATATACATGTCCCATTCAAACAACTCCCCCATGTACCTCCCTTTCCTTGCAACTCCCCATATACCTGTCCCTCATATTTTAATCAATATTATTTATTATGCACTTTTCAGAATATCGTCATCACAAATGATAAATAAGGTGATGAGATCTGTAGGTGCACTGTCCGGACCTATGTTTGGTTGGCTCTGCTAATGTACAGTATATGGTTTTTCTCATACGTCCTAGAGGATGCAGGGGACTCCAAAAGGACCATGGGGTATAGACATATCCGCAGGAGCTTGGGCACACTATAAAGACTTAAACTGGGTGTGAACTGGCTCCTCCCTTTATGCCCCTCCTCCAGACATCAGTTAGACTTTGTGCCCAGGAGTGATGGGTCACACACTAGGGGAGCTCTCCTGAGTTTCTCTGAAAGACTTTATTGTTAGGTTTTTTATTTTCAGGAAGACCTGCTGGCTACAGGCTCCCTGCAGCGTGGGAGTGAGGGGAGAGAAGTCAGACCTACTTCTTCTGAGTTAAAGGCTCTGCTTCTCGGCTACTGGACACCATTAGCTCCAGAGGGTTCGATCACTTGGTGCGCCTAGCTGCTTGTTCCCGGAGCCACGCCGTCACCCCCCTCACAGAGCCAGAAGAAAGAAGCCGGGTGAGTATGTGAAGAACAGAAGACTTCAGTGACGGCAGAAGACTTCAGTAACGGAGGTAACAGATCGTGCTACACTCCATGCTCCCACACACCAAAGCACTTTCAGGGTGAAGGGCGCTGGGGGGAGCGCCCTAGGCAGCAGGTTACTGGGTTTTCCTTAGGGACTGACATAAAAGTGGATCGGTGCCTGGACACTGTAGATCCTACCCCCGTCAACATATAGCACATTCCCCCCACACTCGGGGATGCTGGCTGCGGGGGGGGGGGGGGGGGGGGGGGGGGGGGGGGGCGGCACCCTAGCCAGCTTATTACTGTGGCCATTTTATCTTATAACCGGGCTGCCGGGGCTCCGGCTCCCGGTCCCCCGGCAGCTCATCGTGGCGTATTGCGCGCCGTTTCCTTCCCGACGCCGGCTCTCCCGGGTGCAGGGCGCTGGGGAGGGGAGCGCCCTGGGCGACTTATTTTACAGTAAAACGTCCGGCGGGGCCGAGGCGCTGTGCCCCGGACCCGGCCAGCATGTTCCCGCGCGCTACGCGCCAGCTTCCTCCGACGCCGGCTCCAGGGGTGCAGGGCGCCGAGACGGAGAGGAGCGCCCTGGGCTGCAGACTAGTCCCCGGCGCCGCACAAGATACCGCTGGGCATAAAGGCGGTCGTGCGCCGCACCGGTGCTCCCACACACCAACGGTTTACTTGGGTGCAGGGTGCAAGGGGGCGCCCTGAGCGTGAATGTTTAAGGATATATATATATATATATATATATATATATATATGTATAATTATAGTGAATGTACACTATATAAGGACCCAGTATATGATGGTTTCACTTATGGGGTGAAAAAAACGCTGGGAGGAGGTAGAGCTTAATCCTCGGAACGAGTCAGCGCCATTTTCCTCACATTCCCCCCAGAACTTGCTGTATAGTAAGATGGTAGGGGGGGGCACAGTAGTTATACTGCTATATGGTTGTCATATAGCATGATGTTGGATATGGGTTGCATAATCCTGGTTGTACTACATACATTCTCTGTCCCTGATAGTCTACCCACTATTGATTAGTCGATATATGTCGACGGTGTGGGCGTTTAGCTACGAGCGGTTGTAAAAAAAATCTGGTGGCTGCGCTGGGACACGGTGGTGCTTGATTCAGTGAATTAAGTGTACTTAAAACAGTGAACACAGGAGGGAAGTCACAATGTTTTGTGATGCCCTGTCGGCATCAACGGTATTTCGTGGGTAAAAGAATTAGCAGGCTGTTATTGCCTTGTACCTATATATATATATATATATATATATATATATATGAATATATGTATTCAGGTGTTTGGGGGGGAGTCTTATCAAAATTGTATTTGTATGATTCCCTCAGACCTCTCGGGGTTCCCAGTTATTATTATCATTATTATTAATTTTTGCCCGCTTACTATCCCTTGCTGTCGACATTTACTAAGTTTCTGTCGACCATAACGTTACAGGTAATTTCACATCGGGTACAGGTCAGTACATGGTCATACACATTCCCAACACATTACTGTCTCTAGGGACCTGGCTGGTCGGGACAATCCACTTGCATATAGGTTACGTCTATATGGTTATATAGGTAGATATGGGTTATATATGCATGTTTTGGATATATGTGTTATATTGTGTGTGGCAGGATGTTTATCAATGAATGCTGAAATAATGGTATTCTTATCCTGTCCTGACCGCTCTAGATTGGCCGTGACGAGTTGGTTTCGCTCCTCTCGAGGAATCCGAATATTATTCTCTTCACAACGCGAAGAGAAAATTATGACAGTCAACTCCTGGTCGACGCAGAGCCCGGTCGCAAAAGATCGTACACAGGCAGCTAAGTGAAATTTTATTTCTATTGTTTGTCCTTATTTGCACTGTATACTTTTGAGAAAGTGTGGTATTCGGGTGGGCATCAGACAATATTGCCCTACCCAGAGTGGGTAACCTTGCCTATGTTTGTTCTAAATTATAACATTACAGCAGGCTGCCACGTGACAGAGGTGTGACCGGTAAATTGCGGAGGATGTACCAGGGAAAGCTGGAGGGAGGTGTACAGCTGTGGGTGTGGCCTCTGTTCGGTAATTCTCGGCGGATTCCTCTGGTAAGCCTAATTTCGTGAATTAGCCTACTTCACGACGGTTGGTGATGCATTCTTTTATGCGGTGCAATCATTGGTAACCGGTTCGATACCATTCTTGTTTTTCCTTTTCTGTGCAGACAGTGAAAGGCGAAAAGGTAAGCATTCTGCAGCCTTGTTAGGTTCGCAGAAGTGGAGGTTGTTTTCTTTTTTTTCTACTACTTCAACCACTGGTCGCTGAGTCGATCTGACGGGTTCCCACTCCGGTGACTAGAGATGAGCGCCTGAAATTTTTCGGGTTTTGTGTTTTGGTTTTGGGTTCGGTTCCGCGGCCGTGTTTTGGGTTCGAACGCGTTTTGGCAAAACCTCACCGAATTTTTTTTGTCGGATTCGGGTGTGTTTTGGATTCGGGTGTTTTTTTCAAAAAACACTAAAAAACAGCTTAAATCATAGAATTTGGGGGTCATTTTGATCCCAAAGTATTATTAACCTCAAAAACCATAATTTACACTCATTTTCAGTCTATTCTGAATACCTCACACCTCACAATATTATTTTTAGTCCTAAAATTTGCACCGAGGTCGCTGTGTGAGTAAGATAAGCGACCCTAGTGGCCGACACAAACACCGGGCCCATCTAGGAGTGGCACTGCAGTGTCACGCAGGATGTCCCTTCCAAAAAACCCTCCCCAAACAGCACATGACGCAAAGAAAAAAAGAGGCGCAATGAGGTAGCTGTGTGAGTAAGATTAGCGACCCTAGTGGCCGACACAAACACCGGGCCCATCTAGGAGTGGCACTGCAGTGTCACGCAGGATGGCCCTTCCAAAAAACCCTCCCCAAACAGCACATGACGCAAAGAAAAAAAGAGGCGCAATGAGGTAGCTGTGTGAGTAAGATTAGCGACCCTAGTGGCCGACACAAACACCGGGCCCATCTAGGAGTGGCACTGCAGTGTCACGCAGGATGTCCCTTCCAAAAAACCCTCCCCAAACAGCACATGACGCAAAGAAAAAAAGAGGCGCAATGAGGTAGCTGTGTGAGTAAGATTAGCGACCCTAGTGGCCGACACAAACACCGGGCCCATCTAGGAGTGGCACTGCAGTGTCACGCAGGATGTCCCTTCCAAAAAACCCTCCCCAAACAGCACATGACGCAAAGAAAAAAAGAGGCGCAATGAGGTAGCTGACTGTGTGAGTAAGATTAGCGACCCTAGTGGCCGACACAAACACCGGGCCCATTGAGGAGTGGCACTGCAGTGTCACGCAGGATGTCCCTTCCAAAAAGCCCTCCCCAATCAGCACATGATGCAAAGAAAAAGAAAAGAAAAAAGAGGTGCAAGATGGAATTGTCCTTGGGCCCTCCCACCCACCCTTATGTTGTATAAACAAAACAGGACATGCACACTTTAACCAACCCATCATTTCAGTGACAGGGTCTGCCACACGACTGTGACTGAAATGACGGGTTGGTTTGGACCCCCACCAAAAAAGAAGCAATTAATCTCTCCTTGCACAAACTGGCTCTACAGAGGCAAGATGTCCACCTCATCATCATCCTCCGATATATCACCGTGTACATCCCCCTCCTCACAGATTATCAATTCGTCCCCACTGGAATCCACCATCTCAGCTCCCTGTGTACTTTGTGGAGGCAATTGCTGCTGGTCAATGTCTCCGCGGAGGAATTGATTATAATTCATTTTAATGAACATCATCTTCTCCACATTTTCTGGATGTAACCTCGTACGCCGATTGCTGACAAGGTGAGCGGCGGCACTAAACACTCTTTCGGAGTACACACTTGTGGGAGGGCAACTTAGGTAGAATAAAGCCAGTTTGTGCAAGGGCCTCCAAATTGCCTCTTTTTCCTGCCAGTATAAGTACGGACTGTGTGACGTGCCTACTTGGATGCGGTCACTCATATAATCCTCCACCATTCTATCAATGTTGAGAGAATCATATGCAGTGACAGTAGACGACATGTCCGTAATCGTTGTCAGGTCCTTCAGTCCGGACCAGATGTCAGCATCAGCAGTCGCTCCAGACTGCCCTGCATCACCGCCAGCGGGTGGGCTCGGAATTCTGAGCCTTTTCCTCGCACCCCCAGTTGCGGGAGAATGTGAAGGAGGAGATGTTGACAGGTCGCGTTCCGCTTGACTTGACAATTTTGTCACCAGCAGGTCTTTCAACCCCAGCAGACTTGTGTCTGCCGGAAAGAGAGATCCAAGGTAGGCTTTAAATCTAGGATCGAGCACGGTGGCCAAAATGTAGTGCTCTGATTTCAACAGATTGACCACCCGTGAATCCTTGTTAAGCGAATTAAGGGCTCCATCCACAAGTCCCACATGCCTAGCGGAATCGCTCCGTGTTAGCTCCTCCTTCAATGTCTCCAGCTTCTTCTGCAAAAGCCTGATGAGGGGAATGACCTGACTCAGGCTGGCAGTGTCTGAACTGACTTCACGTGTGGCAAGTTCAAAGGGCATCAGAACCTTGCACAACGTTGAAATCATTCTCCACTGCGCTTGAGACAGGTGCATTCCACCTACTATATCGTGCTCAATTGTATAGGCTTGAATGGCCTTTTGCTGCTCCTCCAACCTCTGAAGCATATAGAGGGTTGAATTCCACCTCGTTACCACTTCTTGCTTCAGATGATGGCAGGGCAGGTTCAGTAGTTTTTGGTGGTGCTCCAGTCTTCTGTACGTGGTGCCTGTACGCCGAAAGTGTCCCGCAATTCTTCTGGCCACCGACAGCATCTCTTGCACGCCCCTGTCGTTTTTTAAAAAATTCTGCACCACCAAATTCAAGGTATGTGCAAAACATGGGACGTGCTGGAATTTGCCCATATTTAATGCACACACAATATTGCTGGCGTTGTCCGATGCCACAAATCCACAGGAGAGTCCAATTGGGGTAAGCCATTCCGCGATGATCTTCCTCAGTTGCCGTAAGAGGTTTTCAGCTGTGTGCGTATTCTGGAAACCGGTGATACAAAGCGTAGCCTGCCTAGGAAAGAGTTGGCGTTTGCGAGATGCTGCTACTGGTGCCGCCGCTGCTGTTCTTGCGGCGGGAGTCCATACATCTACCCAGTGGGCTGTCACAGTCATATAGTCCTGACCCTGCCCTGCTCCACTTGTCCACATGTCCGTGGTTAAGTGGACATTGGGTACAGCTGCATTTTTTAGGACACTGGTGACTCTTTTTCTGAGGTCTGTGTACATTTTTGGTATCGCCTGCCTAGAGAAATGGAACCTAGATGGTATTTGGTACCGGGGACACAGTACCTCCAACAAGTCTCTAGTTGGCTCTGCAGTAATGATGGATACCGGAACCACGTTTCTCACCACCCAGGATGCCAAGGCCTCAGTTATCCGCTTTGCAGTAGGATGACTGCTGTGATATTTCATCTTCCTCGCAAAGGACTGTTGAACAGTCAATTGCTTACTGGAAGTAGTACAAGTGGGCTTACGACTTCCCCTCTGGGATGACCATCGACTCCCAGCGGCAACAACAGCAGCGCCAGCAGCAGTAGGCGTTACACGCAAGGATGCATCGGAGGAATCCCAGGCAGGAGAGGACTCGTCAGAATTGCCAGTGACATGGCCTGCAGGACTATTGGCATTCCTGGGGAAGGAGGAAATTGACACTGAGGGAGTTGGTGGGGTGGTTTGCGTGAGCTTGGTTACAAGAGGAAGGGATTTACTGGTCAGTGGACTGCTTCCGCTGTCACCCAAAGTTTTTGAACTTGTCACTGACTTATTATGAATGCGCTGCAGGTGACGTATAAGGGAGGATGTTCCGAGGTGGTTAACGTCCTTACCCCTACTTATTACAGCTTGACAAAGGGAACACACGGCTTGACACCTGTTGTCCGCATTTCTGGTGAAATACCTCCACACCGAAGAGCTGATTTTTTTGGTATTTTCACCTGGCATGTCAACGGCCATATTCCTCCCACGGACAACAGGTGTCTCCCCGGGTGCCTGACTTAAACAAACCACCTCACCATCAGAATCCTCCTGGTCAATTTCCTCCCCAGCGCCAGCAACACCCATATCCTCCTCATCCTGGTGTACTTCAACACTGACATCTTCAATCTGACTATCAGGAACTGGACTGCGGGTGCTCCTTCCAGCACTTGCAGGGGGCGTGCAAATGGTGGAAGGCGCATGCTCTTCACGTCCAGTGTTGGGAAGGTCAGGCATCGCAACCGACACAATTGGACTCTCCTTGTGGATTTGGGATTTCGAAGAATGCACAGTTCTTTGCTGTGCTGCTTTTGCCAGCTTGAGTCTTTTCATTTTTCTAGCGAGAGGCTGAGTGCTTCCATCCTCATGTGAAGCTGAACCACTAGCCATGAACATAGGCCAGGGCCTCAGCCGTTCCTTGCCACTCCGTGTCGTAAATGGCATATTGGCAAGTTTACGCTTCTCCTCCGACAATTTTATTTTAGGTTTTGGAGTCCTTTTTTTTCTGATATTTGGTGTTTTGGATTTGACATGCTCTGTACTATGACATTGGGCATCGGCCTTGGCAGACGACGTTGCTGGCATTTCATCGTCTCGGCCATGACTAGTGGCAGCAGCTTCAGCACGAGGTGGAAGTGGATCTTGATCTTTCCCTAATTTTGGAACCTCAACATTTTTGTTCTCCATATTTTAATAGGCACAACTAAAAGGCACCTCAGGTAAACAATGGAGATGGATACTAGTATACAATTATGGACTGCCTGCCGAGTGCAGACACAGAGGTAGCCACAGCCGTGAACTACCGTACTGTACTGTGTCTGCTGCTAATATAGACTGGTTGATAAAGAGATGTCTATGTAACTATGTATGTATAAAGAAGAAAGAAAAAAAAAACACGGTTAGGTGGTATACAATTATGGACGGACTGCCTGCCGAGTGCCGACACAGAGGTAGCCACAGCCGTGAACTACCGCACTGTACTGTGTCTGCTGCTAATATATAGACTGGTTGATAAAGAGATAGTATACTCGTAACTAGTATGTATGTATAAAGAAAGAAAAAAAAACCACGGTTAGGTGGTATATACAATTATGGACGGGCTGCCGAGTGCCGACACAGAGGTAGCCACAGCCGTGAACTACCGCACTGTACTGTGTCTGCTGCTAATATATAGACTGGTTGATAAAGAGATAGTATACTCGTAACTAGTATGTATGTATAAAGAAAGAAAAAAAAACCACGGTTAGGTGGTATATACAATTATGGACGGGCTGCCGAGTGCCGACACAGAGGTAGCCACAGCCGTGAACTACCGCACTGTACTGTGTCTGCTGCTAATATATAGACTGGTTGATAAAGAGATAGTATACTCGTAACTAGTATGTATGTATAAAGAAAGAAAAAAAACCCACGGTTAGGTGGTATATACAATTATGGACGGGCTGCCGAGTGCCGACACAGAGGTAGCCACAGCCGTGAACTACCGCACTGTACTGTGTCTGCTGCTAATATAGACTGGTTGATAAAGAGATAGTATACTCGTAACTAGTATGTATGTATAAAGAAAGAAAAAAAAACCACGGTTAGGTGGTATATACAATTATGGACGGGCTGCCGAGTGCCGACACAGAGGTAGCCACAGCCGTGAACTACCGCACTGTACTGTGTCTGCTGCTAATATATAGACTGGTTGATAAAGAGATAGTATACTCGTAACTAGTATGTATGTATAAAGAAAGAAAAAAAAACCACGGTTAGGTGGTATATACAATTATGGACGGGCTGCCGAGTGCCGACACAGAGGTAGCCACAGCCGTGAACTACCGCACTGTACTGTGTCTGCTGCTAATATAGACTGGTTGATAAAGAGATAGTATACTCGTAACTAGTATGTATGTATAAAGAAAGAAAAAAAAGCCACGGTTAGGTGGTATATACAATTATGGACGGGCTGCCGAGTGCCGACACAGAGGTAGCCACAGCCGTGAACTACCGCACTGTACTGTGTCTGCTGCTAATATATAGACTGGTTGATAAAGAGATAGTATACTCGTAACTAGTATGTATGTATAAAGAAAGAAAAAAAAACCACGGTTAGGTGGTATATACAATTATGGACGGGCTGCCGAGTGCCGACACAGAGGTAGCCACAGCCGTGAACTACCGCACTGTACTGTGTCTGCTGCTAATATATAGACTGGTTGATAAAGAGATAGTATACTCGTAACTAGTATGTATGTATAAAGAAAGAAAAAAAAAACACGGTTAGGTGGTATATACAATTATGGACGGGCTGCCGAGTGCCGACACAGAGGTAGCCACAGCCGTGAACTACCGCACTGTACTGTGTCTGCTGCTAATATAGACTGGTTGATAAAGAGATAGTATACTCGTAACTAGTATGTATGTATAAAGAAAGAAAAAAAAACCACGGTTAGGTGGTATATACAATTATGGACGGGCTGCCGAGTGCCGACACAGAGGTAGCCACAGCCGTGAACTACCGCACTGTACTGTGTCTGCTGCTAATATATAGACTGGTTGATAAAGAGATAGTATACTCGTAACTAGTATGTATGTATAAAGAAAGAAAAAAAAACCACGGTTAGGTGGTATATACAATTATGGACGGGCTGCCGAGTGCCGACACAGAGGTAGCCACAGCCGTGAACTACCGCACTGTACTGTGTCTGCTGCTAATATATAGACTGGTTGATAAAGAGATAGTATACTCGTAACTAGTATGTATGTATAAAGAAAGAAAAAAAAACCACGGTTAGGTGGTATATACAATTATGGACGGGCTGCCGAGTGCCGACACAGAGGTAGCCACAGCCGTGAACTACCGCACTGCACTGTGTCTGCTGCTAATATATAGATTGGTTGATAAAGAGATAGTATACTCGTAACTAGTATGTATGTATAAAGAAAGAAAAAAAAACCACGGTTAGGTGGTATATACAATTATGGACGGACTGCCGAGTGCCGACACAGAGGTAGCCACAGCCGTGAACTACCGCACTGTACTGTGTCTGCTGCTAATATAGACTGGTTGATAAAGAGATAGTATACTCGTAACTAGTATGTATGTATAAAGAAAGAAAAAAAAACCACGGTTAGGTGGTATATACAATTATGGACGGGCTGCCGAGTGCCGACACAGAGGTAGCCACAGCCGTGAACTACCGCACTGTACTGTGTCTGCTGCTAATATATAGACTGGTTGATAAAGAGATAGTATACTCGTAACTAGTATGTATGTATAAAGAAAGAAAAAAAAACCACGGTTAGGTGGTATATACAATTATGGACGGGCTGCCGAGTGCCGACACAGAGGTAGCCACAGCCGTGAACTACCGCACTGTACTGTGTCTGCTGCTAATATATAGACTGGTTGATAAAGAGATAGTATACTCGTAACTAGTATGTATGTATAAAGAAAGAAAAAAAAACCACGGTTAGGTGGTATATACAATTATGGACGGGCTGCCGAGTGCCGACACAGAGGTAGCCACAGCCGTGAACTACCGCACTGTACTGTGTCTGCTGCTAATATATAGACTGGTTGATATAGAGATAGTATACTCGTAACTAGTATGTATGTATAAAGAAAGAAAAAAAACCACGGTTAGGTGGTATATACAATTATGGACGGGCTGCCGAGTGCCGACACAGAGGTAGCCACAGCCGTGAACTACCGCACTGTACTGTGTCTGCTGCTAATATAGACTGGTTGATAAAGAGATAGTATACTCGTAACTAGTATGTATGTATAAAGAAAGAAAAAAAAACCACGGTTAGGTGGTATATACAATTATGGACGGGCTGCCGAGTGCCGACACAGAGGTAGCCACAGCCGTGAACTACCGCACTGTACTGTGTCTGCTGCTAATATATAGACTGGTTGATAAAGAGATAGTATACTCGTAACTAGTATGTATGTATAAAGAAAGAAAAAAAAACCACGGTTAGGTGGTATATACAATTATGGACGGGCTGCCGAGTGCCGACACAGAGGTAGCCACAGCCGTGAACTACCGCACTGTACTGTGTCTGCTGCTAATATATAGACTGGTTGATAAAGAGATAGTATACTCGTAACTAGTATGTATGTATAAAGAAAGAAAAAAAAACCACGGTTAGGTGGTATATACAATTATGGACGGGCTGCCGAGTGCCGACACAGAGGTAGCCACAGCCGTGAACTACCGCACTGTACTGTGTCTGCTGCTAATATAGACTGGTTGATAAAGAGATAGTATACTACTAATATTATATATACTGGTGGTCAGGTCACTGGTCACTAGTCACACTGGCAGTGGCACTCCTGCAGCAAAAGTGTGCACTGTTTAATTTTAATATAATATTATGTACTCCTGGCTCCTGCTATAACCTATAACTGGCACTGCAGTGCTCCCCAGTCTCCCCCACAATTATAAGCTGTGTGAGCTGAGCACAGTCAGATATATATATACATTGATGCAGCACACTGGGCTGAGCAGTGCACACAGATATGGTATGTGACTGAGTCACTGTGTGTATCGTTTTTTTCAGGCAGAGAACGGATATATTAAATAAAACAAACAACTGCACTGTCTGGTGGTCACTGTGGTCGTCAGTCACTAAACTCTGCACTCTCTTCTACAGTATCACAGCCTCAGGTCAATCTCTCTCTCTCTCTCTCAACCCTAATCTAAATGGAGAGGACGCCAGCCACGTCCTCTCCCTATCAATCTCAATGCACGTGTGAAAATGGCGGCGACGCGCGGCTCCTTATATAGAATCCGAGTCTCGCGATAGAATCCGAGCCTCGCGAGAATCCGACAGCGTCATGATGACGTTCGGGCGCGCTCGGGTTAACCGAGCAAGGCGGGAAGATCCGAGTCGCTCGGACCCGTGAAAAAAAACATGAAGTTCGGGCGGGTTCGGATTCAGAGAAACCGAACCCGCTCATCTCTACCGGTGACCACTTGTCTGATAACTTTCAGTTGGTCCAGAATTGGACTAGGACCTGTGAGTTATTCATAGAATATAAAGGAGGACATTCTGGGTTTCAGTTGTTTTCCCTTGCTGTTTTTTCTAATAGTTTTGCCGCTCCCCTCGGGGAGGGGAGGTAATACGCGACGCCATGTAGTGGTGCGTCAGGTTCAGGACAGTCTCTGGCTGTCCCTGTATTTAGGGGCAAATCATGGGGTCTCTCTGACTGTTTTGACACAGGGATTGGCTGTTGTTCCCAATGACGCAGATGTTGAAATTGGGGTTCAGAGTGGGTGCTGACCGGTTTTGGTTCAGTGTTTATCCTGTGGAAAGAAACAGGTCTGAGGATTCAGAGTCGGATCAGTTTTGGGGTGACACCTCATCAATTTCTTCCGTCATAAAGCAGATGGCTGCGGCCTAAGAGGTTTTTTCCGGTGAGCAGATCTATTACCAGATGGGTTGTTAGGGGACCAGTTGGGAACGTGGTCTGGAGTTCACCTGCGAATGCTCCGGAATATAATCCTAACCGCCAGGACATCGCTCCTGTGGTGTCTGGCCGGTTCTCTTCTTCTAAAGGAATGAAGGTTCGGGATCCAGCTTTAGACCCTGGTAGCCGTACATGCAGCTCTCCGATGCTGGGGAGCAGTCCTTTGAAAGGGACGAATTTCCAGAGCCTATAGTCAAGTTAAAAAGCTGGTCGGCTGTAAGCTTTCTGGAATTGAGAGCTATTTTTCGACGAACGTTTTCTTCGAGGGCTGCCCGTGTTAGTCCTGCCGGACGACTTGTCAGCAGCGGCGTAGGTAGGCCGCTAGGGCGGAACATGGGGCAAGCGGTATTGGCAGAAGTTGCACAGTTTGCGGTTGAAGGGGAGGTCTGGAAAATGCTATATTAGCAGCCTTCGTTCCGGAGGTAATGACAGGGAAATAGAGTTCCTCTGCCGACGTGATATCCAGCTGGAGAAGATTCGGTCATCATCGAGAAGCATTCCCAGACGTGTCGAGTCTTTGAGGAGTATTGCAATTGGATATGTTGGCGATTCGCTTCAACGAGAGGCCTCAAGGAGATTTTTCCAGGTCAAGGGACGCTCAAGATATAGTAGTGGACATCCTCATAACGTGGGTGTCTTTAGTCGTTCTATGTGGTTTCTCCGCTTTCAATTTTCTTGTGGTGATGTGCGGAAGATGTCGGAAGGTTCCGCTGATCCTCTTGAATCCGGTCTAGAAGTGAGGGTTGGCTATCCAGTTTTATGATTTACTCATAGAAGTTTACGGCCCTCTTCCTTTACGTGAGGTAATGTTACAACAAGATCAGGGAGTGTAGCATGACTTACCGCGGCTGTGTCTGAAGGCGAGGCGGTTGAATGCCATGTCCTAAGCCGAACGAGTATTCATGGTGTAGTCGTCTCCTCAATTCTTCAGGCTACGAAAGAACTAACGACAAAGGGTTACCAACGTAGTTGGAGTACCTGGATGTCTCGGTGTCTTCCACAAAGACTTTTATGGAAGTTTTTCAGCTTTGTCTGGCTTATCCATACTTTACAAGCCGGTGTGGAGGCAAGCCTAATAACTTTCTTTGCAAAATTTCTTTTTCGGAAGGTGGTCATGCTATTGGCTTTCACATCCGCAAGGCGGTGTCGAAAGTGGTGTTTTTTTGTCTCACAAAAGCCTGGTTTGATTTTTCAGGTGGATTGTGAGGAATTGGGTACTAGGTTGGTAGTTCTACCTAGAGTGGTTTCTGGATTTGACAGAAATCCATCTTTTTTGTTGCTGGTAATTTTTAGGCATTAGCCGTTTCAAGTTTCCTTGATCTAGCTGGGGATTTGAGTATGTGGGTCGCCAATTGGGCTCAGTGTGGAGTAACAGGAGCTCTGTTCTATGGCATGTTTTCCAGCGTGGTTTAGAAGACTGTGTTATGCAGTCTGTTACAGGCTGAATCTGTGATGCGGTTTGGCGTGTTTATCATACGGCTGGATTGCCGTCACCGAAGTAGGTGGAGGTCTATCCTTCTGGGAAGGTGGGCTTACTCTCGGGCGGATGCCCGGGGAGTCTCGGCAGGTCAACTTTGCAGAGAGGATTCTTGGTCGGGTTCAAACGCTTTTGCTTTGCTCTATAAGTTTGATTTCCTGATTGTTGGGGACCGTTTTGTTGGCTCATGCGGTGCTGCAGAGTCGTCCGCACTCTCCCGCCCGGTTTGGAGCTTTGGTATAATCCCCATGGTCCTTTTGGAGTCCCCAGCATCCTCTAGGACGTATGAGAAAATAGGATTTTGGTACTTACCGGTAAATCCTTTTCTCTTAGTCCGTAGAGGATGCTGGGCGCCCGTCCCAGTGCGTACTGGGTCTGCAGTTATTGATTTGGATTACACCCTGGTGATGTGTTTTCTCTGTCAGGCGTTTGATACCGTTGTTCCTGCCATGGCATGCGGGGTGTTATTGTTGCTTATGTGGACACCCGGTTGGTGTTACGTATTTTCTCAGCATGTGGCTGTGTTTTGGTGCATACCGTTGGCTGGTATTCTACTGAATGCCACGTTCTACGGTGTGTTTGAGGTGTGAGCTGGTATGACACTCACTGTGTTATTACAATACATTCTTTCCTCGAAATGTCCATCTCTCCTGGGCACAGTTTTCTAACTGAGGTCTGGAGGAGGGGCATAGAGGGAGGAGCCAGTTCACACCCAGTTTAAGTCTTTATAGTGTGCCCAAGCTCCTGCGGATCCGTCTATACCCAATTGTCCTTTTGGAGTCCCCAGCATCCTCTACGGACTAAGAGAAAAGGATTTACCGGTAAGTACCAAAATCCTATTTTTTTGTTGGGCTGTTGTATAAAATATAACTTTTATTATCTCATTTTTATTATGAGTTGTAAGATACTTATTTTGTGTTTTTCATAAAACATAATAATGTATTAAAATGATAGATTAAAGAGTGTGACTGAAGTAGGAAATAAAGTGAATTTTTAAGAACAGTTGGTGGCAGTGTTATTTATTGTTAGCTATTACCAGAGAGATTGGTATATGAGAATGTGATTACACTGATATTGGTTCACACTGGATATTGGTGTTCTTCAATAATACCTCAGGTTTAGCTATAGCTCTTTGTTATTATAGTTAATGTGTTAATTTCATGATAGTTTAATTGTTCTAATTGTAAAGCGCAACGGAATATGCTGCGCTATATAAGAAACGTAATAAATAAATAATAATAATAATAATTGTTAGAGTGTTAATTTATTTCATGATCATTCTGCTTCTGGGGGTAATTCTAAGTTGATCGCAGCAGGATTTTTGATAGCAATTGGGCAAAACCATGTGCACTGCAGGGGGGGGGGCAGATATAACATGTGCAGAGAGAGTTAGATTTGGGTGGGGTGTGTTCAATCTGCAATCTAATTTGCAGTGTAAAAATAAAGCAGCCAGTATTTCTCTGACGTCCTAGTGGATGCTGGGGACTCCGTAAGGACCATGGGGAATAGCGGCTCCGCAGGAGACTGGGCACAAAAGTAAAACTTTAGAACTACCTGGTGTG
Organism: Pseudophryne corroboree; assembly: GCF_028390025.1. Classification (NCBI taxonomy): domain Eukaryota; kingdom Metazoa; phylum Chordata; class Amphibia; order Anura; family Myobatrachidae; genus Pseudophryne; species Pseudophryne corroboree. Next base: position 998,816,973 of record NC_086445.1, read on the forward strand.
CACTGGCTCCTCCCTCTATGACCCTCCTCCAAGCCTCAGTTAGATTTTTGTGCCCGAACGAGAAGGGTGCACACTAGGTGGCTCTCCTGAGCTGCTTAGTGAAAAGTTTAGTTTTAGGTTTTTTATGTTCAGTGAGACCTGCTGGCAACAGGCTCACTGCATCGAGGGACCAAGGGGAGAAGAAGCGAACTCACCTGCGTGCAGAGTGGATTGGGCTTCTTAGGCTACTGGACATTAGCTCCAGAGGGACCGATTACAGGCCCAGCCATGGATAGGTCCCAGAGCCGCGCCGCCGGCCCCCTTACAGAGCCAGAAGACAGAAGAGGTCCGGAAAATCGGCGGCAGAAGACGTCCTGTCTTCAACAAGGTAGCGCACAGCACTGCAGCTGTGCGCCATTGCTCTCAGCACACTTCACACTCCGGTCACTGAGGGTGCAGGGCGCTGGGGGGGGGGGCGCCCTGAGACGCAATAAAAACACCTTGGATGGCAAAAAATGCATCACATATAGCTCCTGGGCTATATGGATGAATTTAACCCCTGCCAGAATACACAGAAAAACGGGAGATAAGGCCGCCGAGAAGGGGGCGGAGCCTATCTCCTCAGCACACTGGCGCCATTTTCCCTCACAGCTCCGTTGGAGGGAAGCTCCCTGGCTCTCCCCTGCAGTCACTACACTACAGAAAGGGTTAAAAAAAAAGAGAGGGGGGCACTAATTACGCGCAGTATTAAAAATACAGCAGCTATAAGGGGAAAAACACTTATATAAGGTTATCCCTGTATATATATAGCGCTCTGGTGTGTGCTGGCATACTCTCCCTCTGTCTCCCCAAAGGGCTAGTGGGGTCCTGTCCTCTATCAGAGCATTCCCTGTGTGTGTGCTGTGTGTCGGTACGTTTGTGTCGACATGTATGAGGAGCAAAATGATGTGGAGACGGAGCAGATTGCCTGTAATAGTGATGTCACCCCCTAGGGGGTCGACACCTGAGTGGATGAACTGTTGGAAGGAATTACGTGACAGTGTCAGCTCTGTATAAAAGACAGTGGTTGACATGAGACAGCCGGCTACTCAGCTTGTGCCTGTCCAGACGTCTCATAGGCCGTCAGGGGCTCTAAAGCGCCCGTTACCTCAGATGGCAGATATAGACGCCGACACGAATACTGACTCCAGTGTCGACGGTGAAGAGACAAATGTGACTTCCAGTAGGGCCACACGTTACATGATTGAGGCAATGAAAAATGTTTTACACATTTCTGATAATACGAGTACCACCAAAAAGGGGTATTATGTTCGGTGAGGAAAAACTACCTGTAGTTTTCCTGAATCTGAGAAATTAAATGAGGTGTGTGATGATGCGTGGGTTTCCCCCGATAACAACTGATAATTTCTAAAATGTTATTGGCATTATATCCTTTCCCGCCAGAGGTTAGGGTGCGTTGGGAAACACCCCCTAGGGTGGATAAAGCGCTCACACGCTTGTAAGAACAAGGGCTCTACCCTCTCCTGAGATGGCCGCCCTTAAGGATCCTGCTGATAGAAAGCAGGAGGGTATCCTAAAATGTATTTACACACATACTGGTGTTATACTGCGACCAGCAATCGCCTCAGCCTGGATGTGCAGTGCTGGGTTGGCGTGGTCGGATTCCCTGACTGAAAATATTGATACCCTAGATAGGGACAGTATATTATTGCCTATAGAGCATTTAAAAGATGCATTTCTATATATGCGTGATGCACAGCGGAATATTTGCCGACTGGCATCAAGTCTAAGTGCGTTGTCCATTTCTGCCAGTAGAGGGTTATGGACACGACAATGGTCAGGTGATGCGGATTCCAAACGGCATTTGGAAGTATTGTCTTATTAAGGGGAGGAGTTATTTGGGGTCGGTCTTTCAGACCTGGTGGCCACGGCAACAGCTGGGAAATCCACGTTTGTACCCCAGGTCGCCTCTCAACATAAGAAGACGCCGTATTATCAGGCGCAGTCTTTTCGGGGGCAAGCGGGCAAAAGGTTCCTCATTTCTGCCCCGTGACAGAGGGAGAGGAAAAAGGCTGCAGAAATCAGCCAGTTCCCAGGAACAGAAGCCCTCTCCCGCCTCTGCCAAGCCCTCAGTATGACGCTGGGGCTTTACAAGCAGAATCAGGCACGGTGGGGGCCCGTCTCAATGAATTTCAGCGCGCAGTGGGCTCACTCGCAAGTAGACCCCTGGATCCTTCAGGTGATATCTCAGGGGTACAAATTGGAATTCGAGACGTCTCCCCCTCGCCGTTTCCTAAAGCCGGCTTTACCGATGTCTCCTTCTGACAGGGAGACTGTTTTGGAAGCCATTCACAAGCTGTATTCCCAGCAGGTGATAATCAAGGTACCCCTCCTGCAACAGGGAACGGGGTATTATTCCACACTGTTGTGGTACCGAAGCCGGACGGCTCGGTGAGACCGATTCTAAATCTAAAATCTTGAACACTTACATACGGAGGTTCAAATTCAAGATTGAGTCACTCAGAGCAGTGATTGCGAACCTGGAAGAAGGGGACTACATGATGTCTCGGGACATCAAGGATGCTTACCTTCATGTCCCAATTTACCCTTCTCACCAAGTGTACCTCAGGTTTATGGTACAAAACTGTCACTATCAGTTTCAGACGCTGCCGTATGGATGGTCCACGGCACCCCGGGTCTTTATTAAGGTAATGGCCGAAAATAAGATTTTACTTACCGATAAATCTATTTCTCGGAGTCCGTAGTGGATGCTGGGGTTCCTGAAAGGACCATGGGGAATAGCGGCTCCGCAGGAGACAGGGCACAAAAAGTAAAGCTTTTCCAGATCAGGTGGTGTGCACTGGCTCCTCCCCCTATGACCCTCCTCCAGACTCCAGTTAGGTACTGTGCCCGGACGAGCGTACACAATAAGGGAGGATTTTGAATCCCGGGTAAGACTCATACCAGCCACACCAATCACACCGTACAACTTGTGATCTAAACCCAGTTAACAGTATGATAACAGCGGAGCCTCTGAAAGATGGCTTCCTTCAACAATAACCCGAATTAGTTAACAATAACTATGTACAATTATTGCAGATAATCCGCACTTGGGATGGGCGCCCAGCATCCACTACGGACTCCGAGAAATAGATTTATCGGTAAGTAAAATCTTATTTTCTCTATCGTCCTAGTGGATGCTGGGGTTCCTGAAAGGACCATGGGGATTATACCAAAGCTCCCAAACGGGCGGGAGAGTGCGGATGACTCTGCAGCACCGAATGAGAGAACTCCAGGTCCTCCCTAGCCAGAGTATCAAATTTGTAAAATTTTACAAACGTGTTCTCCCCTGACCACGTAGCTGCTCGGCAGAGTTGTAATGCCGAGACCCCTCGGGCAGCAGCCCAAGATGAGCCCACCTTCCTTGTGGAGTGGGCCTTTACAGATTTAGGCTGTGGCAGGCCTGCCACAGAATGTGCAAGTTGGATTGTGCTACAGATCCAACGAGCAATCGTCTGCTTAGACGCAGGAGCACCCATCTTGTTGGGTGCATACAATATAAACAACGAGTCAGATTTTCTGACTCCAGCTGTCCTTGCAATATATATTTTTAATGCTCTGACAACGTCCAGTAACTTGGAGTCCTCCAAGTCACTTGTAGCCGCAGGCACTACAATAGGCTGGTTCAGATGAAATGCTGACACCACCTTAGGGAGAAAATGCGGACGAGTCCGCAGTTCTGCCCTGTCCGAATGGAAAATCAGATATGGGCTTTTGTAAGATAAAGCTGCCAGTTCTGACACTCTCCTGGCCGAAGCCAGGGCTAGAAGCATGGTCACTTTCCATGTGAGATATTTCAAATCCACCTTTTTTAGTGGTTCAAACCAATGAGATTTTAGAAATTCCAAAACCACATTGAGATCCCACGGTGCCACTGGAGGCACCACAGGCGGCTGTATATGCAGCACTCCCTTAACAAAGGTCTGGACTTCAGGGACTGAAGCCAATTCTTTTTGAAAGAAAATCGACAGGGCCGAAATTTGAACCTTAATAGATCCCAATTTGAGACCCATAGACAATCCTGATTGCAGGAAATGTAGGAATCGACCCAGTTGAAATTCCTCCGTCGGAGCACTCCGATCTTCGCACCACGCAACATATTTTCGCCAAATTCGGTGATAATGTTGCACGGTTACTTCCTTCCTCGCTTTAATCAAAGTAGGAATGACTTCTTCCGGCATGCCTTTTTCCTTTAGGATCCGGCGTTCAACCGCCATGCCGTCAAACGCAGCCGCGGTAAGTCTTGAAACAGACAGGGACCCTGCTGAAGCAAGTCCCTCCTTAGAGGTAGAGGCCACGGATCTTCCGTGATCATCTCTTGAAGTTCCGGGTACCAAGTCCTTCTTGGCCAATCCGGAACCACTAGTATCGTTCTCACGCCTCTTTGCCGTATAATTCTCAATACTTTTGGTATGAGAGGCAGAGGAGGAAACACATACACCGACTGGTACACCCAAGGCGTTACCAGCGCGTCCACAGCTATTGCCTGCGGATCTCTTGACCTGGCGCAATACCTGTCCAGTTTTTTGTTGAGGCGAGACGCCATCATGTCCACCATCGGTCTTTCCCAACGGGTTACCAGCATGTGGAAGACTTCTGGATGAAGTCCCCACTCTCCCGGGTGAAGATCGTGTCTGCTGAGGAAGTCTGCTTCCCAGTTGTCCACTCCCGGGATGAACACTGCTGACAGTGCTATCACATGATTCTCTGCCCAGCGAAGAATCCTTGCAGCTTCTGCCATTGCACTCCTGCTTCTTGTGCCGCCCTGTCTGTTCACATGGGCGACTGCCGTGATGTTGTCCGACTGGATCAACACCGGTTTTCCTTGAAGCAGAGGTTCTGCCTGGCTTAGAGCATTGTATATTGCTCTTAGTTCCAATATGTTTATGTGAAGAGACGTTTCCAGGCTCGTCCATACTCCCTGGAAGTTTCTTCCTTGTGTGACTGCTCCCCAGCCTCTCAGGCTGGCGTCCGTGGTCACCAGGATCCAATCCTGTATGCCGAATCTGCGGCCCTCCAATAGATGAGGACTCTGCAACCACCACAGAAGAGACACCCTTGTCCTTGGAGACAGGGTTATCCGTAGGTGCATCTGAAGATGCGACCCTGACCATTTGTCCAACAGATCCCTTTGGAAAATTCTTGCGTGGAATCTGCCGAATGGAATTGCTTCGTAAGAAGCCACCATTTTTCCCAGGACTCTTGTGCATTGATGTACAGACACCTTTCCTGGTTTTAGGAGGTTCCTGACAAGCTCGGATAACTCCTTGGCTTTTTCCTCCGGGAGAAAAACCTTTTTCTGAACCGTGTCCAGAATCATCCCTAGGAACAGCAGACGAGTTGTCGGCATTAACTGGGATTTTGGAATATTCAGAATCCACCCGTGCTGTTTTAGCACTTCTTGAGACAGTGCTAATCCCATCTCTAGCTGTTCTCTGGACCTTGCCCTTATTAGGAGATCGTCCAAGTATGGGATAATTAATACGCCTTTTCTTCGAAGAAGAATCATCATCTCGGCCATTACCTTTGTAAAGACCCGAGGTGCCGTGGACAATCCGAACGGCAGCGTCTGAAACTGATAGTGACAGTTTTGTACAACGAACCTGAGGTACCCCTGGTGTGAGGGGTAAATTGGAACGTGGAGATACGCATCCTTGATGTCCAAGGATACCATAAAGTCCCCCTCTTCCAGGTTCGCTATCACTGCTCTGAGTGACTCCATCTTGAACTTGAACTTCTTTATGTACAGGTTCAAGGACTTCAGATTTAGAATAGGCCTTACCGAGCCATCCGGCTTCGGTACCACAAAAAGAGTGGAATAATACCCCTTCCCTTGTTGTAGAAGAGGTACCTTGACTATCACCTGCTGAGAGTACAGCTTGTGAATGGCTTCCAAAACCGTCTCCCTTTCGGAGGGGGACGTTGGTAAAGCAGACTTCAGGAAACGGCGAGGTGGATCTGTCTCTAATTCCAACCTGTACCCCTGAGATATTATCTGCAGGATCCAGGGATCTACTTGCGAGTGAGCCCACTGCGCGCTGTAATTTTTGAGACGACCCCCCCACCGTCCCCGAGTCCGCTTGAGAAGCCCCAGCGTCATGCTGAGGCTTTTGTAGAAGCCGGGGAGGGCTTCTGTTCCTGGGAAGGAGCTGCCTGTTGCTGTCTCTTCCCTCGACCTCTGCCTCGTGGCAGATATGAATAGCCCTTTGCTCTCTTATTTTTAAAGGAACGAAAGGGCTGCGGTTGAAAGGTCGGTGCCTTTTTCTGTTGGGGAGTGACTTGAGGTAGAAAGGTGGATTTCCCGGCTGTAGCCGTGGCCACCAAATCTGATAGACCGACTCCAAATAACTCCTCCCCTTTATACTGCAAAACTTCCATATGCCGTTTTGAGTCCGCATCGCCTGTCCACTGTCGAGTCCATAAAGTTCTTCTGGCCGAAATGGACATAGCACTTACCCGTGATGCCAGTGTGCAGATATCCCTCTGTGCATCACGCATATAAAGAAATGCATCCTTTATTTGTTCTAACGACAGTAAAATATTGTCCCTGTCCAGGGTATCAATATTTTCAATCAGGGACTCTGACCAAACTACCCCAGCACTGCACATCCAGGCAGTCGCTATAGCTGGTCGTAGTATAACACCTGCATGTGTGTATATACTTTTTTGGATATTTTCCATCCTCCTATCTGATGGATCTTTAAGTGCGGCCGTCTCAGGAGAGGGTAACGCCACTTGTTTAGATAAGCGTGTTAGCGCCTTGTCCACCCTAGGAGGTGTTTCCCAGCGCTCCCTAACCTCTGGCGGGAAAGGGTATAATGCCAATAATTTCTTTGAAATTATCAGCTTTTTATCAGGGGCAACCCACGCTTCATTACACACGTCATTTAATTCTTCTGATTCAGGAAAAACTATAGGTAGTTTTTTCACACCCCACATAATACCCTGTTTAGTGGTACCTGTAGTATCAGCTAAATGTAACGCCTCCTTCATTGCCAAAATCATATAACGTGTGGCCCTACTGGAAAATACGGTTGATTCGTCACCGTCACCACTGGAGTCATCGCCTGTGTCTGGGTCTGTGTCGACCGACTGAGGCAAAGGGCGTTTCACAGCCCCTGACGGTGTTTGAGTCGCCTGGACAGGCACTAATTGATTGTCCGGCCGTCTCATGTCGTCAAACGACTGCTTTAGCGTGTTGACACTATCCCGTAGTTCCATAAATAAAGGCATCCATTCTGGTGTCGACTCCCTAGGGGGTGACATCCTCATATTTGGCAATTGCTCCGCCTCCACGCCAATATCGTCCTCATACATGTCGACACACACGTACCGACACACAGCAGACACACAGGGAATGCTCCTAACGAAGACAGGACCCACTAGCCCTTTGGGGAGACAGAGGGAGAGTTTGCCAGCACACACCAAAAGCGCTATATATATATATCAGGGATAGCCTTATAATAAGTGCTCCCTTATAGCTGCTTTGTTATATCAAAATATCGCCATAAATTTGCCCCCCCTCTCTGTTTTACCCTGTTTCTGTAGTGCAGTGCAGGGGAGAGACTTGGGAGCCGTCCTGACCAGCGGAGCTGTGAGAGGAAATGGCGCCGTGTGCTGAGGAGATAGGCCCCGCCCCTTTTCTGGCGGGCTCGTCTCCCGCTATTTAGAGAAATCAGGCAGGGGTTAAATATCTCCATATAGCCTCTGGGGGCTATATGTGAGGTATTTTTAGCCTTTATATAGGTTACATTTGCCTCCCAGGGCGCCCCCCTCCCAGCGCCCTGCACCCTCAGTGACTGCCGTGTGAAGTGTGCTGAGAGGAAAATGGCGCACAGCTGCAGTGCTGTGCGCTACCTTTAGAAGACTGCAGGAGTCTTCAGCCGCCGATTCTGGACCTCTTCTGACTTCAGCATCTGCAAGGGGGCCGGCGGCGCGGCTCCGGTGACCATCCAGGCTGTACCTGTGATCGTCCCTCTGGAGCTTGATGTCCAGTAGCCAAGAAGCCAATCCATCCTGCACGCAGGTGAGTTGACTCCTTCTCCCCTCAGTCCCTCGCTGCAGTGATCCTGTTGCCAGCAGGAATCACTGTAAAATAAAAAACCTAGCTAAACTTTTTCTAAGCAGCTCTTTAGGAGAGCCACCTAGATTGCACCCTTCTCGGCCGGGCACAAAAATCTAACTGGAGTCTGGAGGAGGGTCATAGGGGGAGGAGCCAGTGCACACCACCTGATCTGGAAAAGCTTTACTTTTTGTGCCCTGTCTCCTGCGGAGCCGCTATTCCCCATGGTCCTTTCAGGAACCCCAGCATCCACTAGGACGATAGAGAAATGATGATACTCCTTCGAAGGAAGGGAATTTTAGTTATCCCTTACTTGGACGATTCCCTGATAAGGGTAAGATCCAGGGAACAGTTGGAGGTCGGTGTAGCACTATCTCAGGTAGTGTTGCGGCAGCACGATTGGATTCTCAATATTCCAAAATCGCAGCAGATTCCGACGACTCGTCGTCTGTTCCTAGGGATGATCCTGGACACAGTCCAGAAAAAGGTGTTTCTCCCGGAGGAGAAAGTCAGGGAGTTATCCGAGCTAGTCGGGAACCTCCTATAACCAAGCCAAGTCTCAGTACATCAATGAAAGGGTTCTGGGAAAAATGGTGGCTTCCTACGAAGCAATCCCATTCGGCAGATTACACGCAAGAACTTTCCAGTGGGACCTGCTGGACAAATGGTCCGGGTCGCATCTTCAGATGCATCAGCGGATAACCCTGTCACCAAGCACAAGGGTGTCTCTCCTGTGGTGGTTGCAGAGTGCTCATCTTCTAGAGGGCCGCAGATTCGACATTCAGGACTGGGTCCTGGTGACCACGGATGCCAGCCTGCGAGGCTGGGGAGCAGTCACACAGGGAAGGAATTTCCAGAGCTTATGGTCAAGCCTGGAGACATCACTTCACATAAATATCCTGAAGCTAAGGGCCATTTACAATGCTCTAAGCTCAGCAAGACCTCTGCTTCAAGGTCACCCGGAGTTGATCCATTAGGACAACATCACGGCAGTCACCCACGTAAACAGACAGGGTGACACAAGAAGCAGGAGGGCAATGGCAGAAGCTGCAAGGATTCTTCGCTGGGCGGAAAATCATGTGATAGCACTGTCAGCAAGTGGGGACTTCACCCAGAAGTCTTCCACATGTTTATAAAACTCGACAAGTATTGCGCCGGGTCAAGGGACCCTCCGGCAATAGCTGTAGACGCTCTGGTAACACAGTGGGTGTACCAGTCAGTGTATGTGTTCCCTCCTCTGCCTCTCAGACCCAAGGTACTGAGAATTATAAGATGGAGAGGAGTAAGCACTATATTCGGGCTCCGGATTGGCCAAGAAGGACTTGGTAACCGGAACTTCAAGAGATGCTCACGGAAGGATCCGTGGCCTCTACCTCTAAGAAGGGACCTGCTCCAGCAAGGACCCTGTCTGTTCCAAGACTTACCGCGACTGCGTTTGACGGCATGGCGGTTGAACGCCGGATCCTGAAGGAGAAAGGCATTCCGGATGAAGTCATTCCTATCCTGATCAAAGCCAGGAAAGATATAACCGCAAAACATTATCACCGCATTTGGCGAAAATATGTTGCGTGGTGCGAGGCCAGTAAGGCCCTGACGGAGGAATTTTCAACTAGGTCGATTCCTACATTTCCTGCAAACAGGAGTGTCTATGGGCCTGAAATGGGGGTCCATTAAGGTTCAAATTTCGGCCCTGTCAATTTTCTTACAAAAAGAACTAGCTTCAGTCCCTGAAGTTCAGACGTTTGTGAAAGGGGTACTGTAACTATATACAGCCTCCTTTTGTGCCTCCAGTGGCACCTTGGGATCTAAATGTAGTTTTTGGGTTCCAAAAGTCACATTGGTTTGAACCACTTAAATATGTGGAGTTAAAATATCTCACATGGAAAGTGGTCATGCTGTTGGCCCTGGCCTGGGCCAGGTGCGTGTCAGAATTGGCGGCTTTATCCTGTAAAAGCCCTCATCTGATTTTCCATTCGGACAGGGCGGAATTGAGGACTTGTCCTCAGTTTCTCCCTAAGGTGGTTTTCAGCGTTTCACCTGAATCAACCTATTGTGGTGCCTGCGGCTACTAGGGACTTGGAGGACTCCAAGTTGCTAGACGTTGTCAGGGCCCTGGAAATATAGGTTTCCAGGACGGCTGGAGTCAGAAAATCTGACTTGTTTATTCTGTATGCACCCAACAAGCTGGGTGCTCCTGCTTCTAAGCAGACTATTGCTCGTTGGATTTGTAGTACAATTCAGCTTGCACATTCTGTGGCAGGCCTGCCACAGACAAAATCTGTAAAAGCCCATTCCACAAGGAAGGTGGGCTCATCTTGGGCGGCTGCCCGAGGGGTCTCGGCTTTACAACTTTGCCGAGCAGCTACTTGGTCAGGAGCAAATACGTTTGTAAAATTCTACAAATTTGATACCCTGGCTGAGGAGGACCTGGAGTTCTCTCATTTGGTGCTGCAGAGTCATCCGCACTCTCCCGCCCGTTTAGGAGCTTTGGTATAATCCCCATGGTCCTTACGGAGTCCCCAGCATCCACTAGGACGTCAGAGAAAATAAGAATTTACTTACCGATAATTCTATTTCTCGTAGTCCGTAGTGGATGCTGGGCGCCCATCCCAAGTGCGGATTGTCTGCAATACTGGTACATAGTTATTGTTACCAAAAAAATCGGGTTATTGCTGTAGTGAGCCATCTTTTCTAGAGGCTCCTCTGTTATCATGCTGTTAACTGGGTTTAGATCACAAGTTATATGGTGTGATTGGTGTGGCTGGTATGAGTCTTACCCGGGATTCAAAATCCTTCCTTATTGTGTACGCTCGTCCGGGCACAGTATCCTAACTGAGGCTTGGAGGAGGGTCATAGGGGGAGGAGCCAGTGCACACCAGGTAGTTCTAAAGCTTTACTTTTGTGCCCAGTCTCCTGCGGAGCCGCTATTCCCCATGGTCCTTACGGAGTTCCCAGCATCCACTACGGACTACGAGAAATAGAATTATCGGTAAGTAAATTCTTATTTTACCCTGCACAGAAACAATATAACCCACCCAAATCTAACTCTCTCTGCAAATGTTATATCTGCCCCCCCTGCAGTGCACATGGTTTTGCCCAATTGCTATCAAAAATCCTGCTGCGATCAGCTTGGAATTACCCCCTCTGTTGCTTATCTCTGAGCTTTGATTCAGAAACAATCCTTAATGATCTAATGTTTTGCAACATAGGGGGAAATTCCAAGTTGATCACAGCAGCAAATTTGTTAGCAGTTGGGCAAAACCATGGGGGTAATTCCAAGTTGATCGCAGCAGGACATTTTTTTAGCAACTGGGAAAAACCATGTGCACTGCAGGGGAGGCAGATATAACATTTGCAGAGAAAGTTAGATTTGGGTGTGGTGTGTTCAATCTGCAATCTAATTTGCAGTGTAAAAATAAAGCAGCCAGTATTTACCCTGAACAGAAACAAAATAACCCACCCAAATCTAACTCTCTCTGCACATGTTATATCTGCCTCCCCTGCAATGCAGATGGTTTTGCCCAACTGCTAAAAAAATTCCTGCTGCGATCAACTTGGAATTACCCCCATGTGCACTGCAGGTGGGGCGTGTTAAAACTTTTGGGTGGGGTGTTTTAAAACTGAAATCTAAATTGCAGTGTAAAAATAAAGCAGACAGTATTTACCCTGCACAGAAATAAAATAACCCACCCAAATCTAACTCTCTCTGCACATGTTATATCTGCCCCCCCTGCAGTGCCCATGGTTTTGCCCAATTGTTAACAAATTTGCTGCTGCGATCAACTCTGAATTACCCCCCTGGTGCGGTACAATGTGAAAATGGACAGGCAAATGTTTTATTGCTGTGTTATCCTTAAGGTGCATACACACTGGGCCCAGCGTGTATGCACAGCGATGATCGTGAACATCGCTGGCAGGAAAAACGGTCA